>NC_077228.1:17508894-17829727 GCF_027887165.1 Monodelphis domestica
GTTGTTTTGTTTTGTTTTTGTTTTTTCCCTCTTTTTAATTACCTTTTGATGATTCTCTTCAGTTCTGTGCTTTAACATCAAATTTTCTGTTCAGGTCTGGTCTTTTATTACGAATTCTTTTAATTCTATTGTGTTGAATGACCATACTTTCCCCTGTAAAAATATAGTCAGTTTTGCTGGGTACTTGATTCTTGGTTTTAGACCTAGTTCCCTTGCTTTCCAAAATATCATATTCTATGCCTTTCAGTCCTTGAGTGTAGATACAGCCAGCTCTTGTGTTATCCTCACCGTGGTTCCATGGTATCTGAATGACTTTTTCTTGGCAGCTTGTAATATATATATATTTTTTGGTCTGACAGTTCTTCAGTTTGGCTATAACATTCCTGGGGGTTGTCAGTTGGGGATTAGTAGAGGAGGTGATCTGTTGATTCTTTCAATCTCCACTTTTCCCTCTACTTCTTGGATATCAGAGCAGCTTTCTTAAATAATTTCCTGTAGTATAATATCCAGGCTTTTTCTTTCACCATGGTCTTCTGGTAGACGAATGATTCTTAAATTGTCTCACTTTGAATGTTTTTCTAAATCCTCTGTTTTGTGAACGAGATGCTTCATATTTTCCTCAATTTTTTCATTCTTTTGGTTTTGATTTATATTATCCTTCTGCCTTGTGAGGTCACATAATTCCAGTTGTTTTATTCTTGTTCTTAAAGACTGGATTTAATCCATGGCTTTTTGGTCATCCTTGTCATTTTGGGCTGATTTTCTTTGGAGGTGATCTTTCATCCTCTTTACCTCATCGTTCATCTCCTTTTTCTCATCTTTCATCTTCTTCACCTCATCTTTGGCTCATTATCCAGCTGTTTGATTTTGGCTTTCAAGACACTATTTTCTGTTTAAAGATGCCTTATCTTAGTTTTTAAAATTTTTCCCAATTGTCTTCAGCCTTTCTTAATTGTGTTTTGAATTGCATTTTGAGTTCTTCCAAAGCCTGCATCCAATTTGCTGGGATTTCTGATTTTTCCTTTGCTAATCCTTTCCCCTCTGTTTTGTTCACTCATTGCTCATTACCTGTGCAGAAGCTGTCTATTGTAATTTCTTCTTTTTCTATTGTTTCCTCGAGTTTACCCCTCCTTTGCTCCCCATATTTGTCTGTGCTCTTGCTCCTCTGATTATTTTTTTGCTTTTGGGGCTTTCTGTTAGTCTTCCCTCTTGAAGCTTTTTCAGATTTCTCTGTGCAGCCTCTTGGGGAGGAATGTTGGCTTCCCTGTCCTCTGGAGGCTTTTGTTTAGATTAAGTTCAGTTGGGTTTGGCTGTCTGTGCTCTCAGGCCAAAAACTCCTGGAAGGCTGGAGCTAAATGGAAGCTCTCAGTTGCCACGGCTCTCTCCAGTTCTCTCCAGCTGCTTCCCTGCCACCTGAGTTCCACACTCTGAGCCTGGCACAGCCCTGCCTGCAAGGAACACCCTCTAGACCAGTATCTTTGCCCACCCAGAGGTTCCTGTCCTTGAGGGAGTCCCAGCTCTCTGGGGGGAAGGGGTCCTGACCTCCCTGAGCTCTGAGGGCTCCTGAAGGGATTAAGTTCAACTGGGTTGGTCTGGATGTGCTCCGAGGCAAAAACCTCCTGTAAGACTGGAGCTAAATGGAAGGACCCAGCTGCTGGAGCTTCCAGCTCTTCAATCTCTCTCTGGCTACTTCCCTGCTGCCTGTGTTGGACACTCTGAGCCTAGCACAATCCTACTCACAAGGTAAACCCTCCAGACCAGCACCATTGCTTGCCCAGAGGTTCCCTCTGCTTCTGGGGGCTCAGAGCTCTGGGTTGGGTGGAAGGGTTCCTTGGACCTTCCTTCTGCCTTTCCCTTAGAACCAATGTTTCTCAGATTCTGGCTGGGGGGAGGGGTGTGTACCTTTTGAATTGAGTCCAGCAGAAGGGTTCCCCTGCTCTGTCTTGTTGTTAGGTTGGATTTTCAGTCCTCTAGGAGCATTTAGTTTGTGATTGGTAATGAAGGTTTTTCAGAGGTCTGAACTATTGCTGCTCCTCAGCCACCATCTTGACTCTGCCTCCAGTGATTTACTTTTAATCAATTCCCTTAATTCCCTCCCTTGATATGCTTCCCCCTCCCTTTTGTTTCCTTCATGTTTTGGGGTCTGTTAATTTCCCCCCCTCCTTCCCTCACTTTTTCTACTCCCTCCTCCCTACCCCCCTTAGTTTCCTCTTCTCCCTTACCCTGTAGGATAACATAGAATTCACGATCCCAATGGATCTAGATGCTCTTCTCTCTCAGAGTTTATTTCACTGAGAGTAAGGCTTAAGTATTACCTATTAGCTCTCTCTTCCTCTCCTTATAAAAGTATTCTTCCCCTTCACTTCCCATGTGTATCTTTGGGTGGAAAAGATTATTCTATTTATTTTATTTCTATTTCTTCATGTATCTCTTAGTACCATCATCAATTCCCCACCACCCTTTTTTTCTTCTTTTTTGTACATATCATCTTATAGCCCTTAATGCTCCAATCATTCCCTATGAGTGATTCTTCTAATTACTATATTTATGAATACAATTTTTGAGATTTACAAATAACATTTTCCCCATGTGTTAATATGCATAATTTGATCTAATTGTAGCCCTTATGGAAGAGAGTTTGAATAAAAAAAAAGCATTTTTCTCCTTTTCCATTTCTTCATGTTTAGCTTTTCATGTTATTCTTGCTCTTTGTGTTTCGATAGCAAAGTTTCCACTCAGTTCAAGTTTTTTTTCTTTACAAATACTTCAAACTCTTTTATTTTGTTGAATGCCCATACTTTCCCCTGGAAGTATATAGTCAGTTTTGATGGATAGGTGATTCCTGGTTGAAGACCTAGTTCTCTTGCCTTTCTGAATTTTGTGTTCCAGGCTTTGCAGTCCTTTAGTGTGGAAGCCACCAGGTCTTGTGTGATCCTGATTGGTGCTCCTTGGTATTTGAATTGTCTCTTTTTGGCTTCTTGTACAATTTTCCCCTTTAATTGAAAGCTTTGTAATTTGTCAATTAAATTCCTGGGAGTTGTCTTTTGGGTATTTAGTGTAGAGGGTGTTTGATGTACTCCTTCAATGCCTGTTTTTCCCTTGTTCAAGAAACATCAGGGCAGTTTTCTTGGATGATTTCTCATATTATGATGTCAATGTTTCTGGTTATTTCTGACTTTACAGGAAGACCAAAGATTCTCAGATTATCTCTCCTTCTACTGTTTTCCTGATCTATCACCTTGTCAGTGAGATATTTTATATTTTCTTCTATTTTGTCAGTCTTTTGACTTTGCTTTTTAATTCTTGCTGTTTTGCAAGACCGTTGTCTTCCAGTTGCTTAATTCTGGTCTTTAAAGATGGGTTTTCCTTTTCAGTTTGGTCTACCCTGATTTGGGGGGCTTCCAGCTGTTTCTCCAATTGGGAGTTCTTTTCCCTTAGATTGTTCTATTCTCTTTTCATTATTTCCCATTTTTCATTCCAGGAGGCTTTCTCCTTTGATAACCTCCAATTTAAAATCTTTAAGAGCATGTGGAAAATTTCCATTTCTTTTGGAAGGTTTTGGAGCATTTATTTGGGTTTCTCTTCTGCTATTTCCTCTATAGTCTGTATTTTTCCTCCATAAAAATTATCCAAAGTCAACCCCTTCCTCTTGCTTTTCTTGGTGTTGGAAACTTATTCCTGGGCACTGTTTGCCATTTCTATGGTTGTTTTTCTTTTCCTTTCCAGTCAGAAATATGAGTGAGAAGGGCTGGCTCTCTGTCTATGGAATTAAGGAGCAAGTCTTTTGCCTGAGTCAAACACTCGAATGTCCGCAGCTGCACTACCTTCCAATGGGAGCCAATGTTCTGCGCTCCCATGCCTGCAAGTGTTTAGAGTGCTACTACTCTCAGGGGTAGCTCCTTGGTGGTCTTATTCAGCTCCCAAGACTGAGATGCCCCTAACTCACTACAGAGGTGCACAGTTGTTGATTATGGCACTGTTTCTGAATTCCCAAGATCTGAGCTCACCCACCCTCCTGCCGGAATTTCGAGTATAACTGGTCTCAGGGGTATGTCCTTGGTGGTCTTAGTTAGCTCCCAAGACCTAGAGGTACCCCTTCCTCAGTCCAGAGGTGCCCCTCATTCACTTATTGATTCTGGGGGCACTGACTCTAACTATGGCTCCATAGGTGTGGTGGGGGAGGGTAGATCAGCTCAAGTTTAGCTGGGAGATTTTTGCTCCTTTATAGTATGGAAAGGTCCGAATTCCATGTACCTTCAAAGCTGTGCCCTACTGTAGAGTCCCTCGATTCTCATGAGAATAGTTTATTGGGGGTCTTTTGAGGTCATCTATATTGTTGGGTCTGAGGAGGGGAAGCGAGCCATGTCTAGACTGCCACCATGTTTACCCAAAAGTTGGAATAATATCTCTCTCTATGGGTTTTGAGGGAGAAATACTCTGTAATTTTCCCAGCCCAAAAGAAATGGGAACTCTAATTCTTAGGAACACTTACTGTATTCTTGGGAGCTAATGGGAAACATAAATTCTGTCCCCCTCATATTTTACAGTCCTGTATTTGAGGGGTTAGTTACTCATGTTCTAAGAGAGATAGAATTTTTTTAAATTAACCAACTAGCATTTGCCTTTCTATTTAAGGGTAATATCAGCTCTAATTTAAAGGAAAACAATTTAGTCTCATGCACCCTGGACCTCTTCTTTGCTGGAACAGAGTCTACATCAACCACTCTAAGGTGGGCTCTGCTGTATATGGCCTTTTATCCAGAGATTCAAGGTATGGTGATAGTCCCAGGCTATGAAAGTTTCATACATCCTTTTAGGATTCTGCCCAGAAGAAAAGATCTATTCATGTAGAGACATAATATTTGCAAAGTAACTTACGTACATCATCTTGATTCAACTGGCTTTGGAAAAGAGCAGTGATTCCTATCCTTCACAATCATGAGCACCCTTTTTGACACCAAAATTTTTTTCAACCCCCCATCAGATGGTAGTTGCTGGTCAGGACAATAAAGTATAGGATTTGAAGCCAGAAAGATGTGAGTTCAAATCTTGCCTCAAGCACTTACTAATGATGTAATCCTGAGCAAAACCTATAAGTCCATTCAACATCAGTATATTCATTCATAAATAATGATAATAATAGCCCTTCTCTCATATGGGTGCTCTTAAAATCAGACAAGTTAATGTGCTTAAAGCGCTTTTCAAAACATAAAGTACTCCATAAATACTAGAACATCCCAAGATATTGCTAATTGGTCAATATCTAATTAGGAGGTAGCCTATTAACCTGTCCACCACTTTCCATCCTCCAGTGTTGATGAGCCTATAGACAGGAAAAGAATCCTTGTCCACTTCAGTTATTAATCACATTTTGCTAAATAAGAACATCCCTCAGAATAAGTAAGGACAAAGAAATGTAAAAGCAGAGTGTCTGATCCAGCTCCCAGATACAAGAAAACACAAACTTCTCTCTAATCCAGACTCTTAAAAAGAAATTAATATATTAAATGAAAAGTGTAAATTTTCCCATTAGATTTTTTGTTTTTTTTTTCAATTATTTTAGTGGCACTATGATTATTTGTTCATCAGAAAGCTATGTGTTGACAAAAATTAACACTTCATAATGTTTGTGTCCTATTAAACATGAAAATTTCCCTTATATTTCAAATAGAAATGCTCAATTGTAGAATGACTTCCATGGTGACAATTTCCAGAAAGTATTCACTGAAAGAAAAATGTCCTTATTTATCTTTAATATACTACATCTCCACTTTACTTGCCACAGGGTCTTGTACCTTTGGTGAAGTGTCAAGCCAGACTTCCATCCAATCCAATCATGGGTACAAATGTGCTTCTCACACTTGATCAGAGAAAACTGGATGTGGGGAAAGAGAGCCCTGAGTTCCAATCCACTCTCAGATATATCCTAAATGAATAATTGAGAAAGTTACTTAAATTCTGTCCACTTCTTCTCTAAAATGGAGATACTCTGGGGTCAGCTGGGTAGCTCAGTGGATTGAGAGTCAGGCCTAGAGAGGGGAGATTCTAGGTTCAAATCTGGCCTCAGACACCTTCTAGCTATGTGACCCTAGACAAGTCATTTAACACCAATTGCTTAGCCATTTCCAATCTTCTGTCTTGGAACCAATACACAGTATTGATTACAAGACAAAAGGAAAAGAATTAAAAGAAAAAAAATAAAATGGAGTTAATCATTGTATTGATCTCCTGGAATTGTTGTGAGGATTAAATGAGAGAATATTTATAAAATACTTTATAAATTTATACTTATGAGCTATTATTTGACTCTCAAAGAAACTGTCTTCCTCTTTTTCCAGGTAAAATACAAGCTGAGATTGACAGGGTGGTTGGCCAGTCCCGGCAGCCCACCATGGCTGATAGAGAAAATATGCCCTACACTAATGCGGCCGTCCATGAAGTCCAGAGAATGGGCAATATCATTCCTCTCAATCCACCCAGGGTGGCCGCAGTTGATACCACAGTGGCAGGATACCATATGCCAAAGGTAAATGACTTTTTCTCTCAGGAACTTATAGTGGTTCCATGACTTCCACCTGCCTGGAGGTGGGGATAGAAGAAGGTACAAGAAAAAGCATCAACTTTACAAGGGTTCTCACCTTAGCATTCATGAGCCTGGGGTGTGTGTGTGTCTGTGTGTGTGTGTGTGTTTCTGTGTGTGCGTGCGAATGCACATGTGTGTATAAATCAATGCCATGTAAGTGATTTGCTTTGTAACTTTATTTCACTTGACAAATTTAATTCCATTTTTTGAGGGTTCCCTAAGCTTTACTAGGACGATTTTCAATGCCTTCCTTGGCACACAGAGGGAAAGATCATTGGATTCAAATCTTAGTCATTGATTTCCCCAGTCTGACAAGAAAGAGCCTTGGACTAGGTGTCCAGAGTCTGAGTTTTCAGACATCTACTTGGGTCCCATTTTTTACATTTTGAATGTTCCTCTTTGGGACTCAGTTTACTCTTCTGAAAAGGGGCACTCGATGAATGAGAACTATTATTAGTAATAGTAATAAAACAGAAAATTGGGTGTAGAAAGTGTCCTCAGACATGGACTGCTAGGAAATAGTCTTTCAGTGCTGAGAAGGGCCTTGGAAGAGAGAATGTCAGCAGAGAGGAGTGTTAGAACTCAGAATGTCAGAACTGGGTGAAGAATTCAGGATCATGTCAGTAATGAGAGCAAAGCTGAGGAGAAGGAATGCGCCCCCAGTGCCCAGGCCCACAAGGAGTATCTGCCATAGCCAGTGTTTGACTTGCCCTCTTCCACCATCAAAGACTGCCTTGCTTCTCTGGGCATCTTTGACACCTACTGAGAGCAGAGTAGGGAGATGACCTTCCTGGCTCTGGGAACCAGAATGATACAAGCACAGAGGCTCTACTGGGGCTTTCCCCAGGTTGTCCCAACTAAACAACCAATATCACCTGAGATGGCAATGAGGTCTCTGGCAAGGTGAACAAGTAGACTCAGATGGACACTGACTACAGAAACCTTCAGATTGTGTATCAGGGAACCAACTGGCCACCGGGGCTTGGTGAGTACCTTCTCCTGGGCCATCAGCTCCAACCCAGGCTGCTACTTTTACTGGAGAAACATTAGGCTCTGGAGACTGAATAGAAATCATGTTAATATAACTCGGAGGTTCATAAAGCCTTAGCAGGTCTTATGCATTCCCTTCCATCATCCACACAATTCAATTCCATATATGATTATTAAGTGCCTTCTGTGTACCAGGTGTTAAACACTACTGAGAATAAAACATGGGTCTTCTGATCTGAGACTCATTTCTTTTTTCATCTACTGAGTTGATAATTATGTGTCAGACACTGTGAGGAACAGAGAACAGAGAAATGATAATAAGCATAGGATGAGCATTTGTAGCCCATAATAAATATCATCTCCATTGTCTTAACAACAACAAGGGTTGGGGGACCTGTAATCACCACATTTACCAAGTAAGGAAATTAAAGCAGGAAGGGAAGGGACTTACCTAGGGTCACATAACCAATTACTATCTAGCCATTAGAAAGCTTTGTGGTCTCTGGACATCCTTTGCTCTCTGACCCTCATTCTCTAGTCTGGAAAATGAGAGAGTGACCAGGACCATTCCAAATCAAAGTTTCTTGGACTCACTCCCTTCTCTTTATTTACAGGGGACCAAAGTGGTGACCAATATGACTTCTTTGCACAGGGACCCCAAGGAGTGGGCTACCCCTGAAACCTTCAACCCAGAACATTTTCTGGAGAATGGTGAATTTAAGAAAAGAGAGTCCTTTCTGCCTTTCTCAGCAGGTGAGTCATACACTGTGCTCTCCCTGGCTCCAGGGGCTTCCCCTCAGTCCAGTTAGATTTGAGCCTTTACCAGATCATTTCCTCCAAATGCAAAGAGGAAGGCAGAGGGAGGGCAGCTGACTTGCCTGCCATGTCTCAGAGGAACCAGGACAGCCTCAGGGATGGGCTCTCTGGGGTGCTGTAAAGTGACAGGACTATTACTTAAGCCATCTTTGCTTTCCATGACACCAAACAGCTGCTGAGACCAGCTCTTGTCATGGCACTGAAGGGGTTGGCACACAGGCTCAGTCTCCTGATGGCTGCACCGGGACATGCTCTCATCAGAAATAATGAGTTTTGGGAGAGCTGGAGGAGTGGGGAGTATTCTTCATGCTCCCCTGGCAGGTGACCAATTGTGCAATTAGCTCCTAGATATCATCCAGGCTGATGTAATAATTAAAATAGTTGAGGCCATAACTTGTAATGATTAAAATAGTGGAAGATATAAATTGTAGTAGATATAAGAGTGGATGAGTAAATTGTGACTGCAGAAAATATGTTTTCACTACATTGTCTTGTTTTTAAATCAATAAATAACGTGGTTGCCAGGGAAAAATTCCCAATTATTCAAATATACCCAAGTCAGCTGGGTTTTATAGAGATTTTAATTAATACAAAAATGGAATTAAAGAAAAGGAGAGAATGAGAGAAAAAGGAAATAATGAGAAAATGACTATACCAGCCTAGGCAGGCATGAGCCAGCCTAGGAAGAGAGGTATCAGTCAGTCTTTTATCACTCACCACAAGATCTGTCCAAGCAAGGATTCAGAGGGACAGAGTCTCTTCAGAGGGAGTTCCAGCCAGAGACAGCCTCTCTCAGACTGTCCTCAAGAGCCTCTCTCAAGAGACTGTTTCTTAATCTCAGATTTTCATCTCCTTATGAAGGGAATTTTCTCCTATGTCACCTCCCCTAAGTTCTCCCATCTACCAATCACAGTAGATGTTTTTCAAAGGACAGACCATTCTTAGTTTACACCTCAGAAGACTAATCTTTTGAGTAATTCAAACCTGTGTAGACTAGAATCTCTGAGTAAGTTCTCACCTCTTTGCTCCTTGTAAGTTCACAAGTTGCCTGACCTTTATAGGTACTTAGCACCCTTTTGTATTAGTCCTAAAAATAGGCGTGGCTTAAGAACTTTTTGCCTTATTATAAGTATGGGTTTAAGTATCTTTCATTGTTCAGCAAAGAGTTTATAACTTTATCTTCCCTTAGGCATGCTTAAGTATGGTGAAGTAGAGGTCTCACATTCCTGATCTAAGTTACTTCATTGTTTAAAGTGGGGAATGGTCTTAACCCAACCTTATGAAGTAGGGTCTGAGAATTTTTAAGGTTCCCACTGAATTCCAAGCTAATGGGGTCTGTCCACATTCTGCCTCCTTCTTCCAAAGCCTCCTCCTTCAGTCAAGTCAGTAGTTCAAGTCAAGCTGGCTCTGAGATAGCAGACTCAATGCCATTGCAGTCTTATCTCCCTGGGAAGACCTGCCAAACACAGTATTCTCACAAGGCAGGCTGGTACCTTCTCTGTTTCTTCCAGACCTAAGCAATGGTTTCAAACACCAAGAGGTGGTGACTGTCCAGTATCACACAGTTAGTAAGTGTCAGAGGAAGGAACTCTGCTTGGAGATGCATTATTTCAACTGTTCAGAGTTTGGTGACTGGCTTGGAATTGAGAAGCCTTGGCATCAAATTCCCCCTCTGGCACTTATTAGGTTGTGACTTTGGACAAGTCACTTAAAACCAGTGGTTTCCTGATTGGTCAATGGAGGATGTTGGGCCAGATGACCTTGAAGGTTCTCCTCAGTGCTCTGATTTAGGTGATCTGACTCCCTAATGTGGGCCCTTGAGACAATACCCTGACATACTGTCTGTGCCATGCTTTGGAGGATTCACTGATTCCTAATCTCTTTGCCTTTCAGGGAAGAGGGTCTGCCTGGGAGAAAAGCTGGCTCGGGCTGAGCTCTTCATTTACTTCACTTGCCTGCTTCAGAGATTCACATTCCAGGCTCCCCCAGACACCCAGCTGAGTCTGGACTCCCTACCTGGCCTTACCTTTAATCCTGTCCCCTACAAAATCTGTGCTCTTCCTCGAGAGACACCACCCATGCTTAGCCTGTAGGGGAGACCTGAAATACTTAACTCTTAAATTTTTAAAATCACTATTTGGGCAATCAGAAGGAGTATACGACTATGGGGTTTGTAGTAGTAAATTGACTAGGATACTATGAAATCCAAAAGAAAAATTTGAGGGGTATCGTAGGGGTTTATACTGAGAGAAGAGGGAAGGAAGAAATGGAATGTGATAAATTAACTTACCTAAAGATGTGTGAAAAATCTATTTTAGTGGAGAGGAGGATGAGGTTGGTGAAAGGCAGTGTTTAAACCTTGCTATCATCAGAATTGAATCAGAGAGAATAGCAAACCATACTCAGTTCTGGATAGAAACATATCCTTTAGAGAAGAAAGTAAGGAATAGAAAAGTTATGTGTGGGAGAGGATAAAAGGGAAGGTGAACTGGGAAAGGCAGTGGTTAAAAAAATTGTGAGGAGAGACAGAATAAAAGGAAAGAGCAGAATAAAAAGGGAAAATAAGAAAGAGGGGAATACACAATTGGTATTGATAGCTATGAATGTGTATGCAATGAAGCCCCCCCCCCAAAAAAAAACAGAAGCAGACAAGAGAATGGATTAAAAATCAGAATCTTGTGATATGCTGTTTACAAGAAATGAATGTAAGGGAAGATGACAAAAACATAGTAAAAGTAAGGGGGTGGAGCAAAATGTATTGTGATTCACTAAAGAAAATGTATAGTAAGGGGCCACAAGGCATAAAACCTCTCGGCAAAATGGAGAAAAGCAGAAATAATTCATGGATCATTTTCAGATAATAATACAATAAAAATTAAAATAAATAGTGGCTATGAAAGCCAAATTTAAAATTAAAAAATAATTTAATATTCTAATTCTACAAAAGGGGTTGGTCAAAGAACAAATGATAGAGATGAGTCAGTAATTTCATTAAAGAGAAAGGCAACAATGAGGTCGTATAACAAAATTTGTGAATTGAAACCGAAGCAATACTTGGGGGTAATTTCATATCTCTAATGGATTACATCAACAAAATAGAGAAAAATCAGACCAATCAATTGGATGTACAAATAAAACATTAGGAAAAGAGCAAATCAAACATCTCCAACTAAAAACTAAATGGGAAATATTGAAAGTGAAGAGAGAAATTAATAAAGCTAAAAGTAAGAAAAAGGTTTGAACTAATAAAGAAGAGTAGGAATTTGATTTATAAAAAATGAAGAAAATAAGGCATTTGTTAATTTCATTTTAAAAAGGAAAGAAAAATAAAATGACTGGTATCAAAAATGAATGGTGTTAATTCACTGTCTACGCAGAAAAAGGTAAATCGATAAATAAGAACTATTTTGCCTACTTATATGCCAATAAATCTAAGTGAAATGGATAAATATTTGCAAAAACAGAAATTGCTCAGATTAACACAAGAGAAAATGGAATACTTAAATAACCTCATTTTATAAAAAATAAATTAAAAAAAACCATCAATGAGACACCTAAGAAAAAATCCTCAGGACCAAAAATGTTTCTACCAAACATGTAAAGAACAACTAATTCCAATACTATATAAAGCACTGAGAAAAATAGGCAAAGAAAGATTCCTCCCAAATTGTCTTTATGAAGTAAACAGGATTCTGATATCTAAGCCAGGAAGACCAAAAAGAAAATTATAAACCAATTTACTAAAAGAATATAGATCTAAAATTAAAATACCAGCTGGTAGACTACACCAATATATCACAAGGATCATTCACTAAGACCAGGGAGGATTTAAACAAAGGATGCATTGCTGGTCCAATATTAGAGAAACTATGAGCATAATTAATCATGCCAGTAACAAAATTAATAGAAATCAAATGATGATTTCAATAGATGTGGAAGTAGCTTTTGTCAAAACACATCACCCAATATGACTGGGGTTTTAGCTTTAAAAGAAAACTCATACAAGTATGAATTTATTCCAAAAATTCAAATTTACTTTTGTTAAATTGGAATTTTATGAGTTATATCCTCTTTCCTGATTATATGACAATTGTATTCTAATTGTGCTCAGATTTCATTTCAATTTTTCTAATTGAATTAGAATTTATTTTAATTATCACCATTTATTCTAATCAGACATTACTTCAATGAAATTATTTGAATAAAGCTGGAATTGTTTACTCCCAGTCGAGTTCATGAAACCCCACGTAGCCCTCACGGGTCCCCGGCTCCTTCTACCTTAGTTCTCAAGCCTGTTTTCAGAGGCAGCTTGTCCTGGGGAGCAGAAGGCTGCCTTGAAGTCAGCTGAGCTGGGCTCCAACCAGGCTCTGAAACCTACACAGAGTTGGGTGCCCTTGTCAGATTCCTGATCTGTCTAGACTTTTTCCTCTTCTCTTCTAAAGCAGAGGCTGACTCTCCGGGGTCCTTCCTGCCCCAAAGCTGTGGCTCTGTGATATGGGACCTACTAGAGGGTCCGTTCATGTGTGGGTGCCTCCCCTGGTCACTCCTGCCAAGTAATCTCTCCACTTCCCAGGGGACAAGCCCTGGCTTCCTTTCCTGGGGAGGCGTGTTTTTACTCTCTGCAGGCACGTCCTGGCTGAGGGCGGCGGGGTGGGGCACGGAAGAGAGGCTCGCACTTCCTGGAGCTCTCACTGGCTGGCTCACAAAACCCCGCCCTCTCAGCAAACCCAGGGAACTGACACAGCTCAGGCTTGATCTCTCCCTGGAACTCTTGTTCCTGGTGGCCCCTCTGCTGCTGCTGTTGCTGCTGCTGTAGAAGAACTATGTTGGCTGGGCTGGCCTTGGTGCTGGAGCTGGAGGAGGATGCAGCTCCCTCTAGGAAACGTGCTCCCTTCCCTGCAGACCCTCGTCCTCTTCTCTGCCATTCTCCTGATCCTGGCCAGTTATGTGCAGAGGAGGAGGAGGAGGAGGCAGCAGCCTAAATACCCCCCGGGGCCTCTTCGGCTGCCCATATTTGCCAACGTCTTTCAGATAGACATTAAAAAACCCCATATCAGCATCCAGGAGGTAAGGAGTGCGAGGGGAGGGCAAGAATCCACCAGCTGTGAGGAGGCAGAGGAACTGGGTGGCTTACAGCCTGCCTGTGATCATCCCTGCTCGACTCTACCTGGAAACAGCCTCTTATGATGGGGGGGGGGGGGGGGGGGAACTTCTGGTTTAGAGCGGGGCGGTGGGTTCCCCTCCTTCTTCTGACATTTACCTCCTTTGCGACTCGGAGAAACCCACATGTTCATCACTTCTGGGACAAGTCATTGTGGAGTAATTTTTTCTGTATGGCTCGGATCAGATGGCCATTGAGATCCCTTCTGAACTGTCATCCTGATCAAATGAGATGACATGTAAAAAGTGCTTTGTAACTTTAGAGAAAAAGAGGAATGAGGGTATTTTCTTCATCATCATCACTATGCAAAGTCATTGAACCTCGGCTTTTCTAAGTTTGCTCTTTTGTTCAAAAAGAAGAATCCTAGCACTTCCCTCCCAGTGTCGTGGAGAAGATCAAATGATTTAATCATTTATAGGGCTTAGCACAATGCTTGGAGCACATTAGACATTTGTGGACATGCAGAAGATAGATGAACAGATAGATGGACAGAGAGATAGAATGAAAAAGAGATCTGGATAGGTATGTAGGTTTATATTATAAGTAAGATATTATAATTGTCTATAAAATGAGAGGGGAGCTGCTTGAGAGAAGGGGCTGTCTTATGGCTCTTTCAGTATCCTCAGCACTAGGCATAGTGTGGCACAGAGTAGCCTTTTCAAAAATATTCATTAATTGACTGACAGGCAGAAATCTTAGTATGAAGCCTCTGCAGTTCCTTGAAACATTTGAATCACAGGCTCTAAATCTGGGACCATTGAGCATTTCCTAAAATCTATTTTTATATCTACATTTCAATACATTTGGTTTCCTTTATAATGCTATATATTCTCTTTTATGTATTTGGAAGCTTTCTTCAGAGAAGGGATCCATAGGCTTCCCTAGACCACCAAATGGACAACACCACAAAAAAGTTTAAGAATCAGTGCTCCAGTGGGGGCAGCTGGGTGGCTCAGTGGATTGAGAGACCTAGAGATGGGAGGTCCTGGGTTCAAATCTGCCCTCAGACACTTCCCAGATGTGTGGCCCTGGGCAAGTCATTTAACCCCCATTGCCTAGCCCTTACCACTTTTCTGCCTTGGAACCAATATCCAGTATTGATTCTAAGACAGAAGGTAAGGGTTAAAGAAAAATAATCAGTGCTCCAGGTTTCTGATTTTAGGATTTTGAACAAGTTATTCCAGGTGTCTGCTGATCCCTAGTCTACTTGTTCAACTCTAGCTAATAATATTGGCACTGCCACCTTCCCACAAGTGTTCCTTCACACCAAGGTCATGGTCTTATGAATCAGTGTTCGGTGGGTTAAGCTAAACTCAATGAAATGCAATTGGATCAGACTAAATTGAGTGGACTTCCTTGGAATTGATGTTTCACATTACTAGAATATCTGATAACAGTACAGACAAAAAATAGCCTGAAAGTCAGTGGAAGTTATCAACTCAAAGTAACCTTTTTTCCATCTGTCAGGAAATATGGAAATATTTTCTCCATGGAGCTGCTCAGTGCTCACATGATAGTTGTAACTGGATTGCCACTGATAAAGAAAGCGCAAGTCAACCAAGGCCAGGTGTTTGCTGATCACCCCAGAACTCCTTTGCAATCTTACATCTTTAAAATACATGGAGAGTTCTTTAAATTATGGTAAACATTTTATATCTCCAGTTTTTATTGAAAAGTATCTGACCTCTGACCTTCATCCTATTTGGAGAACTAAAACCCATAATATAAGAAATAGACCTTTCCCCTTTCCTTTCTTCATGTCTAAGAGTGGGGTGAAGGGAGTAGATTAAATGGGAGAGTAACAAGAATTTCAAAGGGTTCAACTTCATCCTTTAAGAAGATCAGTTAAATTCAGTATGTAAAACACATGTAAAACCCAGTGTAATTGCTTGTTGGCTATGGGAGAGGGGTGAGAGGAGGGGAGAGAAAGAACATGAATCATATAACCATGGAAAGAATTCTAAATTAATTAATTAATAAAAGTTTTCAAATAAAAAATGAAACTAAAAAAAAGATCAGTTAAAGAACTCTGAGATTTTCAACTTGAGAACAAAAAGACTCAATGCGAAAGGGTAAAGACATGAGAACTTTCTTCAAAGGTTTAAATGCCTCTTAATAGAAAAGGAATGAGACTTGTTCTCCTCATTACAAATGATAAGAAATAAACCAGCTACAAACGTTGAGGGTTACAGAAGGGTAACAATTGACTGCATATGAGGAAATGCTTCCTAACAATTAAAGATATCCAAAAGTAAAATATTTTTCCTGAAGAGTTTCTAGATCCCCTTATTGGAAGTCTTCAAGCAAAAGCTACTCATTTTGTTGGTCTTCCTTTCTGGGTACAAATTTGACTGCATATTCTCTGAGAATCCTTCCAATTCTGAAAAATCTATCAATTTATGATTCTGCCTTTATGCCTTTTGGCACACATAGTGGTATTGGTGACAGACATCATAGTAACTTCAATAGGGAAGAACTCAATAAAATCAAAGTCCGTTTTAAAAGTCTTGCTTGAGATAGATGGTGACAGGTGACTGACAAAGTGTGGTGGGAGCTGATTGGGGAAAAGGAGCAGGAGTTAACATCAATTTGAGATATCTGTGTTTGTCTTGTTATTCAGAAGAAAGGAGAGTTAATGTTATGACTTGAGGAATTAAGTCATGGAATAGGAAGCCATGGGAGGATTAATCTCTTGAGGCTTGGGCATCTCCCTTAAGTTTGATTTGGTGATGTAAAAATAGACTTGAATCCAGGACTTCAATCCCCAGAAATCCTTGCTCCACTTCCCCAGAATGCCCTCTAACCTCACTGAAATCTCACCTGGGCCGAGAGCGAGATGGGGTATTTAAACCTGGTTGTGAATAGGCTAGGCCTGTTTTCGACTTCCATTTTGGAGCAGACGCGTCTCTTTCATGATGTGAGGTTATCTAGTCTAGGCCTCTCTGGCCTAGGCATGTGCTTTCTTATTCTGTATTTTCTTTCATCTTTAACCTTTAATAAACCTCATAAAATATATACTCCTTGCAGAGAGAAACTAACTTCTATCTTGCCTCAGTCTCCCCTAAATTTTAATCTTTAAAGTTTACAGCTCAAAAATGGAGGAGAGGAAAAAAAAAAGATTTGGAAGTAACTCTCATGGTTTGATAGGGAATCTTTAAGGGTGGAGTATAATTATTAACAAGAGTAGAAAGGGCCCAGTTGAAGGTAGATATTGATAGACTAGATGATCACAATGGTTCCTTCCAGTTTCAATCTTTTGAGTGTTGATTCTTGGACACATAATTGATGGACTTTCGCCCAATCTTTCCATCTTTATCTGTGACAGATCATTTTCTGGTTCTGTACATTTTAGCCAAAGTGTTCCAGTTACTGTTTCCCTCCCCCTCCTTGTTATTATTGGAGAGTGCAGAGTAAGGTCTGCAAAGAAACTTCAAGGCCCTCTGCCATTTTACAAATGATTTAACCAAAGTCAAGTGAATTCTATAAGGTCACATAGCAAGTAAATTTCAGCTGCAGGATTTAAATCTACATCTTCTTAAGTATAAGATCAAAGCTTTATCCTCTAACCAAAATCACCTAATCAATCCATAAATACTCTGATATGAAAGACAATATCCTTTGACCTGCATTTATCCCACTCCAACAGTTCTTTCTCTGGTTTTGGATTGCAATCCCTATCATAGACTTTCAGGATGATCCCAGTCATTGCATTCCTGATAGTAACCAAGTTTTCCCAGTTGATCATTGTATAATATTGCTCTTACTGTGTATGTTCTCCTGGCTCTACTTATTTCACTCTCAGTCAGTTCTAACAGGTACCACAATTTGTTGAGTTATTCCGCATTTGACAGACATCACCTCAATTTCCAATACTTTACTACCACAAAAAAGAGCATCTATAAATATTTTTGTGCAAACAAGTCCTTTCTTCATTTTTATTATCTCTTTGGAACATAGGCCTAATGATTGTATTACAGGATCAAAAGTTGTGCAAAGTTTTATAAACTCTCTAATATAGTTGTAAATTTCTCTTCAAAATGGTTGAATCAGTTCACAATTTCACCAAAATGCATGTGTCCCAATTTTTCCATATCCCTTCCAACATTTGCTATTTTCCTTTACTGTCATATTGGCAAATCTGTTAAGTGTGAGGTGGTATCACAAAGTTGTTTTAATTGGCATTTCTCCAATTGAGAATGATTTAGAACATTTTTATGTCTTCCTTTAACTATTTATCAACTGGGGAATGGTTTCTAATTTTATAAATTTGACTTCATTTCCTATAGATTTGAGATATTAGACCTTTATCAGAGAAATTTGTTGTAAGATTTTCCCAAGTTTGTCATTCCATTTTTACTCTTGGTTATATTAGGGTTTTTTTCTGTTTCTATAAAAGCTTTTAATTTAATATCATTAAAATTATTCATTTTACAACTTATCATGCTCTATCTCATACACGGATATAAATTCTTCCCTTCTCCAAATATCTGCCATGTAAATTATTCTGTGTCCCCCTAACTTATCCCTTCTTATGTCTAAATCATATGCCCATTTTTACTTTGTCTTAGTATAGTGTGTGAGATATTGGTTAACACGTACTTTCTTCCATACTGTTTTTCCATTTGCCTAGCAGCTTTGTTAAAGAGTAATTTCTTATTAAAAATGCTTGGGTTTTGGGTTTATCTAAGTTCATTAACCCTGTATATTGTGTATCTAATCCATTCCATTGCTCTACCATTTTATTTCTTAGCCAAAACCAGACACTTTTGAAGATTACTACTTCACAGTATAGTTTAAGATCTGGTCTGACCAATCCACCATACTTTACATTTTTAAAATTAATTCCCTCAATATTCTTGATCTTTTATTATTCCAGGTGATTTTTTTTTTATTTTTGTAATTCTATAAAATAATTTCTTGATAGTTTTATGATACTTAATGAGTAAATTATCTTAGGTAGAATTGTCATTTTTATTATACTAGTGCAACCTACCCATGAGCAATTAATTTTTTTTTCAAATTGTTTGGATGTGACTTTGTGTGAAAAGTATTTTGTATCTGTGTTCACAAAATTCCTGGACTTGTCTTAGAAGTTACATTCCCAGGTATTTTATATCATCTAGAGTCATTTTTAAAATAATTTCTCTTTCAATCTCTTGCTGCTGAACTTTGTTGGAAATATATAAAAAAGCTGATGATTTGTGTAGATTTACTTTTAATCCTATAATTTTATTAGTTATTAATTTTTTCAACTAGGTTTTTTTAGTTGATTCTTTAGGATTCTTTAAGTATACAATCATATCATCCACAAAGAGTAATAATTTAGTTTTCCTCATAGCCTACTTTAATTCCTTCAATTTCTTTTTCTTTTCTTATTGCTAAAGCTAGGATTTCTAATACAGTATCAAATAATAGAAGTGATAATGGGCATGCTTGCTGTACTCCTAATCTTACTGGGAAGGCTTCTGAACTATCCCCATTGCAGATGATACTTGCTGATGCTTTAGGTAGATACTACTTCTCATTTTTCAGAAATTACAGTTATTATGATGCTTTCTAGCATTTTAAATACGAATTAATGTATTTTTTCAAAGGTTTTCTGCATCCATTGCAATAATCATGTGATTTCTGTTAGTTTGGTTATTGAAATGGTCGATTTTGCTCATAGTTTCAATTACTTCTATTACTAGTATAAATTCAACTTAGATTGAATGAAATGTGTAATATATTGCTATAGTCTCCTTGATATTTCATTTAATATTTTTGCATCTATATTGATTAAAAAATTGAATTATAATTTTTTTCTGTTTTGTTCTTCCTGGGTTAGGTAACAGTACCATATTTATGTTATAAAAAGAATTTGGCAGAATTCCTTCTCTGCCTATTTTCCCAAATAATTTATGTAGCATTGGGATTAATTTTTCTTTAGATGTTTGATAGAATTCACTTGTGACTACATCTGTCACTGGGTATTTTTCCTCAGAGAGTACATTGATGCTTTATTCAATTCCCTTTTTTCTAATATTTTGATTATTTAAGGATTCTATTTCCTCTTTTGCTAATTTGGGCAATTCATATTTTTGTAAATATTTATCAGTTTCAATTAGCTTGTCAAATATATTGGCATATAATTAAGCAAAATAGCTTCTAATGATTCCTTTAATTTTCTCTTCATTGGTGGTGAAAGGTAGGTTATTTACCCTTTTCATTTTAATTCTGATTTTTTGGTTTTCTTCTTTCCTTTTTTTAAATCAACGTACCAAATAGTTGATTTATTTTATTTGTTTTTTTTCCATACCATCAGTTCTTAATCTTATTTATTAGGTTAATGATTCTCTAAATTTTAATTTTATTAATTTCTCCTTTTAGTTAAGACTTTCCAATTTAGTCTTCAAGTGGGGATTTTTCATTTGTTCTTTCTCTATTTTTTATCGCATGCCTAATTTCTTGATCTCTTTTTTCTCTATTTAATTGATGAAAGAGTTCAGTTATACAAAATCTGCCCTAAATACTCTTTTGGCAGAATCCCATGAATTTCAATAGGTTGTCTCCTTATTATATTTGTCATTAATGAAATTATTGATTATATCTACAGTTTGTTCTTTGAAACATACCTTTTCCAGCATTCAATTATTTAGTTTCCAATTAAATTTTTATTTCTCTTTTCCTCGACCCTCAAGGTTCATATTTTCTTGTTGTGTGATGATCTGAAAATGATGCTTTTCCTATTTCTGTTCTTTTTAGTTCATTTTGAACTTCTTATGTCTGAATTTAAGGTCAATTTAGTCCTAATTCTTCTAAAATTTCATTCATTTCCTTCATTTCTTTCTGGTTTAGTTTTTGGTTCAATCTATCTAGATCTGAAAGAGGAAAGTTGAGGTCTCTCATTAATACAGTTTTACTTGTAGCTGTCTTCTCCAAAGGAGAAGCTACAGTGGCCATTCTTCTCTCACTAAGGAAACTAGAAACTCATATTCATATACCACAAGGTCCATAGATTGCTTATAGACCCTAAGTATCCCTGGACATTGATATCTTCCACTACTTTATCTTTGAGACTTTCAGGTTTTTCCTCATGCTCTATAAGTGAAGAGGTGTGTTTTCTCTCCACTTAGTGTGTGAGTTTCTTAGGAGCATGGATTGTCTAGCCCAGCAGTGGTGATCATTTTAGAGATCACCTGCCCAAACTGAAACTTCAAGATGCCTGTGAGTCCCCCTCATTACCCCAGATAGTGGAGGGTGGAAGAGCTCACTCTGGGCTACTGGGTAGAGGGGCAGAGCATGTGAACATTTTCCCCAGGTGCAGTGGAGAAGGGGAAGAGAGAAATCCCTTCCAGCACACTGTTGCACACATTCCACGTCTTCACCAACATGGGTCTATCTCTTCTATATATATAACCAACACAGTCATAAGAGTTATTTTCTTTTTAAAGTATTTTAAATTAAATTCCATTGCTGGAAGAAGTAATAACCACACCAGTAAAATTAACGATTTTTGAAGTATTAAGATAAATTATTTTTATTATTTAGACTTATTCCTATCTAATGGTCAAGAGTAGAAAGACAAAAGAAGATTTACCTTAATGACTCTAAGGAATTTTGGCTTGGGAAAGATGACCCTTGAACTTCAGATTCAAGAAGAGGCCATATGTCCATGTGTTAATCCATTTCCAAACAAATTTTCCCAAGTTATATAATTGAACATATATCCTTCCTCCCTTCTCTTTGTCCTTCCAGTGTTAGAAGATGATTATATCTGGTATACACATGTATTATCATATAAGACATAAAATATAAGATATTATCCAAGTTGTTTAAACAATTGAAAAATTGTATGCTTTCAGTTGCATTACTACTCCAACAGTTCTTTCTCAGCAGTGGATTTCATTCTTTGTCATAAATGCCTCAGCATTGTCCTAGATCATTGAATTGCCAATAATAGTTAAGTCTATCAAAGTTGATCACTCTACAATATTGCTGTTACTATTTACAATGTTTTCCTGGTTCTGCTTATTATACTCTGCTTTAGTCCATGAAGGTCTTTCCATCTATTTCTGAAATCATCTTGTTCATCATTCCTGAGAGCACAATACTATCCCATCACCATCATATACCATAATTTGTTCAGCCATTCCCCAACAGATAGGCACCCTTTTAACTTCTAATTATTTGCTATGACAAAAAAGTTATAAATATTTATGTACAGGTAGGTCCTATGCTTTTTTAAATCTCTGTGGTATACATACTTAGTCACTGTATTACTGGATCAGACTATGCATCATTTTATAGACCTTTAGGCATAATTCCATATTTTCATAATTCCATAATTCCAAATTGCCTTCCATAATGGTTGGATCAATTCACAGATCAATCAACAATGCATTAGTGTCCCCATTTTGCCACATCTACTCCAACAGTCATCACTTTCCTTTACTGTAATATTGGCCAATCTTATAGATGAAAGGTGGTACTTCAGAATTGTTTTAATTTGAATTTCTCTAATCAAAAGGAATTAAAACATTTTATATAGTTATGAATAGCTTTAATGTCTTCATCTGAAAACTCCTCAATGATATTTTCAAATGATCATTAAAAACCTGTAACTGGGAGAGGAACTGGAGATGGAGTCAAGATGAAGGATTAGAGGCAGCAAAAGTTCAGACCTCTGAAAACCCTTCCTCATCAATCAAAAACAAAATGTTTCTAGGGATTGAAAACCAAATATAACATCAGGACAGACCTAAGGAACCCTCCAGCTGGACTCAACATAAAAGACTGCTCTGAGAGCCTTGCTGATCAAGCTCTAGGAGTGAAAACTGCAAAGACTATAGAACACCTTAATAACAAGGTGGGAAGCCAAGTTCCTTTTCAGCTTCTGCTGAGAGATGGAGAAGATCTGACATCAAGACTCAACCTGAACAATCAACATAGCAAAGAAGAACTCCCTTAAGGACAGAAAAGCTCAAACCCACAGATCCAGCACATAATGAGAGGTGCAAGACTGTAGGCACCTACAGGAAGGAAAGAAGGGGAAAATATGAGCAAACAACAGGAAAAGAAAAAAGAAATTACAATCGACAGCTTCTATCCAGGAAATGAACAAAGAGCAAATGAAACAAAGCAGGATGAGGGAACACAAACCAAAAACACAGAAACCCCAGGGAATTGGACACTGGCTTTGGAAGAACTCAAAATACAATTCAAAACAAAATAAAGAAATGCTGAATATATCTGGGAAAAGAACTTTAAAAGCAAGATAAGTCATCTAGAAACAGAGGAACTTGAACTAAAATGAGAAAAATCCCTACCATATGCTCACTTGAAAGCCAAAATTAATCAGCTTGAAAATGAGGCAAAGGAGATGAAAGATGAGGCAAAGAAAATGAAAGACATTTTCCAAAGAAAATCAGACCAGAAGGAGAAGGATGACCAAAAAGCTAGGGATGAAACTCAGTCTTTAAAAACTAGAATACAACCATTAGACTCAAATGACTTCACAAGGCAGCAGGAAACTATAAAACAAAATCAAAAGAATGAAAAAATTGAGGAAAATAGGAAACATCTCATCCACAAAACAGAATATTTATAAAACAGGTCCAGGAGAGACAACTTAATACTCATTGGTCTACCAGAAGACCATGACAAAAGAAAAAGTCTGGACATCATTCTACAGGAAATTATCCAAGAAAATTGCCCTGACATTCTAGAGCAAGAAGGAAAATTACACAGAATACCTCCTGTACTTAATCTTCAACTTATAACACCCAGGAATTTTATAGCCAAATTCAAGAACTACCAGACCAAGGAAAAAAAAATATTACCAGCTGCTAAGAAGAAATCATTCAGATACCATGGAACTACAGTGAGGATAACACAGGATCTGGCTGCATCTACACTGAAGGACCAAAAGGCATGGAATATGAAGTTCCAGAAAGCAAGGGAAATAGGTCTACAACCAAGAATCATCTACCCAGCAAAACTGACAAAATTCCTTCACAGGAAAGTGTGGTCATTTAATAAAATAGAAAACTTCCAAGAATGTGTAAAGAAAAGACCAGACCTGAGCTGAAAATGTGATGCCCAAATACAGAACTCAAGAGAATCATCAAAAGGTAATTAAGAAAGGAGGTCAAAACAAAACAAAACAAAACAACTTTTTAGAGGGACCCAATAAGTTATGAATGAGTTAAAATGATATGTATCCCTACAAGAAAAGAGGATATTGGTGACTCTAAAAAATTGTTATTATCACTTGGGTAGCTAGAAGAATTATACTTAGAGGGAACAGTGACAAACTGTATGGGATGAAATGCCAGGACATAAATATGTGCGTGTATACATATGTGTATATATATATATGTATATACATAAGTATATATATATATGTACATATATATATATATATATAACTAGAGTTAAAAAAGAGGTTAATACTAGAGAAATGGGAAAAGAAACAACATGGGGTAAATTTATATGTCATAAAAAGAGCATGGTGGGAATGGGGGAGAACACCAATACACTGGAATGGTAAAGAGGTCAGAGGTAGGAAATACACAATTCTTACATGCATTAAAATTGACTCAAAAGGGAAGAACAATAATTCCATCGTGGCAGACAATCAATTTGTGCCCTTTAGAGAAGTAGAAGGGTAACAAACAGAGTGGTGGAGAGGGAAGCAATACAAGGGAGAGAGAGAGAGAGGATGGTAGGGTAGTTTTAAAAGACCATAAAGAAAATAAGAGGTGAATAAGAATGGAGGGGGGTAGAAAGGGAAGTAAAATAAGGGTGTGAATTGGGGGGGACCAATTAAAAACACATGTAAAAGGAAATAGTGAAAGACGAAAGGACAGGACTAGGAGTGGAAGTCAAAATTCCAGAAATTACATAGCTGGTAATCATGAGTCTGAATGTGAATGGAATGAACTCACCCAAAAAAAGCAAGCAAATAGCAGAGTGAATTAGAAACCAAAACCCTACCATATGCTGTCTATAAGAAAAACACATGAGGTAGGTAAACACACAAAGGGTAAAAGTAAGCAGATGGAGCCAAATCTATTGGACATCAACTGATAAAAAGAAGGCAGGAGTCCCAATCATGATATCTGAAAAAGCAAAAGTAAAAATAGATCTAGTCAAAACAGATGGAAAGGGTAATTACATCATGATAAAAGTCATTATATACAATGAGGAAATATCAGTACTCAACATGTATGCACCAAATGGCATAGAATCCAGATTTCTAAAGGAGAAACTAGTGGACCTCAAGTATGATATAAATAGAAAAAACTATTCTAGTGGGAGACATGAACCTTCCTCTATCAGAACTAGATAAATCAAAACAAACAAAAAAAAAACAAATGAGAAAGGGGTACAAAAAGTGAATGAAATCTTAGAAAAATTAGAGTTAGCAGATACGAGGAGAGAAATAAATAGGAACAAAAAGGAATACACTTTCTTTTCAGTAGAACATGGTATATTGACAATGATTGACCATGTACTAGGGCATAAAAACATTGCACACAAGAGCAAAAGAGCAGAAAAATTAAATGTGACATCAGATGATAATGCAATGAAAATAATAATTAGTAAGTGTACATGGAGAGGCAAATAAAAATTAATTTGAAAATACATATTACAATTCTCCAGAATTGATTAATTAAAGAACAAATCATAGAAACAATTTATAACTTCAGTGAAGAAAATGACAATGATAAGACATCCTTTCAAAATCTGTGGGATGCAGCCAAAGCAGTACTCAAGGGGAAATATATATCCTTGAGTTCATATATTAACAAATTAGGGAGAGCAGAGTTCAATAAATTGGGCATGGAAATTAAAAAACTAGAAAATGAACAAATTAAAAATCCACAGATGTAAACTAAATTAGAGAGCCTAAAAATCAAAGCAGAAATAAATAACATTGAAACTCAAAGAACTATTGATTTAATAAATAATACCAGAAGCTGATACTGAGGTTGGTTTGCTTGTTGATATGGTAAATTATTTGCATGGTTTTCCTAATATTGAAACAGCCCTGCTTTCCTGATATGAATCCTACTTGATCATAGTGAATGACCCTCCTGATCAATTGCTGAAGTCTTTTTGCTAATATCCTGTTTAAGATTTTTGCATCTATATTCATTAGGGAGATTGGTCTGTAGTTTTCTTTCTCCGTTTTTGACCTGCCTGGCTTTGGAATCAGTACCATTTTGTGTCATAAAAGGAATTTGGTAAAACTCCCTCTTTGCTTATTATGTCAAATAGTTTGTATAGTATTGGGATTAGCTGGTCTTTGAATGTTTGATAGAATTCACTTGTGAATCCATCTGGCCCTGGGGATTTTTTCTTAGGGAGTTCTTTGATGGCCTGTTGGATTTCTTTTTCTGATATGGGATTATTTAAGAATTCTATTTCTCCTTCTGTTAGTCTAAGCAATTTATACTTTTGTAAATATTCTTCCATATCACCTAGATTGGCATATTTATTGCCAAATAGTTTGGCAAAGAAGCTCTTAATGATTGCCTTGATTTGCTCTTCATTGGAGATAAGGTCCCCCTTTTCATCTATGATACTGTGAATTTGCTTTTCTTCTCTCCTTTTTTTCATTAGATTGACCAGTACTTTGTCTATTTTGTTTTCTCAAAGTACCAGGTTCTTGTCTTATTTATTAGTTCAATCATTCTATCACTTTCAATTTTATTGAGTTCTCCCTTAATTTTTAGGATTTCTAATTTGGTTTCCTTCTGGGGGTTTTAATTTGTTTGCATTCAAGGTTTTTGATTTGCATGTCCAATTCATTGACCTCTGCCCTCACTAATTTGTTGATATATGCACTTAGGGATATGAATTTTCCTCTAAGTACTGCTTTAGCTGCATCCCATAAGGTTTGAAAGGATGTCTAACCATTGTCATTTTCTTCAATGAAATTATTGTTTCTATGATTTCTTCTCTAACTAACCGATTTTGGAGCATCATATTATTTAATTTCCAATTGATTTTATATTTTGCTCTCCATGTACCCTTACTGATTATTATATTTATTGTGTTGTGATCTGAAAAGGTTGCATTAATTATTTCTGCTTTTCTGCATTTGTATGCCATGTTTTTATGACCTAGTACATGGTCAATCTTTGTGAATGTGCCATGTGCTGCTGAAAAGAAGGTGTATTCCTTTTTGTCCCTATTTATTTTTCTCCATATATCTATCAACTCTCATTTTTCTAAGATTTCATTCACTTCTTTTGCCTCTTATTCATTCATTTATTTATTTGTTTGTTTGTTTGTTAGTTTATTTGATTTATCTAAATTTGATAGTGGTTGGTTCAGATCTCCCACTAGTATAGTTTTATTATCTATTTCCTCCTTCAATTCTACTAGTTTCTGCATTAGAAATTTGGGTGCTATACCATTTGGTGCATACATAGTGATTAGTGAAATTTCCTCGTTGTATATACTCCCTTTTATCAGGATGTATTTACCTTCCCTATCCTTTTTAATTAGTTCAATTTTGCTTTGGCTTTGTCAGATATCATGTTTGCAACTCCTGCCTTTTTCTGAAAGTTGAGGCACAATAGGTCTTACTCCAAGCTTTAATTCTGACCTTGTGAGTATCTACCCACCTCATGTGTGTTTTCTGAAGACAACATATGGTAGGGTTTTGGATTCTAATCCATTCTGCTATTTGTCTATGTTTTCTGGGTGAGTTCGTCCCATTCACGTTCAATGTTAGGATTGTTGTTTGTGAATTCCCCAGCATTTTGATATCCTCCCCTTATTCTGACTTTTCTTCTTTTGCTATAAGCTTTTACACCAGTGGTTTACTTTAAATCAATCCCCCTAGTCCCCTCCCTTGTTGAGCTTCCCTTTCTGTCTCCTCCCTTTTTGTTCCCTTCCCCTTCCCTCTCCTTCCCTCCCTTTTTGTGTTCCCTCCCCACCAATCCCCGCTTAGTTTTCCCTTCTCCCTTATCCTGTTGGATAAGATAGAATTCACGATCCCAATGGATCTAGATGCTCTTCCCTCTCAGAGTTGATTTCATTGAGAGTAAGGTTTAAGTAATTCCAATTAGCACACTTTTACTCTCCTTTTTATGAGAGACTTCCTCCTCTCCCCTTCCTGTGTGTATCTATGTGTGACAAAGTTTGTTCTGTTTAATTTATTTTTATTTCTTTAAGTATATCTTACTACCATCTATCTTTCTACCCCCCTCCCTTTTGCTTTCTTTTTGTTTTTCCCCCTCCAAATCATATTAATGCCTCAATCTTTCCCTATGAGTGATTCTTCTGATTACTCTATTAATGCATACAATTTTTGAAAGTTACACATAACATTTCCCCCATGTGTTAGTATATACAATTTGAGCTAATTGTAGCCCTTATAGAAGAGACTTTGAATAAAAGAAAAAAAACACAAACACTTTTCTCCTTTTCCCTTTCTTTCATATTTATCTTTTCATGTTTCTCTTGCTCTTTGTGTTTGGATGTCAAACTCTCCACTGAGTTCTGGTTTTTTCTTTACAAAAATTTGTAACTCTTCTATTTTGTTGAATGCCCACACTTTCCCCTGGAAGTATATAGTGAGTTTTGATGGGTAGCTAATTCTTGGGTGAAGATCCAGTTCTCTTGCTTTTCTGAATATTGTGTTCTAGGCTTTCTGGTCTCTTAGCATGGCCTCTGCTAGTTCTTGTGTAATCCTTATTGGAGTTCCTCTGTATCTGAATTTTCTCTTCTTAGCTTCTTGTAAGATTTTCTCCTTAGCTTGGAAGCTCTTGAATTTGGCGATTACATTCCTGGAGGTTGTCTTTTGGGGATTTAGTATAGAGGGTGTTCTGTGAACTCTTTTGATTTCTATTTTCCCCCCTTGTTTGAGAATATCAGGGCAATTCTCTTCGATGATTTCTTGTAGTGTGGCATCGAGATTTTTGTTAATCTCTGGTTTTTCAGGTAGACCAGTGATTCTCAAATTGCCTCTCCTTCCTCTGTTTTCCTGGTCTGTCACCTTTTCAGTGAGATATTTTATGTTTTCTTCTAATTCATTAATCTTTTGACCCTGCTTTATTAATTCTTGCTGTTTTGCAAGATCACTGTCTTCCAGTTGCTTAATTCTGGTCTTTAAGGACTGGTTTTACTTTTCAATTTGGTCTGCCCTTCGGTTTGAGGCTTCCAGTTCTTTCTCCACTTGGGACTTCTTGTCTGTTGATCTCTTTCTGAATTTTTCCCCATTTTTCTTTCCATAAGGTTTCCATCTTTTGGATAAGCTCCATTTTGAGTTCTTCCAGAGCTTGTGGATAATTTCCATTTGGAAAGGGGGCATGTTTTGATTTTGTTTGAATTTCATCCTCTTTTTCCTCTGTAGCCTTGGTTTACCCTCTGTAAAATTTTTCAATAGTCATTTTCCCCCTTTCTTCTTGGAAGGTTGATCTTGGGCAGTATGAGCCATCCCTTTGGTGGTTTTCCCTTTACTTTTTAGTCAGAGGTCTGAGTGAGATGGGTGGGTTTTCTGTGGATTTAAGTGGTGGTGTTTTTTGCCTCAGGTTGGTTCCTCCCAGCCTCCACAGTTTGTTAGCGCACCCACATGGTCTGAGGTCTCTTCTCTCCTGTGAGCAGCCTTTTCCTGTGAAACTGCTCTGAGGGGTAGTTCCCAAGGACCCTGGCATTCCTCCCCCCTCACTACAGCCACTACAGCGAGTTGCGGATCTTTGGCCTCAGGGAGTTTCTCGAGTCTCTGTGCGGTTCACAGTTTGCAAGAGCCCCCGTGGTCTGAGCACTCTCCAGTGCGCAGGAGTTTCCTGTGAAACCACTCTGAGGGGTAGTTCCCTGGCAGTCCTCTTTAGATCCCAAGGACCCTGGTGTGCCCCCCCAAACAGAGACATTCCTCGCTCACTCACTGTCTCCAGTGAATGCACTGGCCCCTACTCTGGTTCCGTAGGTGGGGTGGGGGAGGCATAGCTCAGCTCACATTTGTGTGCAAGCTTTTCTTCCTTCTTATAGTGTGGAAATGTTCAAACTCCACGTACCTTCGTTGCTGTGGTGTACTGGAGAGACCCTCCGTTCTTCCAAAGATGATTTTTTGCTCCTTTAAGGTAGTCGGTTCTGTTCAGTGCTGGGGGAGAAGAAGCAGTTCACTTCTAGATTGCAGCCATGTTTACCTGGAAGTCTACAGTTGATAGAATTGATCATAGTCAATGTATTGGATGTTAAACAGCAGTTAAATTTGAAACTATGAATGGAATGGAGGGTACAACAACTGCCAGGACAGCCAAGGGTTCAAGAAACTCCCATGAAGCCAACATTCTAAATGTAGCGGGGAGGTATGGCCAAGTAAAACTATATGAAATTACAAATAGCTATGGTTTAAATTCATATTCTAGTGAAGTAGAAAAGATGATACAGTCAAAATTAAATGAAGATCACTTGGGAAATGATTTAAGCCAAGAAAATTTAACTGGTTCAACCATACAAATGGCAGAATATAATAGTGCAGTGCAAAAATAATCATTAACAATTAACTCAATAGCAACACAAAAACCAGAACCATATGAATGGAGTAAAGTGGGGAAGAATGAATACACACATCCCAGTGGTACATGGGAAAATGCAGCTGCACTAAAATCATTCCCAGAAAATAATAACATACAGGGAAAAGTTTCTACCTCCAAACAGTCAAAAGAGAGAGTAGATGAACAAAACCTTGAGGCTGAAGAAAGTGTAGAACCTATGAATTTTAGTAATAGCATTTCATATTTGCAAGAAGCAGTTAACCCCATAACATCCAGTTTATCACCATAAAAGACAACTCTGGAGCTTATTAATGAGAAACAACTAGAAACAGATTTGGGAAACATAAAAGCCAGTGACATATGGTTAGATGAACTCATGAAATCTGAGTTTACAACATCTGACATAAGTTGACATGGCACTGAACAAAATCCAATGAAAAACATAAGGATTACAGAATTCAGTGATCTAGAGTCAGACTCAGACCAAGATGATTCAATACCAAATGGTATAATAATAATGGACCAAAATACCAATGTAGAACAAGAACCATATGAATTTTTCAAGCATTTTGATTGGGATGTGTGGGACACAAATGAGCAAAGTGAATATCTAAACCTAGAACAAACAAAATCTTATGTAGATAATGATGATGATGATGATGATGATGATGATGATATCATGGAGGACAGAAAAAGCTATGAGAAAGTAGAGAAATTATTTGCCATTTCTAGAGTTAATAGTTATGAAGAATTGTTAGATAAATTATTCTTTGAGAATAACAATGCTGATGAAGTATCTATCTATACAGACAGTGATTGTAAATGGGAAGAAATATATTAAAGAACAAATTGAAGGAGAGAAATATACAATTTCACATCTATCCTCTAACTTCATCAACATGACATGACAAATATCATCTGTAGTAAAGGACTGTAACCAGGATTTGTTTGAGTTCCATAAGGGTAACATACAACACAAAACCTTGTGAGAACAAAGACTAGTCCTAGGTATAAAATATTGCAAAAGAAAAACTAAGGAATTTAATCACATCAAAAATATCCCTAAGTTCAGTTAACTCTAACTTCATTCAAACCTTTCCCTGTATGTTATTATTTTCTGGGAATGATTTTAGTGCAGCTGCATTTTCCCATGTACCACTGGGATGTGTATATTCATTCTTCCCCCCTTTACTCCATTCATATGGTTCTGGTTTTTGTGTTGCTATTGAGTTAACTTCATGACTATGACAAGTACAAACACCACATTAATGGAAGATGGGAAACACCTAGGATGCTACTGAAGGATCTACTCACATTTGATAAATATCTTATCAAAGACTTGTGAATCTTAAAATTTCTCATACTTGTGAATCTTAAAAATCGTCAGACTCTACTTCGGAAGATTTGATTAAGCTAAACCCATTTTAAACAATGAAGGTACTTGATCAGGAATGTGGGGACTTCTAACATTACTCCACCCATACTTAGGTATACTTTAGGGGAAGATAAAGTTGTAAAACTCCTTACTGAACAATGAAAAGGTACCCAGCCCATACTTAAAGTAAATCTAAAACCCTTAAGCTGGGTCTATTTTTAGATCTAATACAAAAAGGTGCTAAGTACCTATGAGGGTCAAATTAATCACTAAAAGGTCAAGCAAGCTTAGCAAGAGGTGTGAGGTTTTAGTCTACCCAGAGAAGGTGATAACAAGATGTGAATTAAGAATGGTCAGTCCTTTGGAAAACATCTACTATGACATAAAAACTTAGGGGAGGTGATATAGGAGAAAATTCTCTTTAAAAGGAGGTCAGAAGGCCTCTGAAAGGGAGTGCAGTCTTGGTAGCTGAGTTGGAGCTCAGACTAGTTGGAGTAGCTGGGTCTCTCTGAATATTGGAATCTTGCTTGGGACAAATCTTGTGGTGAGTGGAGTAAAGACTGACTGGTCTCTCTTAAAGCCTAGGCCTAGGCCAATGGCCTAGGCCCCTTTCCCATTATTTCCTCTTACTCTCTCTCTCCCTTTCCTTAATTCCTTATTTGTATTAATTAAAATCTCCATAAAACCCAGCTGATTTGGGTATTTCATATTTGGGAATTTTTCCCATGGCAACCACTTTATTTTTAATATAAAATCAAGACACAAAAAATTATCTTTACAGTTTTGGCAATTCAAAGTCTTGAAACCATATTTTCATGGTCACAGTTTAAGGAAACCACTCTTTTGTCTGTAACAGACTTTAATACCAATCTATAGATGAGAACTGAAACAGGTTACCCATATCTCTCAACTTACATCCTAAAAACAAATCTCTATCAGGGGAAGGAAGAGAGGGAGGGTATACCATGAAAATATTACCTCATAGTTTCAGACATCTCAAAAGAAACAAAAATGTGGTCATGATCAAATGTAAAACTACATTATACCCCATGACATGACCAGCAATGAAGAAGAATAAAATAGCAACAGCAAGAATAGCCCAAGCAATATTTAACAACAGTTTCTATAAATGGAAAGCTATGAATGAGAAGACAAGAAGAAAACATATGAAAGCATTGCATATAATAACATAATGAAAAGACATGAGAGTAAAAATTACAACAGAAACAAGCACTGCAAAGGCAAATATGAAATAGCTCCAGACATACATACATATTAGAATTATAGCTCCAATGAAAAATAATCTCTGCTCACAACAACAATGCAAATGAAACAAAGTTACTTGACTAAGAAGACATAACTCTATAAAATACATTATATCATATATCATTCTATCTATACTAACAAGAACACAGAAACCCACAAGCTAAAAGCAAAATTATATCTTTAAGAAAACTTCAAAATTCAAGAGCATTGCTTAATATGAACATCTTAGAGAAGCAATCTATACAAAGGAAATCCGCTTGTGATATCAAACATCAAAGAATATAAGATAATATCATATTTCAAAATCATCACAGATATCTTGAGAAAAATTTATACAGTACAACATATTAAACATGCCCACACATGAAGATTGTCATATGGAAAAACATACTTCTACACATGAAGAATCAACTCAAACTTACTTCCATGCACAAGGAAACAAATCAATCTTATATACACGCATATGAAAAGCATATGAGCATGCATGTTCCTGTATGTTCCTGTATATTAAAGAACACAGGACTTCAATCAAGGTGAGATGACAGACCATGTGTGTATGCTGAACAGAGGAAAAACCCAAGACATGTATGTTTCTACAATCAACACCAAAAACATGGAAAGACTTTGAAATCTTGAACTGATGGTCAAGAGATCATGCAAAGATGCAACATACATTTTAACTTCACATAGAAGTACATACACACATACAATTACACATAACTACAATGTAGATAGGAATCTCATGAACTGGTAAGTATAAGACATTTCATGGTAAAACACATACACAAAATTCATACTGATATACTTATAGGTTTCTGTGGAAAATTCAAAAAGACAAATAGAATTTTATCTGCATGACTTTACACAGAAATCACATACAATATTGCATTATAACTGTACACATATAAAATCTGAATAGATAAAACTATGTACATTTGTAAATACTAATGGACTAACAGACTAACAATGTTAGGGCAATTTATTATTTTTCTAATTACTAACACAAATAAGGAAAGCTTAGAAAATTCATTCAAAATCCTAGATGAATTATGGAGAGATGTATAGCATTATTAATGTAGGTTAAGCTACATAATAATTAGTAACAGTTGTTCTTTATAGATACGTTTATCTATAGATTAGACAATTATAGTCATTAAAACAAATTATAGTCATTAGAATAAAAGGAAATTACATTGTCAAAAATTGTTTAAATTGTTGCACTGTTTGCTATTATGTTCAAAAACATATTTCTGTATTGAATTTATGATCTACACCACTTTCCTAAACCCAAAACTTATAATAGGAATATTTTGTCAGAATATTGAAGACATAGTAGGATTTTTTATTGGGGGGGGGGTAGTGGAATGGTTTAACATAGTATAGGTTAAAACTTAGACAGTTACGAATTCTTCAAGATACAATTAACAAGTGAGTAGTGTTGATACAGAATACTGGTTATATTCTGTCCAAGAAGTTAAATGGGGATTTGTGAAGAATTGATTAAGACTGAAGAAAACCTTTCAAAGTAGATACAGTGAATGGAAGCTTGAAGATATGTCCATCAAGGAAAATTCCAAAGGAGAATGTGACCAGGTGGAAAGCAGTTTTGAACAAGCTGGCACAAACTCTTTCTTACTCACTTTTTTCCCTTGGACTTTGGAGAAGGAGCTATAAAGAGAAACCTCTGCCTTTCTGGCTATTGCTTTCTCCTTGAAAGATTTGGGGCTTGGCTCTGAAGATCTTTGAAAGTTGCTAATAATATCCCTCTTAAAGACTATACAACTTTATTTAATTATATTGAGATTCATATTAGATTAGAGAAATCCTAAATTCCCTCTCTCCCATCTAAATTCCTTTACTCTTCTTTCCTTAAAAATAAATCCCCATTTCTAGTATTATAGAGTGATTTGTCTGTCAAAAGCTTCAGTCAACTTACCAATTCTGAATCCCTGCTTGACTGCAAATGAAAAGATAACAATGTGGGAGAAGACAAGAAAGAATTGTCTTCCGTATTACCTTATTTCTCAGTGTGTTTGCCCAGCACATCCAATTACATTAAGCAACCCAGTAAAAGGAACCTTCTAATACCCCCTGACATCCTGTCTGTGCCATGCTTTGGAGGATTCATTGATTACTGATCTCTTTGCCTTTCAGGGAAGAGGGTCTGTCTGGGAGAAAAGCTGGCTCGGGCTGAGCTCTTCATTTTCTTCACTTGCCTGCTTCAGAGATTCACATTTCAGGCTCTCCCAGACACCCAGTTGAGTCTGGACTTCCAAGTTGGCCTGACCATCTCTCCTGTTCCCTACCAAATCTTTGCCCTTCATTGAGAGACAGTCCAAGCTTAGCCTGAAGGGGAGACTGTCGAGGGGGTGGGGAAGGACCTGGAATACTTATGACTCTTAAAATTTTAAAATCACTATTTGGGCAATCAGAAGGAGTATACAACAATGGAGGTTGTAGTAGTAAAATGAGTAGGATAATATGATATCCAAAACAAAAATTTGAGTGGTGTTATAGAGGTTTATACTGAGAGAAGTGAGAAGGAAGAAGAATGGGATAAATTGTCTTACCTAAAGAGGTGTGAAAAATCTATTTTAATGGAGAGGAGGATGAGGTTGGTGAAAGACAGTGTTTAAACCTTACTATCATCAGAATTGAATCAGAAAGAATAGCAAACCATACTCAGTTCTGGATAGAAACATATCCTTTAGAGAAGAAAGTGAGGAATAAGAAAAGTTATGTGTGGGAGAGGATAAAAGGGAGGGTGAACTGAGAAAGGCAGTAGTTAAAAACAACCAAAAAAATTGTGAGGAGAGACAGAGTAAAAGGAGAAAAAAGAGGAGAATAAAAAAGGAAAATAAGATGGAAGGAAATACACAGTTCGTATTCATAAATGTAAATGTGAATGCAGTGAACCCCCCCCCCAAAAAAAAAAACAGAAACAGACAAGAGAGTGGATTAAAAGTCAGAATCCTATGATATATTGTTTAAGAGAAATGAATGTGAGGGAAGATGGCAAAAACACAGTAAAGGTAAGGGGCTGGAGGAAAATGTATTGTGCTTCAGCTAAAGAAAATATGCACTGAGGGGCCACAAGGCATAATCCCTCTCCACAAAATGTAGAAAAGCAGAAATAATTAATACATCCTTTTCAGATCATAATACAATAAAAATTAAAATCAATAGAGGCTGTGAAAGGCAGATTAAAAATTAATCAATGACTAAATATTCTAATTCTACAAAAGGGGTGGATCAAAGAACAAATGATAAAGATGAGGCAATAATTTCATTAAAGACAAAAGCAACAATGAGGTAGTATAACAAAATTTTGTGAATTGCAATCAAGGCAATACTTGGGGGCAGTTTCATATCACTAACAGTATATATCAACAAAATCAAGAAAAATCAAATCAACCAATTAGATGTACAAATAAAAAATTAGGAAAAGAACAAATAAAATATCTCCAATTAAAAACTACATGGGAAATACTGAAAGTCAAGAGAGAAATTAATAAAGCTAAAAGTAAGAAAAAGATTTGAACTAATAAAAAGACAAGGAATTTGATTTATAAAAAATGAAGAAAATAGAGCATTTGTTCATTTCATTTAAAAAAGGAAAGAAAAATAAAATATCTGGTATCAAAAATGAAATGTGTGAATTCACTGTCTATATAAAGGTAAATTGATGATTAAGAACTATTTTGCCTACTTATATGCCAATAAATCTAAGTGAAATGGATAAATATTTGCAAAAACAGAAATTGCCAAGATTAACACAAAAGAAAATAGAATAATCTCATTTTAGAAAAATAAATTAAACAAACCATCAATGAACCACCTAAGAAAAATCCCCAGTGACAAAAAATGTTTCTACCAAACATGTAAAGAACAACTAATTCCAATAATATATAAAGCACTAAGAAAAATAGGCAAAGAAAGAGTACTCCCAAATTGTCTTTATGAAAAAAACAGGATGTGAAACCTAAGCCAGGAAGACCAAAAAGAGAAAAAGAAAATTATAAACCAATTTACTTAAATAGTATAGTTCTAAAAATTTTCAATTAACATATCAGCTAGGAGACTACAGAAATATATCACAAGGGTCATTTAATAAGACCAGGGAGGATTTATACTAAGGATGCATTGCTGGTCCAATATTAGAGAAACTATCAGCATAATTAATCATGCCAGTAACAAAATTAATAGAAATCAAATGATGATTTCAATAGATGTAGAAGAAGCGTTTGTCAAAACACATCACCCAATATGATTGGGGTTTTAGCTTTAAAAAGAACACTCATACAAGTATGAATTGTATGGAAAAAGGTTTTGAACAAATGATATATGTATAACTCTGGAATTTCTTGTCAGCTCTGGGGAAGGAATAGAGAAGAGGGGAGGGAGAGAACAGGAATGATGACTCCTTGGGAATACATTAAAAATTAATTAATTAATTAATTTAATATAAACACAGCAATTATGATTTTGCAATGAAGATATGCTAGAAGCCTTTCAAACTGTAGCATTTAAAAGAGTTGTCTACCATAAACTGTTATATTTAAAATAGTTGTCTGCCATAAACTGTGGCAGTTAAAAGATTTAAGGGTGTAAACTGTAATGAGTAAAATAGTGGAAGATATAAATTGTAGTAGATATAAGAGTGGGTGAGTAAATTTGTGACCTCAGAAAATATGTTTCACTACAGTGTCTTGGTTTTAAATCAAATATAAAGTGGTTGCCAAGGTAATATTCCCAATTATGAATATACCCAAGTCAACTGGGTTTTATAGAGAATTTAATTAAGAATACAATGAGGAATTAAAGAAAAGGAGACAATGAGAGAAAAAGGAAATAAGTATGAAGGGCCTTAAGCCAACATGGCCTAGACCTGAGTCTTAAGAGAGAGAGATCAGTCAGTCAGTCTTTTATCACTCACCACAAGGTCTGTCTAAGCAAGGATTCTAGTGACAGAGTCTCCTCAGAGAGAGTTCCAGCCAGAGTCCTCCTCAAAGAGCCTTCCAGCCAGAGTCTGTTTCAAAGGGCCTCTCTCAAGAGCCTCCAGAGGGACAGAGTCCCCTCAGAGGAACTCCAGCAAGACCTCCTTAGAGATTGTTCTCCAAGAGCTTCCCTTCTCCAGAGCCTCTCTCAAGAGATTCTCCAAAAGGATTTACTTTCAAGAGATTCTGCTTTTTCTTATATAGGGGGTTTTCTCCTATGTCACCTCCCCTAAGTCCTTACATCTACCAATCACAGTAGACATTTTCCAAAGGACAGTCCATTAGAAAAACACTGCTGGGTCGACTAATCCCTTTAGTAAGTTTGTACCAGAAAAAACACTACTGGGTCCACTAATCCCTTTAGTAAGTTTGAACCAGAGAAAACTTCTGAATAAGTTTTCACCTCTTTGCTCCTGGCAAGTTTACAAGTTGCCTGACTTTAATAAGTACTTAGCATCCCTTTGTATTACTTCTAAAAATAGGCATGGCTTAAAGAACTTTTTGCCTCATTATAAGTATGGGCCCAAGTACCCTCATTGTTTAGCAAGGAGTTTTTTCCCCTAAAGCAGTCCTTAACTACAGGTGGAGTAGAGGTCCTCCCATTTCTGATCCAAGTAGAGTTCTCACTGTCAAAATGGGGAATGTTCCCAGTAGGGAATTGTTCCAATGGAGAATCCCCCAATGTGGAAATTTTTAACATTCACAAGTCTGAGAAATTTCAAGATTCACACAATAAGATCAGCGATGAAACAATACACTCTATCAACAGTATTATTGAATATTGTACTGAAGATGTTAGCTTTAGCAATAAGAAGAAAAAGAAATTAAAAGAATTAAAGTAGGCAATGAGGAAATCAAGCTATCACTCTTTGGACTAGATATGATTTTGTAGTTAGAGAATTCTAAAGAGTGAGCTAAAATTATTGAAAAAATTAATAACTTTAGCAAAATTTCAGGATACAAAATAAACCCACAGAAATCATCAGAATTTCTATAGAATACCAACACAGTCTAGTAGCAAAAAACAGAAAGAGAAATTCCATTTAAAGTCCTTCTGAACAATATAAAATAACTGAGAGGATACCTGCCAAGACAAACACAGAAATTAGAGGAACACATTTGCATCCAAAAGAAGTTAGAGTTAAACAACTGGAAAAACGATAACTGCTCAATTGTTTTCTTTTAATCTCTTGATGTTATTGACATTTATTTTTTCCAGATCAATTTCATCATGTTTTCTAGGTCACTAAAATAATTTTTGCTAGTTTCTATGATAATAAATAAATCAAATATAAAATTACACACATAGGATTATAAAACAAAGGACGTTTCAATTTCATGTATTTTATTTGAATTTTATTCCAACCATTCTAATATATTCCAAAAATTCCAATTTACTCTTGTTACATTGGAATTTTATGATAGTTATATCTTCTTTCCTGATTATATGACAATTGTATTCTAATTGTGTTCAGATTTCATTTCAATTTTTCTAATTGAATTAGAATTTATTTTAATTATCCCAATTTATTCCAATCAAACTATAGCATTATTTCAATGTAATTTTCTGAATAAAGCTGGAATTGTTTCTCCCAGTCGAGTTCATGAAACCCCACGTAGCCCTCACGGGTCCCCCGGCTCCTTCTACCTTAGTTCTCAAGCCTGTTTTCAGAGGCAGCTTGTCCTGGAGAGCAGAAGGCTGCCTTGAAGTCAGCTGAGCTGGGCTCCAACCAGGCTCTGAAACCTACACAGAGTTGGGTGCCCTTGTCAGGTTCCTGATCTGTCTAGACTTTTTCCTCTTCTCTTCTAAAGCAGAGGCTGACTCTCCGGGGTCCTTCCTGCCCCAAAGCTGTGGCTCTGTGATATGGGACCTACTAGAGGGTCCGTTCATGTGTGGGTGCCTCCCCTGATCACTCCTGCCAAGTAATCTCTCCACTTCCCAGGGGACAAGCCCAGGCTTCCTTTCCTGAGGAGGCATGTTTTTACTCTCTGGAGGCAAGTCCTGGCTGAGGGCGGCGGGGTGGGGCACGGAAGAGAGGCTCTCACTTCGTGGAGCTCTCACTGGCTGGCTCACAAAACCCCGCCCTCTCAGCAAACCCAGGGAACTGACACAGCTCAGGCTTGATCTCTCCCTGGAACTCTTGGTCCTGGTGGCCCCTCTGCTGCTGCTGTTGCTGCTGCTGTAGAAGAACTATGTTGGCTGGGCTGGCCTTGGTGCTGGAGCTGGAGGAGGATGCAGCTCCCTCTAGGAAACGTGCTCCCTTCCCTGCAGACCCTCCTCCTCTTCTCTGCCATTCTCCTGATCCTGGCCAGTTATGTGCAGAGGAGGAGGAGGCAGCAGCCTAAATACCCCCTGGGGCCTCTTCGGCTGCCCATATTTGGCAACGTCTTCGAGATAGACATTAAAAAACCCCATATCAGCATCCAGGAGGTAAGGAGTGCGAGGGGAATGCAAGAATCCACCAGCTGTGAGGGGGCAGAGGAACTGGGTGGCTACAAACCTGCCTGTGATCATCCCTGCTGGACTCTACCTGGAAGCAGCCTCTTATGATGGGAAAAAAATCTGCTTTAGAGCCCCGGGGGGTGGGGGTGGGGGACATTTACCTCCTTTGGAACTCGGAGAAACTCAGATGTTCATCACTTCTGGGATGAGTCATTGTGGAGTAATTTTTTTCCTTATGACTCGGATCAGATGGCCATTGAGATCCCTTCTGAACTGTCATCCTGATCAAATGAGATGATATATAAAACGTGCTTTGTAACTTTAAAGCAAAAGAGGAATGACGGTATTGTCATCATCATCATCACTATGCAAAGTCACTGAACCTCTGCTTTTCTAAGTTTCCTCTTTTGTTCAAAAAGAAGAAGAATCCTAGCACTTCCCTCCCAGTGTTGTGGAGATCAAATGATTTAATCATTTAAAGGGCTTAGCACAGTGCTTGGAGCACATTAGACATTTATGGACATGCAGAAAACAGATGGACAGATAGATAGACAGAGAGATAGAATGGGAAAGAGATAGGGATAGGTATGTAGGTTTATATTATACATAAGATATTATTATTGTCTATAAAATGAGAGGGGAGCTGCTTGAGAGAAGGGATTGCCTTATAGCTCTTTAGGTATCCTCAGCACTAGGCATAGTGTGGCATACAGTAGACTTTTTAAAAATTGACTGACAGGCAGAAATCTTTGTATGAAGCCTCTGCGGTTCCTTCAAACATTTGAATCACAGGCTCTAAATCTGGGACCATTGAGCATTTCCTAAAAACTATTTTTGATGAGTACATTTTAATACATTTGGTTTCCTTTATAATGTTATATATTCTCTGTTATGCATTTAGAAACTTTCTTCAGAGAAGGGATCCATAGGCTTCCCTAGACTACCAAATGGAAAACACCACAAAAAAGGTTAAGAATCAGTGCTTCAGTGGGGGCAGCTGGGTGGCTCAGTGGATTGAGAGTCAGAAACAGAGATGGGAGGTCCTAGGTTCAAATCTGCCCTCAGACATTTCCTAGCTGTGTGGCCATGGGCAAGTCACTTAACCCCTGTTGCCTAGCCCTTACCACTTTTCTGCCTTGGAACCAATATTCAGTACTGATTCTAATATAGAAGGTAAGGGTTAAAAAAAAAAAAAGAATCAGTGCTCCAGGTCTCTGATCTTAGGACTTTGAAGAAGTTATGCCAGGAGTCTGCTGATCCCTAGTCTACTTGTTCAACTCTAGCTAAAATATTGGCACTGCCACCTTCCAAGCAGTGTTCCTTCCTATTAAGTTAAGCAAATAAAAACTGATGATTATTAATAATAAATGACATCAATTGGTAAATTAGTAAATAAATTAATCATTAATTTCTGATAATTATAGTTAGAATTTTTGTAGTATTTTAAGATTCTCAAGGTGCTTTACAAATGCAGAAATCTTTCCTGCTATTTCCCAGGTCCTAGTCTCACCCAAAATCACTTAATATTCCTTTGCATGTATTCTCTTTATCTATGAGGAGATCAATACCTTCCTATGTCATCTCTTTGAGGGTGTGGATGATTTAGGTTTTATGACTGCCTGCTCAGTTCCCAGCACCACACCAGGGTCAGGGTTGTAGGAATCAGTGTTTGATGGGTTGAGCTAAATTCAATGAAATGCAATTGGATCAGACTTAATCGAGTGGACTTCATTGGAATTGATGTTTCACATTACTAGAATGTCTGATAACAGTACAGATAAAAAATAGCCTGAAAGTCAATGGAAGTTATCAACTCAAACTGACCTTTTTTCAGTGTGTCAGGAAATATGGAAATATTTTCTCCATGGATCTGCTCAGTGCTCCCATGATAGTTGTAACTGGATTGCCACTGATAAAGGAAGTCCTAGTCAACCAAGGCCAGGTGTTTGTTGATCGCCCCAGATCTCCTTTGCAATCTTACATCTTTAAAATAAATGGTAAGTTCCTTGAATTATGGCAAACATTTTATATCTCCACTTTTATTGAAAAGTATCTTACCTCTGACCTTCATCCTATTTGGAGAACTAAAACCCATAAAATGAGAAACAGACCTTTTCCCTTTCCTTCCTTCATATCTAAGAGTGGGGTGAGGGGAGTAGATTTAATGGGAGAGTAACAAGAATTTCAAAGGGTTCAAATTCATCCCTTAAGAAGATCAATTAAATTCAATGACATATGTAAAACCCAGTGTAATTGCTTGTTGGCTATGGACTATGGCCATGTAACCATGGAAAAAAAATTCTAAATTAATTAATTAATAAAAGTTTTGAAATTAAAAAAAGATCAGTTAAAGTAGTCTGAGATTTTCAACTTGAGAACAAAAAGACTCAATTGGAAAGGGGAGAGACATGAAAGCTTTCTTCAAAGGTTTAAATGCCTCTTAATAGAAAAGTAATTCGACTTGTTATCCTCACTACAAATGATAAAAAATAAACCAGCTACAAAGGATGAGGGTTACAAAGGGGTAAAAATTGACTACATATGAGAAAATATTTTCTATAAATTGGAGATATCCAAAAATAAGATGTTTTTCCTGAAGACCTTGAAGATCCCCTTATTGGAAGTCTTCAAGCAAAAGCTACTCATTGTATTTTGTTGGTGTTCCTTTCTGAGTACAAATTTGACTGCATATTCTCTGAGAATCCTTCAACTCTAAAAACCTATCCATTCATGATTCTGCCTTTAGGCCTTTTGACACATACAGTGATATAGGTGACAGACATCATAATAACCCGTAATAGGGAAGAACTCAATAAAATCAAAGTCTGAGGTCAAAGTCTTGCATGAGATAGATGGTGACAGGTGACTGACAAAGTGTGGTGGGAGCTGATTGGGGAAAAGGAGCAGGAGTTAACATGGATTTGAGTTATATGTGTTTGTCTTGTTAATCAGAAGAAAGGAAACTTAATGTTATGACTTGAGGAATGAAGGCATGGAACAGGAAACCATGGGAAAATTAATCTCTTAAGGATTGGGCATCTCCCTTAAGTTTGGTTTGGTGTACAGCTCAAAAATGGAGGAAACAAAAAATATTTGGAAGTCACTCTCAAGATTTGATAGAGAATCATTAAGGGTGAAGTAGAAGTATTACCAAGAGTAGAAAGGACCCAGTTGAAGGTAGTTATTGATAGGCTAGATGATCACAATGGTTCTTCTAGTTTCAACATTTTGAGTGTCTTTGATTCTTGGCCACATAATTGATGGCCTTCCACCCTATCTTTCCATCTTTATCTGTGACAGATCATCTTCTGGTATTCTACAGTTTAGCCAAAGTGTTCCAGGTACTGTTTCCCTCCTCTTTGTTATGATTGGAGAGCACAGAGTAAGGTCTGCAAAGAAACTTCAAAGCCCTCTGCCATTGTACAAATGAAGTGACCAAAAGTCAAGTGAATTTTGTAAAGTCACATAGCAAGTAAATTTCAGTGGCAGGATTTAATTTTACATCTTCTTAAATACAAGATCAAAGCTCTATTCTCTAACCAAAACAACCAAATCAATCCATAAATACTCTGATATGAAAGACAATATCGTTTGGTCTTCATCTATCCTATTCCAACAGTTCTTTCTCTGATTTTGGATAGCATTCTCTATCATGTCTTTCAGGATTGTCCCAGTCATTGCATTCCTAATAGTAGCCATGTTTTCCCAGTTGATCATTGTATAATATGGCTGTTACTGTGTATATTCTCCTGGCTCTACTTATTCCACTCAATCAGTTCATGCAGATCTTCCTAGTCTTTTCTGAAATCTTCTTGCTTATCATTTCTTATGGCCTAATATTACTTCATTACTAACGTGTACCACAAGATGTTGATTGATTCCCCAGATGACAGACATCTCTTCAATTTCCAATACTTTGTCAACACAAAAAGAGTATCTATAAATATTTTTGTGCAAATGAGTTCTTTCCTCATTTTTATTATCTCTTTGTAATATAGGCCTAATGGTTGCATTACAGGATCAAACGATGTGCAAAGTTTTATAAATGCTTAGATATAGTTGTAAATTTCCCTTCAGAATGGCTGGATCAGTTCACAATTCCATCAAAATGCATTAGTATCCCAATTTTTCCATATCCCTTGCAACATTTGTCATTTTCCTTTACTGTCATTTTGACAAATCTGATAAGTGTGAGGTAGTACCACAATATTGTTTTAATTGGCATTTCTCCAATCGAGAATGATTTAGAACATTTTTATGTGTTTCTTTAACCCTTTGTCAACCTTTAACCATTGTTAGCATCGTGCCTTGTACTAGAACTTGGGGCCTCAGCTTGGGCTTGGACAGGGGTTCAGAGCCTCCTTCTAGACCTGCAACAGCAAGCTACTCCATGGACTACAGGGAACTAAGTGTTAGGCCTTTCCTTCAGGCTGGGCTATGATTTGGAACCTTAAGGGGTATGGGTGGGGTTCCATTGGTGTTGTCTTAGATAATGTCTGAGTCTTGATATTGGCTTGGGCTCAAGTTCAGTACCTGGAAGAGTAGTCATGGGGGAGGGAGGATTTGCTCTGGGCCACTATCTCCTCTCACACTAGTTACCAGACTCTTTCTACCTACCTTTCAAGTTGTTTTTTTTTTGCTTGTTTATTTGTTTTCATCAAACTTGCTGGTCTCTGTGTCTTTATTGGTTTTTCACTCCAGTATTTGCTTTGAAACAATATTTTAAGGTTGGTTGGAAAGGACTCTCAGAGTGTTTGAATCTTTCCCTACTTCTACTCTTCCATTGTGGATCCCCCACACCATTTCCACTTTATTTTCATAGTGTTTGTAACACAGTCATGTCTGACTCTTCATGATCTCATTTAGGGTTTTCTTGGCAGATATTGGAGTGCTTGGTCATTTCCTTCTTCAGTTGAGGAAACTGAGCCAAATAAGATTAAGTGACTTACACAAAGTCACATAGCAGGTAAGTATCTAGGTATAAATTCTAACTCAGGTCCTCCTGATTCCAGAACCTCTCTCTATCCACTGAGCTAATACACTTCAATATCTGCTTAAATACTTTTAAAAGAGCCATGAACTTCATCCCAACAGTTGTTTCCTTCATTGAGGCACAAGAAGCTTTTGAAATGCCTATATTGGACTTTCTTAGAACCTGAAGAGTTCAAGAGGTAGTCAGCATTTTGACAATGAGCCTCTCCACAGAGCGCCATGTTGGATCTTGATAACAGAAACATAGTCAGTACCAATTAAAGTCTTTTCAGTCAGTCATTGATAAACATTTATTAAGCGCTTACTATGTGCCAGGCACTGTGCTGATTTCAAAGAAAACAAAGGAAGACACAAGACATTCCTTGCCCTCAAGAAACTTATATTCTAAAGGAGGAAACTACATGTGAAGAACTATGGACAAAGAAGCTATAGATGGGGAAAATAGAACACAATATTGAAAGGAGGTGCTAGAATTAAGAACTCGGAAAGACTTCAGTGAAGAAGGGGAGGTTTTAATGATATTTCAAAAGACAGAGAATCCTCTTAGTAGAATTTTGGAGGGAGAGCATTCCAGGCATGGGCCACAGCCAGAGAGAATGCCCAGAACTCAAATATGGAGTATCTTCAGGAAAAGCCAGGAAGCCAGTGTCACTGCTTCACTAAGTACATGGTGATGAGTAAGGTATAAGAAGACTGGACACATAGAAGGGACATGGGTTTTCAAGGACTTTGGAGGCAAAACAGAGGATTTTACTGGAAGATAAAATGTATTCCTCTACAACTTCATTGTTTGCCACATTTTCTAAAGCTTGAGTTTATATTGGCACTTTCCTCAAAGGAATTTCTTCTCAGGGCTAGCTGAACCACCAGTTAAAACACCTCCCCCTGCCTAGGAGCCCAGTAAGGAAGAAGGATGTATTCAGCTGTGCAGGGATAGAAAGATAAGCCTGAATTAAAGATGACTTTAGTTTAAATTTAGCCTCACATACTTCCTACCAGTGTGATTTTGTAGAAGTCATTTAACATCAGTTTCCTCAACTGCAAAAGGAAAATAAATGCCTCCTAGGATTGTTATGAGGATCAATTGAGATAATATTTGTAAAGTGCTTAATTAGCACAGTGCCTCGTACGCAGTACGGGCTTAATAAGGTATTATTCCTTTCCTTCCTCTTTTCTCTCCCTTTTAAGGGCCTCTGTGGAAGAACTACCATCTTTTTCCTAGGGAGATTGGGTAGTTATACAGGAACAGTTTCACCTCTCCCCTGTCATTAAAAAGCAGTATGCCTCTCCTGCATACCTCAATGAAGGGTACCCCCCAAAAATACTAGGTCTTGATCACCAAGTTCTTCATGGGAAATATATATCCCAGTGTCCCTCTTCTACCACCATTCTCATTTATGAGTAGAGAGAAATAGGGTTGAGTGGTACTGTACTATCAGCAATGTGGAAGGCACCTATCAGTTCCATATTACATTAAGAAAAGGGAGACAATGAGACTGTTTATGACACTTCCAGCAGGCCAAGGGACCCTGCCCTTGATTAGCCCATGACACTGCTGAAGTTAGCAGGGGCCACAAGACATTCTGTAAGGCCCTCTCAGTGGATTTGGGCATCCAGATTAAGACTTGAGTTCCTGTAGTTGTCTTCTCCAATGGAGAAACTCCAACAGCCATTCTTTCCTCACTAAGGAAACTAGAAACTCATATTCATACATTACAGGGTCCATAGACTGCTTATATAGACCCTAAGCATCCCTGGGCATTGATATCTTCATCTAATTTATCTTTGGGACTTTCAGGTTTTCCCATGTACTCTATAAGTGAAGAGGTGTGTTTTCTCCCCACTTAGTGTATGTGAATTTTAGATTTTTTTCCACCCTGATTAGTCTTTAATATCCTAGCAAACAGGAATGTGTACACCCCTACTGAAGGATTAAGTGTTGAGGAGGATGATCTATGACAGACATGTGCTAGCCAGTGACAAATAAGAAACATCTGACACACTCCCTGGGCTGTCCTAAGCCAAGCTTAAGCTACCATTGGTACATGTGAGATGCAGGAAGTGATATAAAGAACAGGCTATATATTTCACTTCACTTCCTCTCTGACCTCTCTCTTGGGGGAGACGTGGTGCTCTCTCTCACTCTCACTCGAGGAGACGTTGGTCTTTGTTGGCAGTGTGGGGAGTTCTGGGAAGCATTTGGCATGCTTGCAACTCTTGTTGGGTTTTTGCCATTTTGTGACTTGACAGTGAAGTGACTGGGAGAAGTTCTTAGCGTTCTTGGTGAGTGGTTTAGGCTGATTCCTTTTACCTTTACCTCCTAAAATGCTATCCTCCTAGGAGACCCCTCATCTCAGAGGAGGCCTTGTGGCTGGTAGCCAAGATAGATTGAGAAGGCCCATTGGCCTAGGCCTCTGAACTCCTGCCTGGCTCAGCCCAGGCTAGAACAGTTTAAATTCTCTTTCCTCTCTCTTGCTTTTCTTAATTTCTTCCCTCTATTGTAATTAAACCACCATAAAAATTCCCAAACTGATTTGAGTATTTGATTGGGATTGAATTAATTCCTGGTGACTACTAGTATAATATATTCATTCAATAACCCCTAAATTTTACCCTTAACAGTGTGTGAGTTTCTTAGGAGCACATATTGTCTAGCCTAGTAGTGGTGATCATTTTAGAGATCATGTTCCCAAACAGAACCATCAAGCTGCCTGTGAGCCCCCCTCACTATCCCAGATAGTGGAGGGAGGAAGTGCTCACACTGAGCTGCTGGGTAGAGGGGAAGAGCATTTGAACAATTTCTCAAGGTGTGCTGGAGAAGGGGAACAGAGCATCCCCCTCCAGCACACTGGTGCACACATGCCAGGTCTTCACCAACACAGGTCTACCTCTTCTATTTATATAACCAACATGGTGATCAGCATATAATAGGGTTTTTTTTCTTTTTTTAAGTTTTTTAAATTAAATTCCATTGCTGAAAGAAGTAATAACCACACCAATAAAATAACATATTTTTGAAGTATTACAATGAATTATTATTATTATTTAGGCTTATTCATGTCTAATGGTCAAGAGTGGAAAGATCAAAGAAGATTTACCTTAATGACCCTAAGGAATTTTGGTTTGGGAAAGAAGACCCTTGAACTTCGGATACAAGAAGAGGCCATATATCTCACTGAGGCTATCAGAGAAGAAAAGGGTGAGCATATATCAGAGAGAAATATGTCTTTTTCCAGTTACAATTTTATTTGTTTATTTCCCAATTACATGTGTTAAAACATTTCCATACAAATTTTCCTAAGATATATAATTGAGCATATCTCCCTCCTCCCTTCTCTTTGCCCTCCCAGTGCTGGAACTTGATTATATCTGGGATATACATGTATTATCATGTAAGACATGTATCCAAATTGCTTAAACAATTGAAAAATCATACTCTTTCAGTTGCGTTCCTACTCCAACAGTTCTTTCTCAGCCATGGATAGCATTCTTTGTCATAAGTCCCTCAGCATTGTTCTGGATCATTACATTGCCAATAATAGGTAAGTCTATCAAAGTTGATCATTCCACAATATTGCTGTTACTGTTTACAGTGTTTTCCTGGTTCTGCTTATTTCACTATGCTTTAGTCCATGAAGGTCTTTCCAACTGTTTCTGAAATCATCCTGTTAATCATTCTTGATAGTACAATACTATTCCATCACCATCATACACCACAATTTGTTCAGCCATTACCCAATTGATAGGCATCCCTTTTAATTTCCAATTCTTTGCTATGACAAAAAAAGTTATAAATATTTGTATGCAAGTAAGTTCCATGCTTTTTTTTTAAATCTCTGCAGTATACATGCCTAGTAATGGTATTACTGGATCAGAGTATGCATTGTTTTATAGACCTTTGGGCATAATAATTCCAAATTGCCTTCCACAGTGGTTGTATCAATTCACAGATCTACCAGCAATGTATTAGTGTACCCATTTTGCCACATCCCCTCCAACACTCTTCCTTTACTGTCATATTGGCCAATCTTATAGATGGGAGGTGGTACTTCAGAGTTGTTTTAATTTGAATTTCTCTAATCAAAAAGGGATTTAAAACATTTTATATGGTTATGGATAGCTTTAATATCTTCATCTGAAAATTTTGCAAAGATATTTTCGGTGACTTAAAATTGCCTTTTTCGTCAAATGATCATTTAAAATCTGTAACTGGGAGAGGGACTGGAGGCAGAGACAAGATGGAGACATAGAGTCAGCAAAAGTTCAGACCTCTGAACACCCTTCCTCAGCAATCAAAAACAAAATGTTTATAGGGGACTGAAAACTAAATTTAAGAGCAGGACAGAGCAGAGGAATCCTCCTGTTGAACTCAACTTAAAAGACTGCTCTGGGAGCCTTCCTGATCAAGCTCTATGAATGAAGACTGCAACTACTACAAAATACCTTAATAACAACATGGGAAGCCCAGTTCCTTTTCAGCTTCTGCTGAGAGATGGGGAAGATCTGACATCAAGAGTCAACCTGACCAATCAACATAGCAGAGAAGAACTCCCTTAAGGATAGAAAAAGCTCAAACCCACAGATCCAGCACATAATGAGAGGAACAAGACTACAGGCAACTATAGGGAGGAAATAAGAAGCAAATATGAGCAAACAACAGGAAAAGAAAAAAAGAAATTATAATCAACAGCTTCTGTCCAGGCAATGAACAAAGAACAAATGAAACAGAGGAGGATGAGGAAACACAAACCAAAAACACAGAAACCCCAATGAATTTGACACAGGCTTTGGAAGAACTCAAAATACAATTCAAAACACAATTAAGAAATGCTGAATACAACTGGGAAAAGAACTTAAAAAGCAAGATAAGTCATCTGGAAACAGAGGAACTTGAACTAAAATCAGAAAATAGTGTCATGAAAGCCAAAATTAATCAACTTGAAAATGAGGCAAAGGAGATGAAAGATGAGGCAAAGAAAATGAAAGATATGCTCCAAAAAATCAGAACAGAAGGAGGATGACCAAAATTCCAGGGATTAAATTCAGTCTTTAAAAACTAGAATAGAAGATTTAGAAAATAGGATGAGGAGAGACAACTTAAGAATCATTGGACTACCAGAAGACAATGACAAAAGAAAAAGTCTGGACATCATTCTACACAAAATTATCCAAGAAAACTGCCCCCACATTCTAGAGCAAGAGGGAAAATTGGAGATTGAAAGAATCCACAGGTCACATCCTGTACTTAATCTTCAACTGATAACACCCAGAAGGGTTGAAGCCAAATTCAAGAACTACCAGACCAAGGAAAAAATATTACAAGCTGCTAAGAAGTAGTCATTCAGATACCATGGAACTACAGTGAGGATAACACAGGATCTGGCTGCATCTACACTGAAGGAACAAAAGGCATGGAATATGATATTTTGGAAAGCAAGGGAACTAGGTCTATAACCAAGAATCAACTACCCAGCAAAACTGACTATATTCTTACAGGGGAAAGTATGGTCTTTTAATAAAATGGAGAACTTCCAAGCATTTATAAAGAAAAGACCAGATCTGAACAAAGAATTTGATACCCAAAAAAGAACTCAAGAGAATCATCAAAAGGTGGGAAAACAAAACAAAACAAAACAAACAAAAAAAACTTGTTAAGGGACCCAATAAGTTATTAATAAATTAAAGTGATATGTATTCTTACAAGAAAAGAGGATATTGGTGACTCTTAAAATTGTTTTTATCACCTGGGCAGCTAGAAGAATTATACTTAGGGGGAACAGTGACAAACTGTATAGGATGCAAATGTCAATACATAAATATAGATATTTTATAGATAATTTTTATCTATATAGATAATATATATAATATATAGATAATGGTTTATAGATAATATGTGTGCATAAATATATGTGTGTTTACATATTTATATAACTAGAGTTCAAAAAAGAGATTAATACAAAAAGAAATGGAAAACAAAACAAAATGCAGTAGATTTATATGTAATAAAGAAGGGCATGGCAGGAGTGGGGGAGAACATGAATTCACTGGAAGGATACAGAGGCTGGAGATAGAAAAAACACAATTCTTAGGTGAATTGAAATTGACTCATAGAGGAAAGAACAATCAAATCCATTGGGGCAGAGAACTGTTTTGCGCCCTATAGAGAAGTAGAAAGGTAACAAATGGAATGGTGGGGAGGGAAGCAATACAAGGGAAGGAGAATGTGGTGGGGTAGTTTTAAAAGACCATAAAGAAAATAAGAGTGAAATAAGACAGGAAGGGAGGTAGAAAATAATGGTGGGAATTAGGGGGACCAATTAAAAACAAAACACTGATATAGAAGGAAATACTGAAGGAAGAAAGGGCAGGACTAGCAGTGGAAATCAAAATGCTGGGAAATACACAGCTGGTAATCATACTTCTGAATATTTATGGAATGAAGCCACCCATAAAATGCAAGCAAATAGCAGAGTGGATTAGAAACCAAAACCCTACCATATGCTTTCTACAAGAAACACACATGAGGAATGTAGACACATATATCTGGTAAAAGTAAGCAGATGGAGCCAAATCTTTTGGGCATCAACTGAGAAAAAGAAGGCAAGAGTCACAATAATGATATCTTACAAAACCAAAGTAAAAATAGATCTAGTCAAAACAGATACTGAAGGTAATTACATACTAATAAAAGGCATTATAGACAATGAGGAAATATTAGTACTCAACATGAATGTACCAAATGGCATAGCATCCAAATTTTGAAAGGAGAAACTAGTGGAGCTCAAGTATGAAATACATAGAAAAACTATACTAGTGGGAGACCTGAATTCTCCTCTATCAGACCTAGATAAATCAAACCAAAAAATAAATATGAAAGGGGTAAGAGGAATGAATGAAATCATATAAAAATTAGTTACCAGATATGGAGATAGAAATAAATAGGAACAAAAAGGAATACACCTTCTTTACAGCAGCATGTGGTGCATTCACAAAGATTGACCATGTACTACAGCATAAAAACATTGCAAACAAGTGCAAAAGAGCAGATATAATAAATGCAAACTTCTCAGATGACAATGCAATGAAAATAATAATTAGTAAGGGCACATGGAGAGGCAAATCAAAAATTAATTAGAAAGTAAATAATACAATTCACCAAAATTGGTTCCTTAAATAACAAATCATAGAAACAAATGATAATTTAATTGTAGAAAATGACAATGATGAGACATCCAAAATCTATGTGATGCAGCCAAAGCAGTACTGAGGGGGGAATTATATCTTTGAGTTAATATATTAACAAAATAGAGAGGGCAGAAGTCAATGTATTGGGCATGCAATTTAATAAACTAGAAAGTGAAAAAATTAAAAATCCTCAGACAAAAACTAAATTAGAGATCCTAAAAATCAAAGGAGAAATCAATAAAATTGAAAGTCAAAGAACTATTGATTTAATAAATGAGACTGGAAGCTGGTATTTTGAAAAAAACAAATAAAATAGACAAAGTACTCGTCAATCTAATTACAAAAAGAACAGTAGAAAACCAAACTGACAGTAATCAAGATGAAAAGGGAGACCTCACCTCTAATGAAGAGGAAATTAAGGCAATCATTAAAAACTATTATGCCCAATTATATGGCAATAAATTTGGCCATCTAGGTGATATGGATTAATATTTACAAAAATATAAATTGTCTAGACTAACAGAGGAAGAACTAGACTACCTAAACAACCTCATATCAGAAAAAGAAATCGAACAAGCCATCAAAGAATGCCCTAAGAAAAAATCCCTAGGTCCAGATGAATTCACAAATGAATTCTATCAAACATTCAAAGAACAACTAATCCAAATATTATACAAACTATTTGACAGAATAAGCAAAGAAGGAGTTCTACCAAATTCCTTTTACACAAATATGGTAATGATTACAAAGCTAGGCAGGTCAAAAATAGAGAAAGAATACTATAGACCAAGCTCCTTAGTGAACATAGATGCAAAAATCTTAAATAGAATACTAGCAAAAAAGACTCCAGCAAGTGATCACGAGTGTTATTCATTATGACCAGGTAGGATTTATACCAGAAGTGTAAAGATGGTTCAATATTAGGAAAACCATCCACATAATTGACCATATTAAGAAGCAAACAGACAAAAATCACATGATTATTTCAATAGATGCAAAAAAAGACTTTGACAAAATACAACACTCATTACTTCTAAAAACACTAGAAAGTATAGAAATAGAAGGGCCTTTCCTAAAAATGATAAACAGTATCTATCTAAAATCATCAGCAAACATCATCTGCAATGTGGACAAAGAATAAACAATAAGATCAGGAATGAAACAAGGATGCCCATTATCACCTCTATTATCTAACACTGTACTAGAAACACTATCAGTAGCAATTAGAGAAGAAAAAGAAATTGAAGGTATTGAAATAGGCATTGAGGAGACCAAGCTATCACTCTTTGCAGATGATATGATGGTCTACTTAAAGTATCCTACAGAATCAACTAAACAGCTAGTGGAAATAATCAACAACTTTAGCAAAGTTGCAAGATACAAAATAAACCCACATAAGTCATCAGCATTTCTATATATTTCCAACATATCTCAGCAGCAAGAATTAGAAAGAGAAATTCCATTTAATATCAATACTTAGGAATCTATATGCTGAGATAAACACAAGAACTATATGAACACAACTACAAAACATTCTCCACCCAATTAAAACTAGATCTACACAACTGGGAAAACATTGATTGCTCAGAGGTAGGATAAGAAAACATAATTAAAATGATGATCCTATGCAAATTAATTTATTTATTTAGTTCCATACCCATCAAACTACCAAAAAACCTGTTTACTGAATTATAAAAAACCATAACAAAATTTACTTGGAAGAATAAAAGATCAAAGATATCCATGGAAATAATGAAAAAAATGTGAAAGATGATGGCCTTGCAGTCCCAGATTTCAAACTATAATAAGAAGCAGTGGTCACCAAAGCAATATGGTACTGGCTAAGAGACAGAAAAGAGAATCAGTGGAATAGACTTGGGGTAAGCGACCTCAACAAGACAGTCTATGATAAACCCAACGATCCCAGGTTTTGGGACCAAAATCCACTACTTGATAAAAAAAACTTCTAGGACAATTGGAAGACATTATGGGAGAGATTTGCTTTGGATCAACATCTCACACCCTACACTAGGATAAAGTCAGAATAGGTGAATTGCTTGAATATAAAGAAGGAAACAATAGGAAAATTAGGTGAACACAGAATAGTATACTTGTCAGATCTTTGGGAAAGGAAAGATTTTAAGACCAAGCAATAGTTAGAAAAAAATCACAAAATGTAAAATAAATAATTTGGATTACATTCAAATTAAAAAGTGATTGTACAAACAAAATCAATGCAACCAAAATTAGAAGGAAAGAAACAAATTGGGGGGAAAATCTCCATAAGAAAAATTCTGACAAAGGTCTAATTACTCAAATTTATAAAGAGCTAAACCAGTTGTACAAAAAGTCAAGCTATTCTCCAATTGAAAAATGGGCAAGGGCCATGAATAGGCAATTTTCAGTTAAAGAAATCAAAACTACTCATAAGTACATGAAAAAGTGTTCTAAATCCCTTATAATCAGAGAGATGCAAATCAAAAGAACTCTGAGGTATCACCTCACACCTAGCAGATTGGCCAACATGATAGCAAAGGAAAGTAATGAATGCTGGAGGGGATGTGGCAAAGTAGGGACATTAATTCATTGCTGGTGAAGTTGTGAATTGATCCAACCATTCTGGAGGGCAATTTGGAACTATACACAAAGGACGATAAAAGACTGTCTGCCCTTTGATCCAGCCATAGCACTGCTGGCTTTGTACCCCAAAGAGATAATAAGGAAAAATATATGTACAAGAAAATTCATAGCTGCGCTCTTTGTGGTGGCAAAAAATTGGAAAATGAGGGGATGCCCTTCAATTGGGGAATGGCTGAACAAATTGTGGTATATGTTGGTGATGGAATACTATTGTGCTAAAAGGAAAAATAAAGTGGAGGAATTCCATGGAGACTGGAACAACCTCCAGGAAGTGATACAGAGTGAAAGGAGCAGAGCCAGGAGAACATTGTACACAGAGACTGAGACACTGTCACACCTTCGAAAGTAATGGACTTCTCTATTAATGGCAATGCAATGTCCCTGAACAATCTGCAGGGATCTATGAGAAAAAACACTATCTTTAAGCAGAGGACAAACTGTGGGAGTAAAAACACCGAGGAAAGGCAACTGCTTGACTACAGGGGTTGAGGGGATATGATTGAGGCGAGATGCTAAATGAGCACCCTAATGCAAATACCAACAACAAGGAAATGGGTTCGGAGCAAGGACACATGTGATACCCACTGGAATCGCTCGTTGGCTAGGGGAGGGGATGTGGGAGGAGGGGAGGAAAGGAAAATTGTCTGTTTTCAATTAATAATGTATGAAAATGACCAAATAAAATAATGTTTAAAAACTAAAAAAAATTGAAAAGACAAAGGATTTGTAACTGAGGCTGAGGAGAGTAGGAGTAGACAGATCATACCTAGACTAGAGAAAGACAAAATGTCCCCATTTACAGAAGGTTTTCAAAGACACAGCACATTCTTCTAGGAAGAATTAATACCTTAAGCTTGGAAAAGAATCATGGGAAAGTACATTCTCTTTAATGGCATTATAGTCATCTTTGTGAGCTCACAAACTATTGAATCTCTCATTTCTTAAAATGACCCACATGAAGTTCTACCTTGATTGGTCACTCAAAACTCTGTATAAACATACAAACAAGTACTCATACCCATTCCTCTATACTCTTCTGCTGCCATTTTTTATCTTTTATTCTTCTTCCTTCCCACTATCAATTATCCATCGATTTCCTGTTCTAGGTGTCTTCCCTTTTGTTCTTCCCTTTCTACTTTTCTCTTCTAACTTCTTTGCTCTTTTCTTCATTACATTATATAAGTACGTGTTTACATGTATATATTTATATATTCATGCACATAATAAATAGATATATATGTTATATTATTTCCTTTTTCATTTTCAATTTCTTAATAACTTATTTTCTTTCCTTCTTCTTCTGACTGGAAAACTATACTCTCATAAGAAATACACATACTCGAGCTAAATAAATTCTTATATGTCCAAAAACATGTATCTTACTTTGTAGCCTAATTTTTTTACCTTCTAGTTAGAAGGGGAATAGCACGTACCATCGTGGGCCTCAGCAATTGTGATTGGGATTGTATTCATGCAGGTTCTTAAATTTTTTCCAAGTTATCTTTTCTCACAATGTTGTTGTGGACATTGTATCTTCTTCTTCATACTTTGCTTCTTCCTTCTCCTTCTATTCCTCCTTCCCTTCCTCCTCCACTTTGCACTTCTCCTGCTTTTCTGATATTTCCTCTTATTATCAAAGATTTAGAGTAAGAATGAACCTTAAAGAACATCAAGTCTAACCAACATTCCCCTTGTATAGATGGGTAAACAAAGGAGTAGAGCAATTAAGTTACTTGCCTAAGATCAATTACTGGGTTGGTAAATATTAAGTGCTTACAATATGCCAAGCACTGTTCCAAATTATGTAAATATTTTTAAAAAAAGGAAAAAGAGAGTGTCTCTCCTTGGAAATATCTCAGGGGAAAAAACACACAAATCACCATGTCCAAATAAGATATAGATAGAACATGGAAATAATCAACAGAAGGAAGGCACTCAAAACAAGATCAGCCTGTCAGTAAATATCTGAGGTGGGATTAAAACCAAGATCTTCCAAGCTTCAGATTCACTATTCTAAATACTACCTCATATTGCTTCCCTTCCTGAATCACCTTCTCATAAATATTCTTTTCATTCCAGTATTTCCAATTATAATATCAACTCCATAATGTCTACACACATGCATGCAACTTGCCTACAGATCCATATAGTCATGAGTAATTTTTATGCTCACATATATGAGTTGAAAGACATGCACATATTTATCGTACATATTGCACATGGATGGTTAAACTTTATGAAACTACACACATGATCTATCAGACATAGAATCCTAAGTAGAGATTCTATGTCTGATAGACACCTCAGAGGTCATATAGTCAAGACTACATTTTACTGATGAGTAAATAGAGGCAAAGAGAGATAAAGTAACTTATCTAAAGTCACACAGGTAACCTAGGTTGAAAGAATATATTCCAAGTAAATCCCAAGCTTTGATGGAAACATTTTTATAATTGGGATGCTCTCTTCTTTTTTCTCAATATTTTTAAGCAATTTCTGATATAAAAATAAAAACAAAACAGATGCATTTTGGAGGAGGTGAGAGTGGAGAAAAAAATTGTTGAAGAGAAGTTAGAAAGTGATGCAGGGCTCCTTTAACATGCATGAGTGACACAAAGAGTGGCCCATTCTTTTTCTATTCCACAGGAAAGCCCTTTAACCCACACTTTCAGATCAACAATGCTGTTTCCAACATCATCTGTTCTGTCACTTTTGGGAATCGTTTTGAATACCATGATTCTCAGTTTCGGGAGCTACTGAAGAGCTTGAATCAAGTCTCGGTGCTTCAAGCCAGTTGGGAGTGTCAGGTAAATAGACCATCATCCTTACTGAACAGAGCTAAATTGTCTGATGGGTGCTGTCCTCCTTTCACAGGAAAAGAAACAAGCAAGTGTTTGAGAGGCTGGCGAGAGCTGTGACTCTAAGCAGAGAAAGGGACTAGCAAAAGGAATAAAGAAAAAAACAAGTTTTTTGAAAACAGTGGCATGAAATACCATGCCTGAGGAATCTAAGCATTTCTAGAATGCTGTTCTGGTAATGTTTTTTCTCACATCTTTTCCTAAATGATCAATTGATAAACATTTATTAAACACCTACTCTATGTCAGGGACTATGTGAGGTGATAGAGATATAGTAACAAAGGTGAAGTAGATTCTGACCTTTTGGGGGTTTACATTCTTCTGCTTATGGAGAAAACATGCACTCAAGTAAGTGTAAATACAAATAAAAAATAAGGGAAACCATTTTGGTAGAGTAGGCATTAGAAGCCAGAAGGAGCAGGAAAGACTTCATTTAGAAGGTATCACTTAGGCATAGTTTTGAAGGAAGCCAGGGGTTTTATCCACAGCACTGCAACAGGAGGAGAATGGAGACAGAAGATACAGAGAGAGAAAGAGAACAAAGAGTGATAGAGAAGAGATACAAAGGCAGCTAGAAAAACAGAATGAGAGAAACAGAAAGAAGAGACCATCAGAGAAAGAAACATAATTTCTACAGTGCTTATATGAAAAATTTGTAGAGTTTTACATATATTTTTGCCAAACTTGGAGTCTTTGCACTTGTTCTTCCTCATGCCTAGAATGCTTTTCATTTTCATCTCCACATCTTTGCCAGTGATGATGGCAGCTTAGTAGCAGCAAATTCTGAAACCACTCTGAGTATCCTCATCAATCTTTAAAAAGTGCTTCAAAAAGACAGGAATCCAAATCTAACAGCAAGTCAGGGTCAAGAGACTCTGCTCCTGAAAAAAACTTGAAAGGTAAGCAGAGAGATGGGATTTTCATCAGATTAGAGGAAACCAGAAACAAAATTTCACACAGAGGAATGCTGGCCAAACACCCCACCTCCTACCATGCTATTTTCAGTGATAGGTTGCTAGGTTTTGCAATTGACTATGTTTGTGTTCCCAGGATAGGTGTTAAGCCTGAAAAAGAGCAACTCAGACCCACCCTTTGGTGTCTCATTTCCTTGTGTCAGCTGGAAATTGATAAACATCCATGAAATAAATGGGAACAAGAAGCAAAACTACACACAGAAGAGTGTTGGCCAACTGCAACCCTAACCCCCTCAATTACCATTCAAGCTTCTGTGATAGGGCATAGGCTAAATTAGGGATCCCAAGACAAGAATATCACCAACAAAAGAATATAGCAGTCCTACCTCTTGAAGTCTCATGCCCTGGCAAGGATCAAAAGTCCATCTGGCTAGAAATTTCAAGGTTTTTGTGGTTGGCTACATTGGAAACATAGAGACAGGGCACAGTAGCTCACCCCTAATCCTCTAAACCAGCAGAGGAGAGAGAATCATCAAGCAGCTTATATAATTCCCCCCAAAACCAACATATTGGAAAATGAGTAAACAACAACCAAAAAGAGCATGTAGCTCTCAAAAACTTCTATTTGGAAAAAGAACAAAAAGAACAAACAAAGGATGATAGGATCTGGGCAACTACAAGTAAAACTTTTTAAAAATAAGAATGGGTCCCTGCCTCTGGAAGAACCAAAAAAGGAGCTCAAAAATCAAACAAGGCAGGTAGAAGAAAAATGGGATAAAGAAAGTAACAGCTAAAAAGTCAAAATTGGTAGACTGGGAAAAGAGGCACAAAAGTCCAATGAAGAAAATAGTGCCATGAAAAGAAGAATAGGCCAAATGGAAAAGGAGGATCAAAAGGTCCTGGAAGACTCAGTCTTTAAAAATTAGAATTTGTCAATTAGGAGCTAATGCCTTTATGAGACATCAGGAAACAATAGAATGAAATCAAAATAATGAAAAATAAAGTATGTGAACTATCTCATTGGAAAAAAAACTGACCTGGAAAATAGATCCCTGAGAGACAATATAAGATTTATTTAATTACCTGAAAATTATGACTAAAAAAACCCTAGACATCAAATTACAAGAAATTATCCAAGAAATTTGGCCTCTTATTCTTGAGGGAAAAAAGTCAAATTTATATTGACAGAACACACAGATCATCTTCTGTAATAAATACCCAAATGAAAACCCTCAGGAATGTCATAGCCAAGTTCAAGAGCTCCCAGGTCAGGGAGAAAATCCTCTAAAAGGCCAGAAAGAAACAATTCAATTATCATGGTGCCTGAGATATAATTGCACAGGATCTGTTAGCTTCCACACTGAAGGACTAGAAGGCTTGGAATATGGCATTCTGGAAATCTTTCACCTACCCATCAAACTTGATGATATTGTTTTAGGTGGAAGTATGGTCATTTAAAAAAAGATTTCCAGGGGGCAGCTGGGTAGCTCAGTAGATTGAGAGCTAGGCCTAGAGATGGGAGGTCCTAGGTTCAAATCTAGCCTCAGACACTTCCCAGCTGTGTGACCCTGGGCAAGTTACTTGACCCCCATTGCCTAGCCCTTACCACTCTTCTGCCTTGGAGCCAATATGCTCCAAGATGGAAGGTAAGGGTTTTAAAAAAAATGATTTCCTAGTATTCCTGAAGAAAAGATAAGACTTAAACATGTAATTTCCTGTCCATATACAAAATTCAAGATAAACATAAAAAGGTAAATGAGAAAGAGAAAAATAATGGTTTCAATGAGGGCAAATTGTTTATATTCCTATATGGAAATATGATATCTGTAACTTTTAAACATTGTTATCATTATCATAGTAGTTTAAAGAAGTATATATAGAGTGTGTAGTAGTAAGCTTTTTAAAATATGTCAAAAAAATTCCTAGAGGTGAAAAAGAGGATTGCACTATGAGATAAGGGAAGATAGATATAAAATGAAGTAAATTATATCACATTAATAGGCACAGGGGATGGGGGAAAGAATACTATAATGATGGATGGGAGGATAAGTACAAAGATGGGGTAATACTTAAAACTTACTTTTATTGGAATTGGCTAAGGGAAGAAAAGACAGACAGATTAATTGGGGTATAGCATCCTATCTTACCCTATAGAGAAGAAAAAGGGGAGCAAGAAAGGGAGTGCTGGGGGGGGAGTAATCTAAGGGATAAGGGGGGAATGATTAAAAAACATGGGAGTGGAGGGAAATAATTAGAGGAGAAAAATCTGAATTAAAAGAGGAAATCAAAATGGAGGGGAATACACAGATGATAATCATAATTGTAAATGTAAATGGGATGAACTCACCCATAAAATGGAAGCAATCAAAATGCTACCATATGTTTACAAGAAACACATTTGAGGCAGGTAGATACATATAGAATAAAGGTAAGATGCTAGAGTGGAATCTATTGGGCTACAACTAGACAAAGAAGTTATGAGTAGCAATCATGATCTCAGACAAAGCTAAAACAAAAGTATATTTGATTAAAAGGTATAATGAAGGTAATTGCATCTTGATAAAAGGCAATATGTACAATGAAGAAATATCAGTATTTAAAATATATGAACCAAATTGTATAGCATTCAGATTTTTAAAGGAAAAACTAAAGAAGCTAAAGGAATAAATATATAGTAAAATTATTCTAGTGGGGGACCTCAAAATTCCCCTATCAAAACTAGATAAATCTAACTAAAAAATAAAAAAGAAGTAAGGGAAATAAATGAAATTTTAGAAAAGTTAGAATAGCTATCTGTAGAAAAGTGAATATCGGTAAAATGGAATGTACCTTCTTTTCAGCAACATGGTACATATACAAAGAGTGAGCATGGAATAAGGCATAAAAACATTGCAAACAAATGGCACAAAAGCTGAAATAATAAATGTGTTTTTTTCTGATCAGAAAGCAATAAAAATGATAATAAGGCTTCATTGAGAGGCAAATTAAAAATTAATTAGAAACTAAATTATCTAATATTTCAAAACTGCTGAATCAAAGAACAAATCATGAAACAATCATTGATTTCAGTGAAGAGAATGATAATGAGGAGACAACTAGTCAAAATTCACAAGAGAGAGCCAAAGCAATGCTTGGGGGGAAATTTATATCCCTGAGTGCTTATATCAAGGAAATAAAGAAAAAATGAATTCAATGAATTGGGTATTCAACCAAAAGAAAAACAAGAAAAAGGACAAAATAAAAGTCCCCAGTTAAAGACAAAATTAGAAACCCTAAGACTCAAAGTAGAAATTAATAAAATTGAAAGTAAAAGAACTATTGAACTAATAAATAAGAGTAGAAGCTATTTGTATGGGGGAAAAACAAATAAAATAAAGTATTGATTAACTTGATTTAAAAAAAAGAAAGAAGAGAATCAAATTACCAGTATCAAAAATAAAAATGGTGATTTCACCTCTTAAGAAATGGAAATTGAAGCAAATATTAGGAGCTTTTTTGCCAATTATATGACATTAAATCTGACAACCTAAGTGAAATGGATGAATATTTACAAAAATATAAATTATGTAGATTAACAAAAGAAGAAATAGAATGATTAATTAATCCCAACTCAGAAAAAGAAACTGAAGTAATTAACAATTAATTCCCCAAGGAAAAATCCACAGGACCAGATGGATTCACAAGTGAATTATATCAAACACATAAAGAACAATTAATTCCAATACTATATAAAGTACTTCCCAAAATAAGCAAAGGTGTCTTATCAAGTTCTTTTTATGACACAAATATAGTATTTATACCTAAGCCAGGAAGACCAAAAACAGAGAAAGAAAATTATAGAATAATCTCCTTAATGAACATAGATGCAAAAATCTTAAATAAAATATTAACAATGAGACTACAGCAATATATCACAAGGATTATTCACTATGACCGGGTGGGATTTATAGCAAGAATGCAAGGCTGGTTAAATACCAGAAAAACTATCAGCTTATTTGACCATTTCAATTATCAAACTAACAGATTATCTAAATAGATGCAGAAAAATCTCTTGATAAAATACAGCTCACATGCCTATTGAAAACACAAGAAAGCACAGGAATGAGAGTCTTTTCTCACACTAATAAGTTATATTTATATAAAAGTATCAGCATGTATCATCTCTAATGGGGATAAGTCAGAAGCCATTCCAATAATATCAGGAGTGAAGCAAGGATGACCATTATTACCACTATGACTAGAAATGTTAACTGTCCCAATTACAGAAGAAAAAGAAATTGAAGGAATTAAAGTAGGCAGTGAGGAAACTAAACTATCACTTTATGGAGGATATGATGGTATACATAGGGAATCCTAAAAAATCAACTCAAAAATTAGTGGAAATAATCAATAGTTTTAGCAAAATTGCAGGATACAAAATAAAACCACATAAATCATCAGCATTTCTTTCTATCTCTAATAAAAATCAAAAGTCAAACTCCATTTAAAATCACTCTTGACTGTCAGGGTCTTGTTCTTTTCAGAGACCGGCTTTAGAGAAGGGATCATATAGGACTGTGGGTAAAGGACTTAAAAGAACTGAGAGAGCATGTAAATGATACCATTACCTCTTTTATCAAGGATTGACTCTAGTATATATAGGAATTTTGTGCTTAAACAATACACAGAAAAATGATAGGTGATTCATGAAGAGAAAGAGGAGAGCACAGCTTCTCAGGAAATAGGGAACACATTTGTGCCATGATGTCACAGGCTGTTACATTCAGGGTACAAAGGCTTCTTTGGTTTATCTTTTATAAGAATATTGTTAACCCCAGCTCAAGGTTTATTTATGGACTTAAAATAACCTTTCATAGCCTAAAACTGTATTGTGCCAGATTCCATCAACTACTTTTGAGAAATGCTTTTATCAAAAGTTATTTTTGCAACTTGTAGCCTGAGATGGCCTTGCCAAATCTGAAACAGACTTGCAAATATGTCTGTTGTGACTGCTTTCATCAATGGGTCTAAAATGTCTTATGGCTCTGTCATGAGACAATATAAAATATTTGGGAATCTATCTCCGGAGACAAACACAGGAATCATATGAACAAAATTACCAAAAACTTTCCACACAAATAAAACTAGATCTAAACAATTGTAAAAACATTAATTGCTCATAGGGAGGATAAGCTAATATAATAAAAATGACAATTCTACCCAGATTAATTTACTTATTTAGTGTCATACCTCTCAAAGTAACAAAAAGCTATTTCATAGAACTAGAAAAATAATAAAATTCATCTAGAAGAACAAAACACGAAAAATATTAAGGGAACTAATGAAAAACTGTAATGGATTGTGGTCTAGCAGTACCAGATTTTAAATTGTACTACAAAGCAATGATTATCAAATCAGTCTGGTACTGGATAAGATGTAGGAGGATAATTAAATGGAAATGACTAGGGGTAAATGAACTCAGCAATCTAGAGTTTGATAAACCCAAAGATCCCAGATTTTAGTGTAAGAACTCAGTATTCAACAAAAACTTCTGGGAAAATTGGTAAACAGCAGGGCAAAAAATTGGTTTAGATCAATATCTCATGCCGTATAGGAAAATAAGCTCAAAATGGGTATATAATTTAAGTATATAGAGTAATATAGGTAAATTAGGTGAACATAGAACAATTTACCTGTCAGATCTATGGAGAAGGGAAGAATTTAAGACCAAACAAGATTCAGAGAACATTACAAGGTGTAAAATTTAAAAATTCATATACAAACAAAACTAATGTAACCAAGATTATAAGAAAAGCAAAAATTGGGAAAATTTCTAATATAACAAATTTCTCTGATAAAGGTCTAATTTCTCAAATATATAGAGTACTAAGTCAAATTTATAAAGAACCTGAATTGGAATACAAGAATTATATTCCTGAATCGGCAAATGATCATGGGATATGAATATGCAGTTTTCAGATGAAGTATCTATGTCAATAATCATATGAAAATTTTTCTAAGTCTCTCTTGATTAGGCAGATGCAAATCAATACAACTCTTAGGTACCCCCAAAGGGCTTTAAAAGAATGCATTCTCTTTAATCCAGCAATACCACGATTAGATCTGTATCAGAAAGAGATGGAAAAAATGGAGATGTACCAGTTTGTACAAAACTATTTATAGCTGTGATTTTGTGGTAGCAAAAAAAATTGAAAAAGAGGAGGTAACCATCAATTTGGGAATGGCTAAACAAATTATGACAGCTGATGGTGATAGAATGAAATTGTGCTATAAGGAATAAACTGCTTGATTTCTATAAGAACTGGAAAGACCTACATGAACTGATGTGGAGTAAAATAAGCAGAACCAAGAGAACATTGGACATAGTAACTGAAACACTGTGGGATGATCAAATATGATTGACTCTGTTACTAAAAGAAATTCACTGATCCAAGAGAACACATAGGAACTTATAAGAAAGAAGGCTATCCACATCTCAAGAAATAACTGTTGGAGTAGAAATCTAAAAGAAAACATGATTTATAATGAGTTTATTTGGGTACATGATTTGGGTTTTTGATTTTACAAGATTACTCTCATAATTAATGGGTTGTATGAAAATAGATTTTGAGTGATAATACATGTATATCCTAGAGGAGTTACTTTTCAACTCTGGGAGGGGGGATACAAGAGGGGAGGTAGACAATATAAATCACATAACCTTGGAAAACTTCTAAGTAAATTTGAAACTGGAATTTAAAAAAAATAATCAGTTCAAATTTCACCTTCAGCTTTAAGATGCATTTCCCAATGTCTCTAGTTCCTTTTTTTCTTACCCTTCTGAATTCCATTTCCACTATTCTACATATATCTTGCAAGTTTCTAGTTATTAACCTATTGGATTTCCCATTAGAATATGAGTTCATTCCCATCACCATCATATTGGACCAGTCTCATACTGGGACTGGTATTTTTTTCCTTTCTTTTTTTTCCCCTAGCATTTAGCCCACTGCCTGGCACATAGTAGATGTTATACATGTTAAATGATTAATAAATGTTTGTAGATTAGCTGATTCCTTAACACCCTCACAATAACCCATTCAGCTAGTTACTGTTATTATTCCCATTTTAAGGGGAAAGAAATCAATGATTTTCCAAACAGTGGATAAGTGTCTCAAGTGGAATTCTAACTCATGTCTTCCTGAGTTTTACTCCACCACATCATCTACTCTTTCTCCTAGTTGATCAGTGAGTGACCCTTACCAAAAAAGTCAGTTACCCAACATTTCATTTAACTCATCAAGGATCTGCTATGAAAGAAAATAAGCAAAAATGGTAAATAGCATTATTCTCTTAGAAGAGCAAAATGGAAATCTAAGAGAAGAGAATTCTGTATGGTTGCTGGGAAAACACAAAGTGAAGTGCTAGCAATTTCTCCCCCAAAGAATCTATTCTTTCCTTCCTTCCTTAAATATTGTGAGACTGACTAGGAAAGGGGAATGACTGATGACAATATTGAAAGGGATGAGTGCAGGCAAGGCACCCGGTAAAGACGGGATCCCAACCAAAGTGTACAAGGCCTTAAATGGAAAGGCACTCCAGGCATTCCACATAGTGCTGAACAGCATATGGGAAGAAGAAGACATGCCCCTAGAACTCAGAGATGCCTCCATCGTAGCCCTATACAAGAACAAAGGCTCATGAGCAGCCTGTGACAACTACAGAGGCATCTCACTACTCTCCACTGCTGGAAAGATCCTCGCCCATGTTATCCTCAACAGACTCATCTGTTTCAGAGCAGAACCTGCTTGAATCACAATGTGGCTTCCGACCAGATCACAGCACCATCGACATGGTCTTCACAGTGAGGAAAATGCAGGAAAAATGCCTTGAGCAGAACCTGAGTCTCTACATTGTCTTCATAGACCTGACAAAGGCGTTTGACACAGTGAACAGGGACTCATTGTGGATGATCCTCAGCAAGCTCCGTTGCCCAGCAAAATTCATCAAACTGATCCAGCTCTTTCATGTCAACATGACAGGGGAAGTCCTATCTGGTGGAGAGACTTCTGATTGCTTCAGCATCTCCAATGGCATGAAACAAGGCTGTGTCCTGGCTCCGGTACTATTCAACCTATACTTCACCCAAGTATTACGACATGCTGTGATGGATCTAGACCTGGGCGTCTACATCAAATACTGACTGGATGGCTCACTATTCGACCTTCGCTGCCTGACTGCAAAAACAAAGACAACAGAGAGACTCATCCTGGAAGCTCTCTTCGCAGATGACTGTGCTTTCATGGCCCACCAAGAAAATCATCTCCAAACCATTGTGGACAGGTTCTCTATAGCAACAAAACTGTTTGGCCTGACTATCAGCTTCAGCAAAAAAGAGGTGCTGTTCCAACCTGCATCAGGGAGGCCAACGAACCAGCTGTGTATTACAATCAATGGCACATAGCTTTCCAACGTCAACAGTTTCAAGTACCTGGGCAGCACCATCACCAATGACAGGTCCCTAGACCACGAGATTAATGCCAGGATCCAAAATGCCAGTCAGGCACTCGGGCAGCTGCGCTCCAAAGTCCTCCAACACAGAGGTGTAAGCACTGCGATGAAGCTCAAAGTGTATAACACAGTGGTCCTCAGCTTGCTCCTGTACGGTTGTGAGACATGGACACTGTACCAGAAGCACATGAAACAGCTGGAGCAATTCCACCAATGCTCTCTCCGGTCAATCATGAGGATCCGATGGCAGGACTGAATCACCAACCAGGAAGTCCTCAATGGAGCCAACTCCACCATTATCAAAGTAATGGTCCTCAAAACCCAGCTACGATGGTCTGGACACGTCATCCACATGGACGCACAGCAAATACCAAGACAGGTATTCTATGGTGAACTGTCAGCTGGACTCAGGAAACAAGGTCGACCAAAGAAAAGATTCAAGCATTAGCTAAAGTCAAACTTGAAGTGGGCTGGCATTACACCAAAGCAACTAGAACTTGCTGCCACTGTCAGAAGCAACTGGCGAACCCACATTCACCATGCCGCCACCACCTTTGAAAATGAACGACGTCGACGTCTTGCCACTGAGCGTGTACGCCAACATCAGGCCACAACTGCACTACCTATAACAACTGGGGTCCCATGCCTCATGTGCCACAAACTTTGCGCCTCAGTCTTTGGACTTCAAAGCCACATGAGGGTACATCAATAGATGATAATGCACAAAGACAATTGTCATTCTCGGTCACAAAGAGACTACCACTATTTAGGTACATCAATATATGGCCAAGGGGCTAGCATATGAAACAAGAGTAGATTGCATGCCAGACTGGAGGTTATGCATTCAATTTTATGGGAGAAGAGGCAGCAGTTAAAAGGAGGATGAGTTACGAAAGGTAAATTCCATGGCCCACTAAAAAGTCAAAAAACCAAGCCAGGCTTAGAATAAAGAATTTAAAGGAATAGGAGGACTCAAAAGGAAATGAACTCATTCTTCTTCTTTTATTCTTTTATATGTTTTAGTTCTTCGATATATTTCCTAGGATAATGAAACTCTTACCAGGAGCTCACAAAAAAACTCTAGAGAATTCCAGAAACTAGAGTCTTTTGTAGTCCATGTGATCAAAAAACACAAGGAAGATCAAAACTGGGAGGAAGCCCAGGACTTCATTGATGCTTACCTGAAGGAGCTGTCCAAGGTAATGGAGAAAGCACAGAAAACATGCACAATGTACTGAAAAAAAAATCAGGGCCTTAGATGGGGAGGAAGAAATAGGTTAATATATTCAAAATTTACATCTGTCTCATAACTTGAGCATCTTTCCTCATAGACTACCTGGGGAATGTCCTGAATAGAAATAATATTTCAATTTTATGTAAATGATATGGAGTGTGTATGTGGTAGTGGTGGGGGAGTGCTTGGAATTATATGTAGGTTGTGGTGGTTCTAAAATTTCAGTTTTTATTTGGATATAGAAGAGATCCTAGAGCTCATTTAATTCATCTCTCTGCCTTTATAGATGAAGAAACTGAGGAACAGAGTAATTAATCAAATTATCCTACCCAAAGCTAATAAGAATCTGAGGTGGGATTTGAACTCAGCTCTTTCTGTTTCCCAGGCTGTACCCTACTCAGATTGGGATTAAGTCTTGGCTCGGATATTTTATCCTTATTAATTCATCCCTCTGCATCTTACTTTTCTCATTTATTTAATACTGTGTGCCCTCAATTCCAAAGAAATGTTGTGTATCTATTCTTTGTAAACACTAAAACACCATAAAAATAAATTATTAATTATATAGGCTATCAAAATATAAATACCTCTAAGCATCTGTGTAGAGATGGGACCAGTGTCCACTGGTAAATTTATGAGACAAATATTCTCTTCACAATCACATTGGACATTATTAATGCCAAAGCCCACAATTGTGAGAAAACTGAATGTTACCCTAAGCACCCATATATCCACTCTGAAATATCCAGTAGACCATACATGAATTCTGTTCCATCTTGAGGGTCACATTTGTGGAAGGATTTTCAAAACTGGAGAAGATTGGAAGAAGGTAAGCCAGCATGATGGGAGTCTTTCCAATCATGTTCTACGAGGTTTTTGTTAAAGCAAAAGGATATGTTTAGTCTAGACAAGAGAAATCTTCAAGGAACATAGTAGCTATTTTTTCATGACCCAAATCTGTCATGAGGATGAAGGATTAACTGGCTCTACTGCTTCACTAAAGGCAGAATAAGGTGGAAGGATGTTATAAGGCAAAGTTCAGTTGGGAGTAATGGAGGGATAATTCCCTTGAGTGAAATGATTTGACACAAAATGTCATGGATTAAAAAGAAGTGATCAAATGTTGGTAAATTTTAGAAGGTTTTAAATTCAGGTATCACTTGGACTTGGATCAGAGATGTTAAACATATGGTCAGTGTGTTTGTTGCATGTGTGTATCCTTTGTAATAAAACAGCTAGGTTGCAGAGTGGATAAAGCTCTGGACTTCATCATCCTCCTGAGTTCAAATCTGCCCTCAGACTCTTATTAGCTCAGGGAACTTGGACAAATCATTTCACTGCATTTGTATCAGTTTTCTCAACCTATATTCAAAGAGTGGTTCTCAGTTCTGCTTGAATTTGACAGAATTGTAGTTCCCTTTAAGATTTTGTAATGTTCTCTATCATTCAAGAATGCTGGATGTATATTTGAACTTGAGGAACTGAATTTATCCATCATGTTTCCCTGGGAACAAACCATTTCTCTAAGTCTCAGTATTTTCTTTTGCAAAATGGGTACAATATTATTGGCACTTCCTACCTCACAATACTGGGGGACAAGAAACCAACAAGTTGTAAAGCCTTTAAATACTGTTCATTTTCTTGTTGTTAAAGAAAAAGAAATCAATAAGTAATAATAACAACTGCTACTTATATGCTCATGTCTTTCAAGACTTACAAAATGGTGGTTGTTTTTTGTCATTCGGTTTTTCCTTGCTTCTGTTTTTCACTCCAAACAATGACATGAGATAACCAGCACAGATACTATCTCCAATTTATAAATTAAGAAACAGAAATCAAAAGAGATTAAGAGATTTTCCCAATAATCATAGAGCAAAGATATGGGAATACAAAAATAGATGTCTTGATTTAGTGTCTATTTTAAAAGTATGAAACAGTTGAGGGATGAACTTGCAACTAATGGAAGGTAGTACATGGAAAGAGCACTGGGCTTGGAGTCAAGAAGACCTGAGTTCAAATCTGTCCTGAAATTCTAGCACATGACTCAGGTACATGACATTAAATGTTTGTATGCTTTAATTTTCTCAATGGTTAAATGAAGGAAATAATAGAAAAGTGTCTCACAGAGCTGTTGTGAGTATCAAATGAGAAAATATTTTTAAAACCAGTCTTACAGTGCCTGGCATGTAGAAGACTCTATATAAATGCTAGCTGTTACATTCTTCATTATGCATGCATCTTTATCTCTACCAGAAGAAGAAATATCTATAGCTACTGATAATCATATAGGTAGGTCTTTAGTAGGGAAATTAATAAAAATTAGGGAAATAATGAGGAGACTGGAAAAAGAAAATGGTGAGAAAGTGGAAAAGAAGGAAGAGGAGATGAAAGAAAAGAAAGATAAGAAATGAGGAAATGTTAATGAGAAAGAGAAAAAGGAGGGAAAAGAAAAGAGAGAGAGGAAGGTGTAGAGGATCAAATTTGATTTTCATTTGAATAAAATAAGGATGATATTTATCTATATGGGTGTTTTGGGAGAAGTACTCAGTAAGTCTCCCAGTCCAAAGGAAATAGGAGCTCTCATTCTTATGAACCCTTAATGTATTCTTGGGAAGTAATAGGAAGCACAATATCTGTCCCCCTCACATTTTACAGTCCTCCATTTAAGGTGTTTGTTTTTCATGTTCTAAGAGAGACAGAAATTTCTTAAATTAACCAATTAGTATTTGCCTTTCTATTTTAAGGGTAATATCAGCTCTAGTTTTAATGAAAACAATTTAGTTGCATGCACCCTGGACCTCTTCTTTGCTGGAACAGAGACAACTTCGACCACTCTGAGGTGGGCTCTGCTGTATATGGCCTTTTATCCAGAGATCCAAGGTATGATGATGGCCGCAGGCCTTGAAAAAGTTTCATGCACCCTGTTTGGATTCTCCCCAGGAGAAAAGATAAATTTATGTAGAGACATAAGATTTGCAAAGTAACTTACATACATCATCTTGATTCATCTGCCTTTGGAATACAGCAGTGATTGCTATCCTTCACAATCATGAGCACCCTTTTTGACATCAAAATTTTGTTCAACCCCTCATTTGATGGTAGTTGTTGGTCAGTACAATAGAGTATAGGATTGGAAGCCAGAAAGATGTGAGTTCAAATCTTGCCTCAAGCACTTACTAATGATGTGATCCTGAGCAAAACATATAACTTATTTCAACATCAGTATGAGAATAATAGCCTTTCCCTCATATGGGTGTTCTTAAAATCAAACAAGTTAATGTGCTTTTCAAAACTTAAAGAACTCCATAAATATTAGAATATCCCAAGATATCGCTAATTGGTCAATAGCTAATTAGTAGGTAGTCTATCAACTTGTCCACCACTTTCAATCCTCCAGTGTTGATGAGCCTATAGACAGGAAAAGAATCCTTGTCCACTTCAGTTATTAATCACATTTTGCTAAAAGAAGGACATTCCTCAGAATAACTAAGGACAAAGAAATGTAAGAAGCAGAGTTGCTGACCCAGCACCCAGATACAGGAAAACACAAACTTCTCTCTAATCCAGACTCTTAAAAATAAATATAGTGAGTGAAAAGTGTAAATTTTCCCATTAGATTTTTTGGGTTTTTTTATCATTTTAGTGGAACTATGATTATTTGTTCATCAGAAAGCTATGTGTTGGGGGCAGCTGGGTAGCTCAGTGGATTGAGAGCCAGGCCTAGAGATGGGAGGTCCTAGGTTCGAATCTGGCCTCAGACACTTCCCAGCTGTGTGACCCTGGGCAAGTCACTTGACCCCCATTGCCTAGCCCTTACCACTCTTCTGTCTTGGAGTCAATACATAGTATTGACTCCAAGATGGAAGGTAAGGGTTTAAAAGAAAAGAAAGCTATGTGTTGACCAAAATTAACACTTGATAATGTACTTGTGTCCTAATAAATATGAAAATTTTCCTCATAGTACAAATAGAAATGCTCAATTGTAGCCTATCATGGGTTATAAGATCCTTATACCTAGAATTAAAAAGCTTCTTGGAAGCCATAAAGTCTAACCCTCTAATTTTACCGAGGTGGAAACTAAGGCAGAAAACAAGAACAAAAAAGAATCCCTGGTTTTAAAGGGTTCAAAGTCTAATGGGAGAGATAACATGTAAACAGATATGGACAATAAATATTTAGACATAACAACAGAAACTTGAGAGAAACAAGGTTCTTCTCTGGTCTTCAGTTTTCCTCTCTATAAAATGGGGACAAAGACATCATGGACTTAAAGGAAACATTGTGGTAGCCTTCAAGGTTTTGAAGGGCTCTCATGTGAAAGAGGAATGAGATATTCCGTTTGTGCCCTGTGGTAGAAGCAGTTGAAATATGTAGAAGATGGAAGAAGGGAAATCTGGGCTTCAGGTAAGAAAGATATCAACAAAGTCTTTCTCTAATGCCACATTGTGGTACAGAAGTGACCTGGTACATCATGGTCTATGCCAGGGAAGTGAGGGAATGGCTCCAGAAGTTTCTACAGTGTTGGAAAGGAGAGATCCTTGAGGGCAGCCACTCTCTTTTGCTTCTTTTTAAATAGCTGGAAATTTGCAGAGTGCCTGGCATAGAGTAGACCCTTAATACGTGCTTATTGAATGGAAAGGCATTGAGCATAGTCCCAACAGTTGGGACATATATGCTGAAGCCCAGCCAAGTAAAGTACCAAGCAGCTCACTCCAAGAACCAGGACACCTTGGAAATATGGTTTCAATACCTCCCTTTCTCTCCTCTGACACTCTAACCATTCTGTTCCAGCCCTTTATCCCCTGAACAGCTGCAATAGCCTGCTAATGGGTGTGCCTGAACCAAGTCACTCCTCACTCCAATCCATCCTCCATTCAATCTCCATTGAGTGATTTCCCTCAATCAATAAATTCCAATCACACACACACACACATGCACACATGCACACACGCACACATGTACACACATTCAATAAACTAGTGTCTTCTTATTACTCCAGGATCAAATATCAAATGCTGTATTTCCATTCAAAGCTCTTCATAATCAGACTTATCCTCCCTTTCCAGGCTCCTCACGCTTTACTCCCTAACATATCCTATTTGATTCAGTTGTGTTGGCCTCCTCACTGACCACTGAGTAGGTCCCTCCACTTCTCAGCTCAAGGCATTTTCTCTGGCTTTCCCATCATGCATTCCTGGAGTGCTCTCCTGCTCCATCTCTGCCTCCTGGCTTTCCTGGCTACCTTCAGGTCCCAGATGAAATCTCCCTTTCAGCAAAAAGCCTTTCTCATTCCTTTTCATCTTGGACTGATTCTTTCCCATTTACCCTGCTTGTTTCCTATTTGCTGCCATGTTGTCTTTCTCACTAGCCTGTACAATTCTTGAGCGCCAGCTCTCTTTCTTTGGCCTTTCTCTGTCTCCTTAGCGCATAGCACTGTGCCTGACATAGAATAAATGCTTGATGGCATGACTTGAAATACTTTGTTTTTGTCTACACAATTCTTCACAAATGTTCTGTCAGGGAAATCTGCCCTCAGACACTTCCTAGCTGTGTGGCTGTGTGGCCCTGGGCAAGTCACTTAACCCCTGTTGCCTAGCCCTAACCACTTTTCTGCCTTGGAACCAATATTCAGTACTGATTCTAATATAGAAGGTAAGGGCTAAAAAAAAAAGGAATCAGTGCTCCAGGTCGCTGATCTTAGGACTTTGAACAAGTTATGCCAGGAGTCAGCTGATCCCTAGTCTACTTGTTCAACTCTAGCTAAAATATTGGCACTGCCACCTTCCAAGCAGTGTTCCTTCCTATTAAGTTAAACAAATAAAAACTGATGATTATTAATAATAAATGACATCAATTGGTAATTTGGTAAATAAATTAATCATTAATTTCTGATAATTATAGTTAGAATTTTTGTAGAATTTTAAGATTCTCAATGTGCTTTACAATTGCAGAAATCTTTCTTGCTATTTCCCAGATCCTAGTCTCACATAAAATCACTTAATATTCCTTTGCATGTACTCTCTGTTTATTTATCTATGAGGAGATTAATACCTTCCTATGTCAGCTCTTTGAGGGTGTGGATGATGTAGGTTTTGTGACTGCCTGCTCAGCTCCCAGCACCACACCAGGGTTATGTGTAAGGAAAAGATTACAGCACAAGAGGGTTTTTTCAAGGAAAAGCAAGAAATGGAATGTTGAATGAACTGCCAATCAACAGAGGGAGAGAAGATTATAATAGGATCTGGTCAGGAGGCAGTTGAGAAGCCCAGGGGCTTGAACTATCTCATTTCTTCCCTTTTGACTGTTGGAAGAGGTAACAGAGAGAATTGCTCTTGATTCATGATTACTCATTTACTGAGTACTACGACGATTTGGGAGCTTAGCTCTGAAGAAACTTTGTCACTTTTGTTATTAATATCTCCCCATAGAGAAAATAACCCTATTTCCTGAATTGAACACCATGTGAAAATCTTTCAATCAACAGGAAACCATGACAGAATAGGGAAACCTTATTCCCCTCTCACCTCCTCCATTTCCCTGATTTCCTCTACCTTAAGAATACAAACCCTTTTAGTAAAGATCTAAATTGTGAGACTAGTCCTTGGAGAAACTCTTAAAGTTTATCATTCTGAGAAGAGCCATTGGAGTTAACTAAGAGACAGACAGAAAGACAGAAAGTGTTGTGGGGGGAAGGGGTTCAAAATCCAGCCTTTGCCTTAGCTGGCTTCCTGTATCCCTGTCCTATTAACATAAATCTTCTAGAAATAGCATCTATTAAACATGGTCTTATGAATCAATGTTTGGTGGGTTGAGTTAAACTCAATGAAATGCAATTGGATCATACTGAATCGAGTGGACTTCATTGGTATTGATGTTTCACAATCCTACAATGTCTGATAGTACAGATAAAAAATAGCCTGAAAGGCAATGGAAGTTATCAACTTAAACTAATCTTTTTTCAGTATGTCAGGAAATATGGAAATATTTTCTCCATGAAGCTGCTGGGTACTCCCACAATAATTGTTAGTGGATTGCCACTGATAAAGGAAGTCTTAGTCAACCAAGGCCACGTGTTTGTTGATCGCCCCAGATTACCTTTGCAATCCTACAGCTGTAAAATTAATGGTAAGTTCTTTGAATTATGGTTAACCTTTTATATCTCCAGTTTTTATTGAGAAGTTTCTGACCTCTCACCTTCATCCTGTTACAGATAAAGAGTGGTTTTCTTAAACTGTGACCACGAAAATATATAAATGACCAAACTGTAAGGTTTGGGCCACACTGGTAAAGATAAATTTTTGTGTCTTGATTTTATGTTAAAAATAAAGTGGTCGCCATGGGAAAAATTCCCAAATATGAAATACCCAAGTCAGCTGAGTTTTTATGGAGATTTTAATTAATACAAATAAGGAATTAAGGAAAGGGAGAGAGAAAGAGGAAATAATGGGAAAAGGGGCCTAGGCCATTGGCCTAGACCTGAGCTTTAAGAGAGACCAGTCAGTCTTTAATCCACTCACCACAAGATTTTGTCCCAAGCAAGATTCTAGTGTTCTGAGAGACCCAGCTACTCCAACTAGTCCGAGCTCCAACTCAGCTAACAAAGTTGCACTCTCTCAGAGCCCCAGCAGCCTCCTCTGACCTCCAATTCAGCTCCAAACTTGAATTAACTTTCAGAGGCCTTCTGACCTCCTTTTAAAGAGAACTTTCTCCTATGTAACCTCCCCTAAGTTTCAACATCTTCCAATCACAGTAGACCCAATTGTCTTGCCTTTCTAAATATCATACTCCAAGCCTTGTTGTCCTTTAGTGTGGAAGCTGCCAGATCTTGTATAATCCTGATCGGTGCTCCTTGGTATCTGAATTGTCTCTTTTTGACTTCTTGTAAAATTTTCTCCTTAGCTTGGAAGCTCTTGAATTTGGCAATTATATTCCTGGAAGTTGTCTTTTGAGGATTTAGTGTAGAGAGTATTCTATTAACTCTTTCATTGTTGATTTCGCCCTCTTGTTCAAGAACATCAGGCCAGTTTTATTGGATAATTTCTTGTAGTATGATGTCAAGGTTTCTGTTTATTTTTGGCTTTTGTGAATCTTAAAACTACTCAGATTCTTCTAAGGTATAGTCTGAGTAGTTCCCAGCTGACTTGGGTATTTTCATATTTGAAAATTTCCCTTAGCAACCACTTATTTTAGATTTTAAGTCAAAACACTAAAAACTATCCTTTACAGTTTGGGCCAAACCCTTTACAGTTTAAACCTTTACAATTTTTAACATTCACAGTTTTCAGGAAGACCAATGATTCTCAAACTGTCTCTTCTTGACGTGTTTTCTTGGGCAGTCATCTTCTCAGTGAGATATTTCATGTTTCCTTCTATTTTGTCAATCTTTTGATTTTGCTTTATTAATTCTTGTCATTTTGTGAAATCATCAGCTTCTACTTGCCAAATTCTGATCGTTAAAGACTGGTTTTCCACTGTAATCTTTTGATTTTCTGCTAAAATTCCTTGATTTTCATTTTCAGTTTGGTTTATCCTGCTTTTCATGGGTTTAAGCTGTTTAATTTTGGTCTCTAATTTACTTATCATTTCATTTAATTTCTGGGCTGCTATCTGCAATTGGGAGTTCCTGTCTTTTAAACTGTTATTTTCTTTTTAACTATTTCCCACTTTTCTTGTCAGTATTCTTTCATCTTTTTGACAAGCTCTGATTTAAATTCTTCAAGATCTTCTGGACAATTTCCATTGTTTTTGGAAAGTTTTGGTACATTTATTTGAAGGTCCTATTGTGCTATTTCCTCCATAGTCTGGATTTGTTCTCCATAAAAATTATTCAGGGTCAAATTTTTCTTCTGGTTCTTTGTGTTGGGAAGTTGATTTTTTGCCATCACTATGCTGGCTTTTCCTTCCCTTTCTAGTCAGAAGTCTGAGTGAGGAGGGCAGACTCTCTGTGTATGGAACTAAGTAATGAGGTTTTTGCCTGAGGCCACCTCTCAAGACTCTCTGTTTTCTACTGTTTGCATCACTTCTCTACTCTATCTCCATGGCTGAGGTCTATGCTCTTCCACCTCCTGGGGTCTCAAGTCTAGCTTCTCTCACAAGTAGGCCTTTCGTGGTCTCAGTCAGCTGCCAAGGACCTAGAGGTACCCCCTGGATCTCTCACTTATTCTTGTGCATGAGGGCTCTTAATCTAGTGCACTGGATTCGTAGGTGGGGAGTGGGAGGGTAGATCAGCTCACATTTTTGTGGAAGTTATTTCACCCTATTATATTATGGAAATGCCCAAATTCCATGTACCTTCAATGCTGCTTCCTACTCTGGAATCCCTTCCTTCCTATGAATTGGGTTTCTTTGTCCTTTTGAGGTAGCCTATATGTACATTTACAATTCTGCTTTTAGGCCTTTTGACACACATAGTGGTGTAGGTGACAGCATCGTAATCTGCACTAGAGAAGAAATCAATAAAATCAAACTCTGAGGTCAAAGTCTTGCTTGAGATAGATGGAGACAGGTAAAAGGAGCAGGAGTTAACATGGATTTGAGATATCTGTGTTTGTCTTGTTATTCAGAAGAAAGGAAAGTTAATGTTATGACTTGAGGAATGAAGACATGAAACAGGAAACCATGGGAAAATTAATCTCTTAAGGATTGGGCATCTCCCTTAAGTTTGGTTTGGTGTACAGCTCAAAAATGGAGGAGAGGGGAAAAAAAGATTTGGAAGTCACTGTGAAGACATTGATAGGGAATCATTAAGGGTGCAGTAGAAGAATTACTAAGAGTAGAAAGGGCCCATTTGAAGGTAGGTATTGATAGACTAGATGATCACAATGGTACAACTAGTTTCAAAATTTTGAGTGTCCTTGATTCTGGGCCTTTTTGATGGCCTTCCACCCATACTTTCCATCTTTATCTGTGACAGATCATCTTCTGGTACCCTACATTTTAGCCAAAGTGTTTCAGGTACTGTTTCCCTCTCCTCCCTGTTATGATTGGAAAGTTCAGAGAAAGGTCAGCAAAGAATCTTCAAGGCCCTCTGTCATTTGACAAATGATGCAACCAAAGTCAAGTTAATTTTATAAGGTCACATAGCAAGTAAATTTCAGCTGCAAGATTTAAATCTCCAACTTCTTAAGGCCAAGACCAAAGCTCTATCCTCTAAACAAGACCACCAAATCAATCCATAAATACTCTGATATGAAAGACAATATCCTTTGACCCGCATCTATCCCACTCCAACACTTCTTTCTCTGTTATTGAATTGCATTCTCTATCATAGTGTTTCAGGATTTTCCCAGGTATTGCATTCCTGATATTAGCTAAGTTATCCCAATTAATCACTGTACAATATTTATGTTACTGTGTATGTTCTCCTGGCTCTACTTTCACTCTAAATCAGTTCATGCAGATCTTCCTAGCCTTTTCTGAAATCTTCTTGCTCATCATTTCTTATGCCATAATAGTATTTCAATACTAATGTGTACCACCATTTGTTCAGCTATTCCTCAGTTGAGGGACATCTCCTTAGTTTCCAAATCTTTGAAACCACAAAAAGAGCATATATAAATATTTTTGAGAAAACGAGTTGTTTCTTCATTTTTATTATCTCTTTGGAATATAGGCCTAATAGTGGTATTACAGGATCAAAGGGTGTGCAAACTTTTATAACCTTTTTGATATAGTTGTAAATTTTCCTTCAGAATTGTTGGATTATTTCACAATTCGAACAAAATGCATGTGTCCCAATTTTTCCATGTCTTTTGCAACATTTGTCATTTTTATTTACTGTTCTATTGGCAAATCTGATAAGTTCAAGGTAGTATCACAATGTTGTTTTAATTGGCATTTTTCCAATTGAGAATGATTTAAGTACATTTTATATGTTCCTTTGCCAATTTGCCAATTGGGGAAAGGCTTGTAATTTTATAAATTTGACTTATTTTCCTATGAATATGAGATATCAGACCTTTATCATAGAAATTTATTGTAAGATTTCTCCCCAAGTTTGTCATTTAACTTTTACTCTTTTTTATATTAGTTTTGTTTGCATAAAAACTTTTTAATTTAATATAATCAAAATTATTCATTTTACATCATATCCTGCTCTCTATCTCTTTTTTGGACATAAATTCTTCTCTTCTCTAGATATTTGCTAGGTAAATTATTCTTTGTCCCCCTAAATTATAGCTAAATCATATACCCATTTTGACTTTATCTTAGCATACTGTGTGAGATGTTGGTTCATACCTACTTTCTGTCATACTGTTTTTCCATTTTCCTAAAAGTTTTGTTAAAAAGTAATTTCTTATTAAAAAATCTTGAGTCTTTGGGTTTATCTAAGTTCATATAACCTTTATATTTTGTATCTGATGCAATCCATTGATCCTCCATTCTATTTCTTAGCCAAAACCAGACTCTTTTGATGATTACTACTTTATAGTACAGTTTAAGATCTGGTATGACCAGTCCATCATACTTTGCATTTTTAAAATTAATTCTCTCAATATTCTTGACCTTTTGTTATTCCAGATGAATTTTGTTATTTTTTTTCTTATTCTATTAAATAATGTCTTGATAATATTATGACATTAATGAGTATATTATCATAGGTAGAATTGTCATTTTTATTATACTAGTGGAACCTACCCATGAGCAATTAATTTTTTTTCCAATTGTTTGGATGTGACTTTTTGTAATAAGTATTTTGTATCTGTATTCTCAAAATTCCTGGATTTGTCTTAGAAGTTACATTCCCCGGTATTTTATATCATCTAGAGTTATTTTAAACATAATTTCTCTTTCAATCTCTTGCTGCTGAACTTTATTGGAAATATATTAAAAAGCTGATGATTTGTGTAGACTTACCTTATAGAGATTCAGGCTTGGATGGCTATGGTCTTGGTCCACGGTCACAGGTCAGACCCAGGGAATCAGGAGCTGTGAGGTGATCTTGTCAGCTGCTTGGCTACCATCTCCAACTGCTCTTTCAGTTGGGAATCGATGGGAGGGAAAGGGGTCCAAATCACCAGGAAAAAGATGTAAATCTTTCCTCAGGAGCAAAGTCTTGACCAACCCTCTCATTAGACTGTTTTAGGATTGAGAGTTAACTGCCTCTCTCTGACAGAAACTCTTGCTCTCCCAAAATTCCAGAATATCTCCTGAGTCCCCTTCTCTGCTGTGCTTGAGACTCCATCAATTTCCCAGACTATAACTTCAGTTCTAGGGTTTGAAACTTTTATCACCCTCCACTGTCCATTTTTCACACCACTTTAGGTGAAATAACTTAACCCAATCCACAGCTCACTTTCCATTATTCTTTCTGTAATCCTTTCTGTAATTGATTTTTCCCATTTCATAGGATTCTAATCAGCTTACTTCTAACCTTATTTCTATGTATACACTTTCTATCTGCTCTACTACAAATAAAAATTTTAACAATTACAATTAACATCTTTCCATGTAGGAAAACATACAGTTTGATAATATTGAATTCCTTAAGTTTTCTCTTTTTTACTCATGTTTTTAGACTTCTTTCTATGGTCTTGGGCTTCAGCATCAAATTTTCTATTAGGATCTGGTCTTTTCATCAAGAATACTTCAAAATCTTCTATTTCATTAAGTAAACAGTTCCTCCCAAAAGAATATACTCAATTTTGCTGGATAAATGATGTTGGGATATAAACATAGATATTTTGCCTTCCAGAATATCAAATTCCAGCCCTTCTGATCTTTAATAATCAAGGCTACTAATTCCTGTATAATCCTTACTATCGCTCCATGGTTTCTGAATATGGTTTTTGAGCTATTTGCAGTATTTTCTTGGATTTGGAGCTCTTGAATTTAGCTATAATATTCCTGGGGGTTGTCATTTCTGAATTGTTTCTGGAGGTAATTATGGATTATTTCAATTTGTATTTTCTCTCTTGTTCAATAATACCACAAAAGTTTTTATTTTAATTTATTTCTTGCGTTATGAGTTTTGGTAATCCCATAATTCTTATATTATCTCTCTACAATTTATTTTCCAGATCACTTGTTTCATCAATGAAATATTTCAGATTTTCTTCTTTTTTTTCATTCTCTTGATTTTATATTATTTTTTCTTGTTATGTCATGAAGTCATTAACTTTTAACTTGCTTACATAAGCCAAGTCATGTGGACTGGGTTGATCTGGGCTTCAGGATCTCACTGTAGGCTTGAACAAGGCTTCTAACCTCCTCTTGGGTTTGCACTAGGTATTACCCTTACTATCTGCCTTGTACTTGAGCTTGGGACCTTGGTTTGGGCTTGGACAGGGGCTCATAACCTCCTTCTAATCCTGTAACAGCTAGCTATTCCATGGACTACAGGGAGCTAATGTCTGGGCCTTCCATGAAAACTAGTCTGGGACTTGGAACCTTAAGGAGTTTCTGTGAGGGTTCCATTGAATTTGTCTTGGGTAGTGACTCAGGGTTTTGGCATTGGCTTGGGCTCAAGTGCAGAACCTGGAAGAATAGATATGGGGGAGGGAATATTTCCTCTGGACTTCTATATCCTCTCACCCTGGTGACCAGACCCTTTCTACCCACCTTTCAAGTTGTTTGTTTGTTTTTGTTCATGAAACTTGCTTGTCTCTGTCACCTTATTGGATTTTTCACTCTATTATTTGCTTTGAAACAATATTTTAAGGTTGGTTGGAGACGACACTCATAGTGTTCCAAGCTTTCCCTACTTCTACTCTGCCTTTGTGGATCCCCCACACCATTTCAACTTTATTTTTGTAATGTTTGTAACATAGTCATGTCTGACTCTTCCTGATTCCATTTAGGGTATTCTTGGCAGAGATATTGGAGTGCTTGGTCATTTCCGTCTCTAGTTGAAGAAACTGAGCCAAATAGGATTAAGTGACTTGCTCAGAGTCATATAGCTAGTAAGTATATGAGGATAGATTTGAACTCAGCTCCTCCTCATTCCAGGATCAATACTCTATCTATCCACTGAGCTAATATGCTTCAATATCGACTTAAATAATTTTAAAGGAGCCATGAACATCATCCCAACAGTTGTTTCCTTCACAGAGGCAGAAGAAGCTTTTGAAATGCCAATATAGGACTTCCTTAGAATCCCAAGTGTTCAACAGCTGGTCAACTTTTTGACAATGAGCCTCTCCACCCATTGCCATGTTGTATCTTGGTCAACAGAACATAGCCAGTACCACTTAATGTCTTTTCAATCAGTCATTATTAAACATTTATTAAGAGCTTTCTATGTGCCAGGCATTTGCTGATTTCAAAGAAAACAAAGGAAGACACAAGACATTCCCTGCCCTCAAGAAACATATTCTAAAGGAAGAAACTACATGCGAAGAACTATGGACAAAGAAGCTATAGATGGGAAAAACAACACAATATTGAAAGGAGGTGCTAGAATTAAGAACTCAGAAAGACTTCAGTGAAGAAAGGGAGGTTTTAATGATATTTCAAAAGACAGAGAATCCTCTTAGTAGAATTTTGGAGGGAGAGCATTCCAGGCATGGGCCACAGCCAGAGAGAATACCCAGAATTGAAAGATGGAGTATCTTCAGGAAAAAGCCAGGAAGCCAGTGTCACTGCTTCACTGAGTACCTGGTGGTGAGTAAGGTATAAGAAGACTGGACAAGTAGAAGGGGCATGGGTTTTCAAGGACTTTCAATTCAAAAGAGAGTGTTTTCATGCAATATAGAAAATATATTCCTCTTCAATTTCATTGTTTGCCACATGTCCTAAGGCCTGAGTCCTAAGGCACTTTCCCCAAAGAAAAGATTGGTCTGAATTAAAGATTATTTTAGTTTAAATTTAGCCCCACATACTTCTAACCTGTGTGATTTTGTAGAAGTTTCAATCTCATTTACCTCAACTGCAGAAGGAAATAAATGCCTGCTAGGATTGCTGTGAGAATCTATTGAGATAATATTTGTAAAGTGCTTACTTAGCACAGTATCTAGCACACAGTAGGGATGTAGAAAGTGATTATTCCTTTTCTTCCTCTCTTCTCTTCCCTTTTAAAGGCCTCTGTGGAATAACTATCCTCTTTTTCCTAGGGAGGTTGGATAGTTATACAGAAACAGTTTAACCTCTCACCTGTCATTAAAATGCAACATGCCTCTATTGGACACTCAATGAAGGGTACCCCCCGAAATACTAGACCTTGATCACCAAGTTCTTCATGGGAAAGACAGATCCCAGTATCCCTCTTCTACCACCACTCATTCATGAGTAGAGAGACTGAGGATTGACTGGTACTGTGCTGTCAGCAATGTGGAAGGCACCTATCAGTTCCATATTATTGAGAAAAGGGGAGATAATGAGGTTGTTTATGTCACTTCCAAGTACATCAGGCCAAGGGATCCTGCACATCATTAGCCCATGACACTGATGAAGTTAGCAGGGGCAACAAGAGATGGCATAGGGCCCTCTCAGTGGATTTCATCATCCATATAAAGACTTGGGTTCCTGTCATTGTCTTCTTCAAAGGAGAAACTCCAGCAGCCATGCTTCTCCCACTAAGAAAACTAGAAAACCATCTTCATACACCACAAGGTCCATAGACTGATTATAGAACCTAAGCATTCCTGGATATTGTTATCTTCCTCTACTTTATCATTGGGACTTTTAGGTTTTTCCATGAGTTCTATAAGTGAAGAGACCTGTTTTTATTTTCTCCCCACTTTATGTTTGAGTTTCTCAGGAGCACAGACTGTCTAGACCAGCAGTGGAGATCATTTTAGAGCTCATGTACCCAAAATACACCTTCAAGCTACCTTTTGGCCCCCCTCATTACCCCAGATAGTGGATGGAGGAAGTGCTCTCATTAGGCTGATGGTTAGAGGGGCACAGCATGTGAACATTTTCCCCAGGTGTGGTGAAGAAGGGGAACAGAGCAGCCCCCTCCAGCTCACTGGTGCACATGTGCCATGTCTTCAAAACACAGCTCTACCTTTTCTATTTATATAATCAACAAAGTGTTGAGCACATAATACTTCTTTTTTTCTTTTTTAAATGTTTTAAATTAAATTCCATTGTTAGATGAATTAATTTCCACATCAATAAAATTATAGATTTTTGAAGGATTAAGATAAATTATTATTATTATTATTATTACTATTATTATTATTTAGGCTTATTTTTATCTAATGGTCAAGAGTGGAAAGATCAAAGAAGATTTACCATAATGACCCTAAAAAATTTTGGCTTGGGAAAGAAGACCCTGGAACTCCGGATACAAGAAGAGGCCATATATTTCATTGAGGCTATTAGAGAAGAAAAAGGTGAGCATATATCAGAGAGAGATATGTCTTTTTCCCAGTTATATTTTTATTTCTTTATTTCCCAATTACATGTGTTAAAACATTTCCACACAAATTTCTCTAAGTTATATAACTGAACACACCTCCCTCCTCCCTTATCTTTGCCCTCCCAGTCCTGGAACTTGATTATATCTGGGATATACATGTATTATCATGTAAGATATGTATACAATTGTATAAACAATCAAAAATCCTTTGCTTTCAGTTGCATTCCTACTCCAAAAGTTCTTTCTCAGCAGTGGATAGAATTCCTTGTCATAAGTCCCTCAGCATTGTTCGGGATCATTGCATTGCCAATAATAGCCAAGTCCTTCAAAGTTGATCATTCTACAATATTGCTATTCCTGTTTATAGTGTTTTCCTGGGTCTGCTTATTTCACTCTGCTTTAGTCCATGAAGGTCTTTCCAGCTATTTCTGAAATCACTGTGTTCATCATTCCTTATATCACAATACTATTCCATCACTATATTATACTCCAATTTGTTCAATCATTCCCCGATTGTTAGGCATCCCTTTAATTTCCAATTCTTTGCTCTGACAAAAAAAAAAAAGTTGTAAATATTTGTATACAAGTAGGTGCCATGTCTGCAGTTTGGGGGCAGCTGGGTAGCTCAGTTGACTAAGAGCTAGGCCTAGAGATGGGAGGTCCTAGGTTCAAATATGGCCTCAGACACTTCCCAGCTGTGTGACCCTGGGCAAGTCACTTAACCCCCATTACCTAACCCTTACCATTCTTCTGCCTTGGAGCCAATATACAGTATTGACTCCAGGACAGAGGGAAAGGGTTTAAAAAAATAAAACAAATACATCTCTGCAATGTACATACCTAGCCATTTTATTACTGGATCAGAGTATGCATTGTTTTATAGACCTTTGGGCATAATTCCAAATTGCCTTCCAGAATGACTGGATCAGTTCACATTCCCCATTTTGCCACATCTCCTCCAACATTCATCATCGTTAATGAATCTATAACTGGGGATGAGGAGAGTAGGAAGAGACAGATCATACTGAGACTAGAGAAAGACAAAATGCCCCAATTTAGAGAAGGTTTTCAGCAACACAGCACATTGATCTAGGAAGAATTAAGGCAGTAAAATTGGAAAGGAATTATGTGAACGTCCATTCTCTTTAATGCCGTTATAGTCATCTATGGGAGCTCACCAACTATTTGATCTCTCATTTCTTAAAATGGCACACATGAAGTTCTACCTTGATTGGTCACTCAAAACTCTGTATAAACACACAAACAAGTACTCATACCCATTCCTCTATACTCTTCTGCTGTGATTTTTAATCTTTTTATTTCTTCTTCCTTTCCACTCAATGATTCATTTCCTGTTCTACATGTCTTCCCTTTTGTTCTTCCCTTTCTACTTTTCTCTTCTACCTTCTTTGCTCTTTTCTTTTTTGGACTATATAGGTACATATTTACATACATATAGTTATATATTCATTCACATAATAAATAGATATATATGTCATGCTATTTTCAATTACTTACTAATTTGTTTTCTTTACTTCTTCTTCTGACTGGAAAATAAAACTCTCATAACAAATACACATACTCAGCAAAATAAATTCTTACATGACCAGAAACATGTGTCTTACTAGCATAAATCGATTACCTTCTAGTTAGGAAGGGAATAACTCACACCATCACAGCCCTCAGCAACTGTGATTGTGATTTTCGTGGAGCAGGTTATTTCATTTTTCCAAGTTATCTTTTCTCACAATGTTGTTGTGGCTATTGTATTTTCTTCTTCATACTTTGCTTCTTCCTTCTCCTTTTCCTCCTTCCCTTCCTCCTCCACTTTGCATTTCTCTGGCTTTTCTGCTATTTCCTCTTATTATCACAGATTTAGAGTAAGAATGAACCTTAAAGAACATCAAGTCCCACCTGCCTTATCCTTGAATAAATGAGTAAACAAAGGAGTAGAGCAATTGAGTCACTTGCTTAAGATCACTTACTGGGTGGGTAAATATTAAGTGCCTACTATATTCAAATTCCTGTACCAAATTATATAAATGTTAAAAAAAGGAAAAAGACTGTGACTGTCCTTGCAAATATCTCAGGGGAAACAACATGCAAATGACCATGTCCAATTAAGATATAGCTGGAAATAACCAACCAAGAGAAGACACTCTAAACAAGATCAACCCTGCCAGTAAATACCTGAGGGAGGTTTAAAATTCAGAACTTCCAAGCTTCAGATCTGGTATTCTACATAATACCTCATATTAGTGCCCTTCCTGTTTTACCTTCTCATAAATCTTCTTTTCATTTCAGTATTTCTAATTATAATATCAGCTCTGTAATGTCTACACTCATGAATGCAAGTTGTCTACAGATCCATATGGTGATGGGTATTTTTTGTGCTCACATATGTGAGTTGAAAGACAGGCACATATTGACTGATAAATATTACACATAGGTGAAAAAATTTTATGAAACTACAGACATGATCTATCAGACACAGAATCCTAGATAGAGATTCTATATCTGACAGACACCTCAGAAGTCTTATGGTCTAGACCTCATTTTGCTGATTAATAAATAGAGGCAAAGAGGGAGAAAGTAACTCATCTAAACTTACACAGGTAACCTAGGTTGAAACAATATAGTCCAAGTAAATCCCAAGCCTTGACAAAAACATTTTAAAATGGGCATGCTCTCTTCTTTTTTCTCAAACTTTTTAAGCAGTCTGTGATTGTTGAAAATAATAACAAAACAGCTATGTGTGGGAGGAAGTGGGTGTGGAGGAAAAATGGTTGAAGAGAAAAAGTTAGAAAGTGATGCAGGGCTCCTCTAACATGCATGAGTGACACAATGAGTGGCCCATTCTTTTTCTATTCCACAGGAAAGCCCTTTAACCCACACTTTCATATCAACAATGCTGTTTCCAACATCATCTGTTCTGTCACTTTTGGGAATCGTTTTGAATACCATGATTCTAAGTTTCAGGAGCTACTGAAGAGCTTGAATCAAGTCTCGGTGCTGCAAACCAGTTGGGAGTGTCAGGTAAATAGACTATCATCCTTACTGAAGAGAGATAAATTGTCTGATGGCTGGTGTCCTCCTTTCACAGGAAAAGAAACAAGCAAGCCTGTGAGAGGCTGGCAAGAGCTGAGACTCTAAGCATAGAAAGGGACTAGCAAAAGAAATGAAGAAAGAAAAGGATGTTTGGAAACAATGATGTGAAAGACCATGCCTGAGGGATCTAAGCATTTCTAGAACACTGTTCAAGTAATGTTTTTCTCACATCCTTTGCTAAATGATCAATTGATTAACATTTATTAAATGCCTAGTCTATGTCAGGGACTGTGTGAGGTGATAGAGATATAATAACAAAGGTGAAGTAGATTCTGACCTTGGGGGATTTACATTCTTCTGCTTATGGTGAAAACATGCTCTCAAGTAAGTGTAAATACAAATAAAAATAAGGGAATCATTTTGGTAGAGTAGGAATTGGAAGCCAGAAGGACCAGGAAAGGCTTCATTTAGAAGCTATCACTTAGGCATAGTTTTGAAGGAAACCAGGGTTTTATCCACAGCACTGCAACAGGAGGAGAATGGAGACAGAAGATAGAGAGAGAGAAAAAGAAAGAACAAAGAGGGAGAGAAGAGATACAAAGACTTCTAGAGAAACAGAATGAGAGAGACAGAAAGAAGAGACAGTGAGAGAGAAAGATATTTTCTAAAGTGCTGATATGAAAGATTTGTAAAAAGTTTTACATATATTTTCTCCAAACTTGGAGTCTTTGCACTTATTCCTCATGACTAGAATTCTTTTCCTTTTCATCTCCACATCTTGGCCAGTGAAAATGGCAGCTAAGTGGCAGCAAATTCTGAAACCACTCTATATTCAAGGTACAAAGACTTCTTTGGTTTATCTTATACAAGAATATTTTTAACCCCAGCTCAAGGTATATTCATAAGCCTCAGATATCCTTTCATACCCTAAAGCTTTATTGTGCCAGATTTCTTCAACTACTTTTGAGGAATGATTTTATCAAAAGTTATTTTTGCAACTTGTAGCCTGAGATGGCCTTGCCCAATCTGAGTCAGACTTGAAAATATGTCCTTTGTGGCTGCTTTCATTAGTGGGTCTAAAATCTCTTATGCCTCTGTCACTAGAGAATATAAAGTATTTGGTAATCTATCTCCCAAAACAAACAGGAATCATATAAACACAATTACAAAACACTTTCCACACTAATAAAACTAGATCTAAACAATTGAAAAAAAACACATTAATTGCTCATGTGTAGGATAAGCTAATGTAATAAAAATGACAGTCCTACTCATATTAATTTACTTATTTGGTGTGATACCTCTCAAATTACCAAAAAATCTTTTTATAGAACTAGAGAAAATAATAAAATTCATTTAGGAGAACAAAATACCAAGTATATTGAGGAAAATAATGAAAAAATATAATAGATTGTGGCGTAGCAGTACCAGATGTTAAACTATACTACAAAGCAGTGATTATCAAATAAGGCAGGTACTGTTAAGATATAGAAGGATAGATCAATAGAAAAGACTAGGAGTAAATGACCTCAGCAATGCTGTGTTTGCTAAAGCCAAAGATCCCAGATTTTAGTGTAAGAATCCACTATTTGACAAAAACTACTGGCTAAATTGGAAACAGCATGGTATAAAATAGGTTTAGATCAATATCTCATACACTCTAGCAAAATAAGTTCAAAATGGGTATAAGACTTAAGCATATAAAATGATATTATAAGTAAATTAGGTGAACATAGAACAATTTACCTGTCAGATCTATAGAGAAGGGAAGAATTTAACACCAAACAAGATTCAGAGAACATTACGAGATGTAAAATGAATAATTTAATTATATTAAATTAAAAAGCTTATATACAAACAAAACTAATGTAACCAAGATTAGAAGGAAAGCAACAAACTGGAAGAATTTTTTATAAAAAGTTTCTCTGATAAAGGTTTAATTTCTCAAATATATGATTACTAAGTCAAATTTGTAAGGAACCAAGTCATTCCTAAAATGGTCATGGGATATGAATAGGCAGTTTTTACATGAAATATATGTCAATAATCCTATTAAAAATGTTCAAGTCCCTGTAGATTAAACAAATGCACATCAATACAACTATGAGGTACCCCCAAAGAACTTTAAAAGAATGCATGCTTTTTGTTCCAGTAATACCACTATTAGGTCTGTATCAGAAAGAGATGAAAAAATGGAGATGGACCTGTTTGCACAAAAATATTTATAGCTGTGGTTTTGTAGTGGCAAAAAAAAATTGGAAAAAAGGAGGTATCCATTGATTTGGGAATGGCTGAACAAATTGTGACAGCCTATGGTGATGAAATACAATTATTTTATAACGGAAAGAACTGCGTGGTTTATATAAGACCTGAAAAGACCTCCCTGCAGAACCTGGAGAACACTGGATATAGTAACTGAAACACTATGGGATTATCAAATATGATTAACTGCTTTTAAAAGTAATGCAATGTTCCAAGACAATGCATAGGATCTTATAAGAAAGAATGCTATCCACATTCATTGAAAGGATTGTTTGATTTGAAATCTAAAAGAAAACATATGATTTACCATTGGTTTCTTTTGGTATATGATTTGGGGTTTTGATTTTATAAGATTACTCTCTTAAATTAATGAATTGTATAAAAATAGATCTTGCGTGATAGATTTCAGTGATAATACATGTATAGTGGAGTTGCTTGTCAACTCTGGGAGGGGCGAAGGAAAAGGGTTGTTAGTCAATATAAATCATGTAACATTGGAAAAATTATGAGTAAATTTGTAACTTGAATAAAAAAAAGAATCAATTCAAATTTCACCTTCAAATGCAAGATGCATTTCCCAATATCTCTAGTACTTTTTGCCTTCCCCTCTGAAATTCCATTTCAAGTATCCTACATATATCTCACAAGAATCTAGTTATTAACCTGTTGGATTTGCAATTAGAATATGAGCTCATTCCCATCACTATCATTTTGGACAAATCTTATACTGAGACTGGTATTTTTCCCTTCCTTAGCATTTTGCCCAGTGCCTGGCACATAGTCGATGTTACACATACTAAATGATTAATAAATATTTGTAAACTAGCTGATTACTCAACATGCTCACAAAAACCCATTCAGCTACTTGTTCTTATTATCTCCATTTGAAAGAAAAGCAAACAAAGGGAGGAATAAAGCAATGATTTTTCTCACAGTAAATGTGTCTTAAGAGAAATTCTAACTCACATCTTCCTGAATTTTACTCCAGCACACCATCCATTCTGCCTCCCAGTTGATCAGTGAGTAATCCTTTTCAATTAGGTGCATCAATACATGGCCAAGGGGTCTGGTATATGAAAAGCATAATTGGATAAATGCCAAGCTGAAGGTTATGAGTCCAATACTATGGGATATGCAGCAGCAGTTAAAAGGAGGATGAGTTTGGAAGGTTAAATTTGATGGATGACACACTAAAAAAGTAAAATCCCAAGCCAGACTTAGAATAAGAAATTTGAAGGCATAACACAGCTCAAAAGGAAAGGGCACTCATTTCTCCTTTTTCTCTTTTCTTTTATATTTTTTAGTTCTTCAATATCTTTCCTAGGATAATGAAATGCTTGCCAGGAGCTCATAAAAAACTCTTTAGAGAATTCCAGAAACTAGAGTCTTTTGTGGCCCATATGATCAAACAACACAAGGAAGATCAAAACTCTGAGGAAGCCCAGGACTTCATTGATGCTTACCTGAAGGAGCTGTCCAAGGTAATGGAGACAACACAAGAAAACATGCACAATGTGCTGGAAAAAAAAATCAAGGCCTTAAATGGGGAGGGACAAATAGGTTAATATGTTCAAAATTTACATCTGCCTCATAACTTGAGCATCTTTCCTCCTAGAAAACCTGAGGATGTCCTGAATAGAAATAAAATTTCAATTTTATATAAGTTAAGTGGAGTGTATGTATGGTGGTGGGGTTGTTTGGAATTGTATGTAGGTTGTGGTGGTTCTAGAAAATCCAGTTTTTATTTGGATATCGAAAAGATTCTAGAGCTCATTTAATTCAGCCCTCTGCCTTTATAGATGAATAAACTGAAGAACAAAGTAATTAATCAAATGACCCAGCCCACAAAGCTAATAGGAATCTGAGGTGGGATTTGAACCCAGCTCTTTCTGTTTCCTAAGTAGTACCCTACTCCGATTGAGATTAACTATTGGCCCTGATATTTCAACCCTACTAATTCATCTCTCTGCATATTACTTTACTCATCTATAAAATCCTGTGTGCCCTCAATTCCATAGAGATATTGCGTATATATTCTTTTTTTCCAATTTAAACATTATTTTTATTTGGTTATTTTCAAACAATATTCCTTGGAAACAAAGATCCTTTTCTTATCTTCCCCTCCTCCCACCTCCCCTCCCCTAGCCAATGCATGATTCCACTGGGTATCACATGTGTCCTTGCTTCAAACCCATTTCCATGTTGTTGGTATTTGTATTAGGGTGTTCATTTAGAGTCTCTCCTCATTCCTGTACCTTCCACCCCTGTAGTCAAGCAGTTGCTTTTCTTCAGTGTTTTTACTCCCACCTTTTGTCCTTTGCTTGTGGATAGTGTTTTAATCTCCTGGATCCCTGCAGAATGTTCAGGGATGTTGTATTGACACTAATGGAGAAGTCCATTACGTTCTCTTGTACCACAGTGTGTCAGTCTCTGTGTACAATGTTTTCCTGGTTCTGGTACTCTTGCTCTGCATCACTTCCTGGAGGTTGCTCCAGTCACCATGGAATTCCTCCACTTTATTATTCCTTTTAGCACAATAGTATTTTATCACCAACATATACCACAATTTGTTCAGTCATTCTCCAATTGAAGGGCATCCCCTTGTTTTCCAATTTTTGGCCACCAGAAAGAGAGCAGCTATGAATATTCTTGTACAAGTCTTTTTCTTTATTATCTCTTTGGGGTAAAGACCTAGCAGTGCTATGGCTGGATCATAGGGCAGACATTCTTTTATCGCCCTTTGGGCATAGTTCCAAATTGCCCTCCAGAATAGTTGGATCAATTCACAACTCCACCAGCAATGAATTAATGTCCCGACTTTTCCATATCCCCTCCAGCATTCATTACTTTCTTTTGCTGTCATATTAACCAATCTGCTAGTTGTGAGATGATACCTCAGAGTTGTTTTGATTTGCATCTCTCTGATTATAAGAGATTTAGAACACTTTTTATGTACTTATTAATAGTATTGATTTCTTTGGCTGAAAACTGCCTGTTCATGTCCCTTGCCCACTTATCAATTGGAGAATGACTTGATTTTTTGTACAATTGATTTAGCTCTTTATAAATTTGAGTAATTAGACCTTTGTCAGAGGATTTTGTTATGAAAATTGTTTCCCAATTTGTTACTTCCCTTCTCAATTTGGTTGCATTGGTTTTGCTTGTACAAAACTTTATAATCTCATGTAATCACAATTGTTTATTTTAAATTTTTTGGCTCTTTCTATGTCTTCCTTGGTTTTAAAGTCTTTCCCTTTCCACAGGTCTGACATGTATATTAGACTGTGATTACCTAATTTACTTATAGTTTCCTTCTTTATGTTCAAGTCATTCACCCATTCTGAGTTTATATTGGTGTAGGGTGTAAGGTGTTGATCCAAACCTAATTTCTCCCACACTGTCTCCCATTTTTCCCCGCAGTTTTTATCAAATATTGCATTTTTGTCCCAAAAGCTGGGGTCCTTGGGTTTAATCAAAGACAGTCTTGCTGATGTCACTGACCCCAAGTCTATTCCACTGATCCTCCTTTCTGTCTCTTAGCCAGTACCAAACTCTTTTGATGACCACTGCTTTATAAGAGAGTTTGAGATCTGGGACTGCAAGGCCACCTTCCTTTGCATTTTTTTCCATGATTCCCCTATATATCCTTGATCTTTTGTTCTTCCAAATGAACTTTCTTACGGTTTTTTCTATTGTGTATATATTCTTTGTAAACACTAAAATACCATAAAATAAATTATTGATTATACAGGCTATCAAAATATAATACCTCTGAGAATTTGTGTAGAGATGGAACCAGTATCTGCTGTTAAATTTATGGGACAAATATTCTTTTCACCATCGTATTGGACATTATTAATGTCAAAGTCCCCAAATGTCTAAGAGCTGAATGTTTCCTTAAGCATTTATATATCCACTCTGAAATATTCAGTAGACCACACATGAATTGTGTTCCATTTTGGGACCGGAGAAGATTGAAAGAAGGGAAGCCAGCATGATGGGGGCCTTTCCAATCACGTCCTATGAGGTTTGTGTTAAAGCAAAAGGATATGTTTAGTCTAGATAATAGAAGTCTTCAAGAAACATAGTAGCTATTTTTTCACAACTCAAATCAGTGAGGAGGAAAGATTAGCTGTCTCTTCCTCTTCACAAAAGGCAGAATAAGGTGGAAGAATATTATGAGGCAAAGTTCATTTGGCAATAATGGAGGAATAACTCTAAGTGGAATTATTTGACACAAAATGTCATGGATTGAAGTCAGGTGAGCAGATGTTGGTACATTTTAGAAGGATTTAACTTCAAGTATCACTTGGATTTGAATCAGAGGTATTAAATATATGGTCAGTGTGTTTGTTGCAAGTGTGTATCATTTGAAATGGAACTTAGGTTGCAGAATGGATAAAGCTCTGGACTTCATCATCTTCCTGAGTTCAAATTTGCCCTCAGACTCTTACTAGCTGTTCATTGAACATTTGATAGAATTCACTAAGGAATCCATCACTCCCTGGGGATTTTTTCTTAGGGAGTTCTTTGATGGCCTGTTTCAATTTCTTTTTCTGATATGGGATTATTTAAGAATTCTATTCCTTCTTCTGTTAATCTAGGCAATCTATATTTTTGTAAATATTCATTTATATCACCCAGATTGGCATATATTTATTACCATACAATTGGGGAAAATAGTTTTTAATGATTGCTTTAATTTCCTCTTCATTGGAGGTGAGGTTCCCATTTTCATATATGATACTGTTAATTTGGTTTTCTTCTTTCCTTTCTTAAATTAGATTGACCAGTATTTTGTCTATTTAGTTTGTTTTTTTCAAAATACCAGTTTCAAGTCTTATTCATTAGTTCAATGGTTCTGTCACTTTTGATTTTTATTAAATTCTCCCTTAATTTTTAGGATCACTAATTTGGTTTTCTCCTGGGGGTTTTAAAGATTGTTTCCCAATTTGTTACTTCCATTCTGATTTTAGTTATATTGGTTTTGTTTCTACAAAAAACTTTTTAATTTCACATAGTCAAAATTATTGATTTTACATTTTGCTTGATTTAAAAATTTTTCCCTTCCCAAAGGTCTGACATGTATACTATTTTGTATTCAGCTAATTTACTTATACTTTCCTTCTTTATGTTCAAGTCATTCACCCATTCTGAGTTTATCTTGGTGTGGGGTGTAAGGTAATGATTCAAAACTAATCTCTCCCACACTGTCTTTCATTTTTCCCCGCAGTTTTTATCAAATATTAGATATTTGTCCCAAAAGTTGGGGTCAGTCCTTGGGTTTATCAGAGACAGTCTTGCTGACATCACTCACCCCAAGTCTATTCCACTGATCCTCCTTTCTGACTCTTAGCCAATACCAAATTGTTTTGATGACCACTGCTTTATAGTATAGTTTGAGATCTGGGACTGCAAGTCCTCCTTCCTTTGCATTTTTTTTCATGATTTCCCTGTATATCCTTGATCTTTTGTTATTCCAAATGAACTTTGTTATGCATTTTCTAATTCAGTAAAGAATTTTTTTGGTAGTTCAATAGGTATGACACTAAATAAGTAAACTAATTTGGGTAGAATTGTCATTTTTAATTTGTTTGCTCGTCCTACCCATGAGCAATCAATGTTTTTCCAATTGTTTAGATCTAGTTTTAACTGTGTGTAAAGTGTTTTGTACTTGTGTTCATATAATTCCTATGTTTGTCTCGACAGATACATTCCTAAGTATTTTATATTGTCTAGGGTGATCTTAAATGGTATTATTTTTTAATTCTTGCTGCTGAAATTCATTAGAGATATATAAAAATGTTGATGACTTATGCAGGTTTATTTTGTATTCTGCAACTTTGCTAAAATTGTTGATTATATCAACTAGCTTTTTGATTGATTCTCTAGGATTCTTTAAGTAAACCATCATATCATTTGCAAAGAGTGATAGCTTGGTCTCCTCGTTGCCAATTTTAATACCTTCAATTTCTTTTTCTTCTCTAATTGCTGCTGATAGTGTTTCTAGTTCAATGTTAAATAATAGGGGTGATAATGGGCATTATTGTTTTACTCCTGATCTTATTGGAAAGGCTTATAGTTTATCCCTATTGCAGATGATGTTTGCTGATGGTTTTATATATATATATATATATATATATATATACATATATGTATATATATATATATATACATATAAATACTGTTTATTATTTTTAGGACAAGCCCTTCTATTCCTATACTTTCTAGTGTTTTCAGTAGGAATGGGTGTTGTATTTTATCAAAGGCTTTTCCTGCATCTATTGAGATAATCATGTGATGTTTGTTGGTTTGCTTGTTAATATGGTCAATTATGTGGATGGTTTTCCTAAAACTGAACCATCCTTCAAGAGGTTCAGGCTCCCATTAGAGGAAGGTTCATGGCTCCCACTAGTATAGTTTTTCTACCTATTTCATCCTTTAGCTCTTCAAGTTTCTCCTTTAGAAATTTGCATGCTATGCCATTTGGTACGTACATGTTGAGTACAGATATTTCCCCATTGTTTATGCTGCCTTTATCAGGTTGTAATTACCTTCCCTACCTCTTTTAACTAGATTTATTTTATTTTGCCTTTGTCCGATATCATGATTGCAACTCCTACCTTCTCTTTAATAGTTGATGCTCAATAGATTTGGCTCCATCCTCTTACTTTCACCCTATTTTTATCTACCTTCCTCATGTGTGTTTCTTGTAGACAGCATATGGTAGGGTTTTGGATTTTAATCCACTCTGTTATTCGCTTGCATTTCATGGGTGAGTTCATTCCATTCACATTCAGAGTTATGATTACTAGCTGTGTATTTCCCAGCATTTTGATTTCTACTCCTGGTCCTGCCTTTTCTTCTTTCCCGATTTCCTTCTACACCAATGTTTGTTTTTAATCAGTCCCCCTAGTTCCCACCCTTATTTTACTTCCCTTTCTGACCCTCTCCCTTCTTATTGACCCCTCCTTATTTTACCTGTACTCTTCTTAAAATTACCCCTCCCCCCTCCCTCCTTTGTACTGCTTCCCTCCCCGCCAGTCCATTTCTTACCCTTCTATTCCCCTATAGGGCACAAATCTATTCTGTGCCCCAATGGATTGAAAGCATTTAAGAGCTGAGTATTTCTTATCTTCAACCTCTTTACACTTCCAGTGTATTGATGTTCTCCTCCCTCCCATCACAAGCTTCTTTGTGACATCTAAATTTACCCCCATTTGTTTCTTTTCTCATTTCTTTTAGTATTAACCTCTTTTTTAGCTCTAGTTATATATATGTATATATATATACATAACTATAGTTATGTGTATATATATATATACATAAACATGTGTATGTATTTATACATACATATATCTATATACCTATTTATGTCTTGTCCTTTCATCCTATACCATTTGTCACTGTTCCCTCTAAGTGTGATACTTTTAGCTGCCCAGGTAATAATAACAGTTTTTAAGAGTTACCAAGGACCTCTTTTCTTATAGGGATACATGTCATTTTAACTTATTGAGTCTCTTAAAATTTTTTTTTCTGTTGTTTTGTTTTGTTTTTCTTTTTTCCCTCTTTTTAATTACCTTTTGATGATTCTCTTCAGTTCTGTGCTTTAACATCAAATTTTCTGTTCAGGTCTGGTCTTTTATTACGAATTCTTTTAATTCTATTGTGTTGAATGACCATACTTTCCCCTGTAAGAATATAGTCAGTTTTGCTGGGTACTTGATTCTTGGTTTTAGACCTAGTTCCCTTGCTTTCCAAAATATCATATTCTATGCCTTTCAGTCCTTGAGTGTAGATACAGCCAGCTCTTGTGTTATCCTCACCGTGGTTCCATGGTATCTGAATGACTTTTTCTTGGCAGCTTGTAATATATATATATTTTTTGGTCTGACAGTTCTTGAGTTTGGCTATAACATTCCTGGGGGTTGTCAGGTGGGGATTAGTAGAGGAGGTGATCTGTTGATTCTTTCAATCTCCACTTTTCCCTCTACTTCTTGGATATCAGAGCAGCTTTCTTAAATAATTTCCTGTAGTATAATATCCAGGCTTTTTCTTTCACCATGGTCTTCTGGTAGACGAATGATTCTTAAATTGTCTCACTTTGAATGATTTTCTAAATCCTTTGTTTTGTGAACGAGATGCTTCATATTTTCCTCAATTTTTTCATTCTTTTGGTTTTGATTTATATTATCCTTCTGCCTTGTGAGGTCACATAATTCCAGTTGTTTTATTCTTGTTCTTAAAGACTGGATTTAATCCATGGCTTTTTGGTCATCCTTGTCCTTTTGGTCTGATTTTCTTTGGAGGTGATCTTTCATCCTCTTTACCTCATCGATCATCTCCTTTTTCTCATCTTTCATCTTCTTCACCTCATCTTTGGCTTATTATCCAGCTGTTTGATTTTGGCTTTCAAGACACTATTTTCTGTTTAAAGATGCCTTATCTTAGTTTTTAAAATTTTTCCCAATTGTCTTCAGCCTTTCTTAATTGTGTTTTGAATTGCATTTTGAGTTCTTCCAAAGCCTGCATCCAATTTGCTGGGATTTCTGATTTTTCCTTTGCTAATCCTTTCCCCTCTGTTTTGTTCACTCATTGCTCATTATCTGTGCAGAAGCTGTCTATTGTAATTTCTTCTTTTTCTATTGTTTCCTCCAGTTTACCCCTCCTTTGCTCCCCATATTTGTCTGTGCTCTTGCTCCTCTGATTATTTTTTTGCTTTTGGGGCTTTCTGTTAGTCTTCCCTCTTGAAGCTTTTTCAGATTTCTCTGTGCAGCCTCTTGGGGAGGAATGTTGGCTTCCCTGTCCTCTGGAGGCTTTTGTTTAGATTAAGTTCAGTTGGGTTTGGCTGTATGTGCTCTCAGGCCAAAAACTCCTGGAAGGCTGGAGCTAAATGGAAGCTCTCAGTTGCCAGGGCTTTCTCCAGTTCTCTCCAGCTGCTTCCCTGCCACCTGAGTTCCACACTCTGAGCCTGGCACAGCCCTGCCTGCAAGGAACACCCTCTAGACCAGTATCTTTGCCCACCCAGAGGTTCCTGTCCTTGAGGGAGTCCCAGCTCTCTGGGGGCAAGGGGTCCTGACTTCCCTGAGCTCTGAGGGCTCCTGAAGGGATTAAGTTCAACTGGGTTGGTCTGGATGTGCTCCGAGGCAAAAACCTCCTGTAAGACTGGAGCTAAATGGAAGGACCCAGCTGCTGGAGCTTCCAGCTCTTCAATCTCTCTCTGGCTACTTCCCTGCTGCCTGTGTTGGACACTCTGAGCCTAGCACAATCCTACTCACAAGGTACACCCTCCAGACCAGCACCATTGCTTGCCCAGAGGTTCCCTCTGCTTCTGGGGGCTCAGAGCTCTGGGTTGGGTGGAAGGGTTCCTCGGACCTTCCTTCTGCCTTTCCCTTAGGACCAATGGTTCTCAGATTCTGGCTGGGGGGAGGGGTGTGTACCTTTTGAATTGAGTCCAGCAGAAGGGTTCCCCTGCTCTGTCTTGTTGTTAGGTTGGATTTTCAGTCCTCTAGGAGCATTTAGTTTGTGATTGGTAAGGAAGGGTTTTCAGAGGTCTGAACTATTGCTGCTCCTCAGCCACCATCTTGACTCTGCCTCCAGTGATTTACTTTTAATCAATTCCCTTAATTCCCTCCCTTGATATGCTTCCCCCTCCCTTTTGTTTCCTTCATGTTTTGGGGTCTGTTAATTTCCCCCCCTCCTTCCCTCACTTTTTCTACTCCTTCCTCCCTACCCCCCTTAGTTTCCTCTTCTCCCTTACCCTGTAGGATAACATAGAATTCAGGATCCCAATGGATCTAGATGCTCTTCTCTCTCAGAGTTTATTTCACTGAGAGTAAGGCTTAAGTATTACCTATTAGCTCTCTCTTCCTCTCCTTATAAAAGTATTCTTCCCCTTCACTTCCCATGTGTATCTTTGGGTGAAAAAGATTATTCTATTTATTTTATTTCTATTTCTTCATGTATCTCTTAGTACCATCATCAATTCCCCACCACCCTTTTTTTCTTCTTTTTTTACATATCATCTTATAGCCCTTAATGCTCCAATCATTCCCTATGAGTGATTCTTCTAATTACTATATTTATGAATACAATTTTTGAGATTTACAAATAACATTTTCCCCATGTGTTAATATGCATAATTTGATCTAATTGTAGCCCTTATGGAAGAGAGTTTGAATAAAAAAAAGCATTTTTCTCCTTTTCCATTTCTTCATGTTTAGCTTTTCATGTTATTCTTGCTCTTTGTGTTTCGATAGCAAAGTTTCCACTCAGTTCAAGTTTTTTTCTTTACAAATACTTCAAACTCTTCTATTTTGTTGAATGCCCATACTTTCCCCTGGAAGTATATAGTCAGTTTTGATGGATAGGTGATTCCTGGTTGAAGACCCAGTTCTCTTGCCTTTCTGAATATTGTGTTCCAGGCTTTGCAGTCCTTTAGTGTGGAAGCCACCAGGTCTTGTGTGATCCTGATTGGTGCTCCTTGGTATTTGAATTGTCTCTTTTTGGCTTCTTGTAGAATTTTCCCGTTTAATTGAAAGCTTTGGAATTTGTCAATTAAATTCCTGGGAGTTGTCTTTTGGGTATTTAGTGTAGAGGGTGTTTGATGTACTCCTTCAATGCCTGTTTTTCCCTTGTTCAAGAAACATCAGGGCAGTTTTCTTGGATGATTTCTCGTATTATGATGTCAATGTTTCTGTTTATTTCTGACTTTACAGGAAGACCAAAGATTCTCAGATTATCTCTCCTTCCACTGTTTTCATGATCTATCACCTTGTCAGTGAGATATTTTATATTTTCTTCTATTTTGTCAGTCTTTTGACTTTGCTTTTTAATTCTTGCTGTTTTGCAAGACCGTTGTCTTCCAGTTGCTTAATTCTGGTCTTTAAAGATGGGTTTTCCTTTTCTGTTTGGTCTACCCTGATTTGGGGGGGCTTCCAGCTGTTTCTCCAATTGGGAGTTCTTTTCCCTTAGATTGTTCTATTCTCTTTTCATTATTTCCCATTTTTCATTCCAAGAGGCTTTCTCCTTTGATAACCTCCAATTTAAATTCTTTAAGAGCATGTGGATAATTTCCATTTCTTTTGGAAGGTTTTGGAGCATTTATTTGGGTTTCTCTTCAGCTATTTCCTCTATAGTCTCTATTTTTCCTCCATAAAAATTATCCAAAGTCAACCCCTTCCTCTTGCTTTTCTTGGTGTTGGAAACTTATTCCTGGGCACTGTTTGCCATCTCTATGGTTGTTTTTCTTTTCTTTTCCTTTCCAGTCAGAAATATGATTGAGAAGGGCTGGCTCTCTGTCTATGGAATTAAGGAGCAAGTCTTTTGCCTGAGTCAAACACTCGAATGTCCGCAGCTGCACTACCTTCCAATGGGAGCCAATGTTCTGCGCTCCCATGCCTGCAAGTGTTTAGAGTGCTACTACTCTCAGGGGTAGCTCCTTGGTGGTCTTATTCAGCTCCCAAGACTGAGATGCCCCTAACTCACTACAGAGGTGCACAGTTGTTGATTATGGCACTGTTTCTGAATTCCCAAGATCTGAGCTCACCCACCCGCCTGCCAGAATTTCAAGTATAACTGGTCTCAGGGGTATGTCCTTGGTGGTCTTAGTTAGCTCCCGAGACCTAGAGGTACCCCTTCCTCAGTCCAGAGGTACCCCTCATTCACTTATTGATTCTGGGGGCATTGACTCTAACTATGGCTCCATAGGTGTGGTGGGGGAGGGTAGAGCAGCTCAAGTTTAGCTGGGAGATTTTTGCTCCTTTATAGTATGGAAAGGTCCAAATTCCATGTACCTTCAAAGCTGCGCCATACTGTAGAGTCCCTCCATTCTCATGAGAATAGTTTATTGGGGGTCTTTTGAGGTCATCTATATTGTTGGGTCTGAGGAGGGGAAGCGAGCCATGTCTAGACTGCCACCATGTTTACCCAAAAGTTGGAATAATATCTCTCTCTATGGGTTTTGAGGGAGAAATACTCTGTAATTTTCCCAGCCCAAAAGAAATGGGAACTCTAATTCTTAGGAACACTTACTGTATTGTTGGGAACTAATGGGAAACATAAATTCTGTCCCCCTCATATTTTACAGTCCTGTATTTGAGGGGTTAGTTACTCATGTTCTAAGAGAGATAGAATTTTTTTAAATTAACCAACTAGCATTTGCCTTTCTATTTAAGGGTAATATCAGCTCTAATTTAAAGGAAAACAATTTAGTCTCATGCACCCTGGACCTATTCTTTGCTGGAACAGAGTCTACATCAACCACTCTAAGGTGGGCTCTGCTGTATATGGCCTTTTATCCAGAGATTCAAGGTATGGTGATAGTCCCAGGCTATAAAAGTTTCATACATTGTTTTAGGATTCTGCCCAGAAGAAAAGATCTATTCATGTAGAGACATAATATTTGCAAATTAACTTACATACATCATCTTGATTCAACTGGCTTTGGAAAAGAGCAGTGATTCCTATCCTTCACAATCATGAGCACCCCTTTTTGACACCAAAATTTTTTTCACCCCCCCATCAGATGGTAGTTGCTGGTCAGGACAATAAAGTATAGGATTTGAAGCCAGAAAGATGTGAGTTCAAATCTTGCCTCAAGCACTTACTAATGATGTAATCCTGAGCAAAACCTATAAGTCCATTCAACATCAGTATATTCATTCATAAATAATGATAATAATAGCCCTTCTCTCATATGGGTGCTCTTAAAATCAGACAAGTTAATGTGCTTAAAGCACTTTTCAAAACATAAAGTACTCCATAAATACTAGAACATCCCAAGATATTGCTAATTGGTCAATATCTAACTAGGAGGTAGCCTATTAACCTGTCCACCACTTTCCATCCTCCAGTGTTGATGAGCCTATAGACAGGAAAAGAATCCTTGTCCACTTCAGTTATTAATCACATTTTGCTAAATAAGAACATCCCTCAGAATAAGTAAGGACAAAGAAATGTAAAAACAGAGTGTCTAATCCAGCTCCCAGATACAAGAAAACACAAACTTCTCTCTAATCCAGACTCTTAAAAAGAAATTAATATATTAAATGAAAAGTGTAAATTTTCCCATTAGATTTTTTGTTTTTTTTTTCAATTATTTTAGTGACACTATGATTATTTGTTCATCAGAAAGCTATGTGTTGACAAAAATTAACACTTCATAATGTTTGTGTCCTATTAAACATGAAAATTTCCCTTATATTTCAAATAGAAATGCTCAATTGTAGAATGATTTCCATGGTGACAATTTCCAGAAAGTATTCACTGAAAGAAAAATGTCCTTATTTATCTTTAATATACTACATCTCCACTTTACTTGCCACAGTGTCTTGTACCTTTGGTGAAGTGTCAAGCCAGACTTCCATCCAATCCAATCATGGGTACAAATGTGCTTCTCACACTTGATCAGAGAAAACTGGATGTGGGGAAAGAGAGCCCTGAGTTCCAATCCACTCTCAGATATATCCTAAATGAATAATTGAGAAAGTTACTTAAATTCTGTCCACTTCTTCTCTAAAATGGAGATACTCTGGGGTCAGCTGGGTAGCTCAGTGGATTGAGAGTCAGGCCTAGAGAGGGGAGATTCTAGGTTCAAATCTGGCCTCAGACACCTTCTAGCTATGTGACCCTAGACAAGTCATTTAACACCAATTGCTTAGCCATTTCCAATCTTCTGTCTTGGAACCAATACACAGTATTGATTACAAGACAAAAGGAAAAGAATTAAAAAAAATAAAATGGAGTTAATCATTGTATTGATCTCCTGGAATTGTTGTGAGGATTAAATGAGAGAATATTTATAAAATATTTTATAAATCTATACTTATGAGCTATTATTTGACTCTCAAAGAAACTGTCTTCCTCTTTTTCCAGGTAAAATACAAGCTGAGATTGACAGGGTGGTTGGCCAGTCCAGGCAGCCCACCATGGCTGATAGAGAAAATATGCCCTACACTAATGCGGCCGTCCATGAAGTCCAGAGAATGGGCAATATCATTCCTCTCAATCCACCCAGGGTGGCCACAGTTGATACCACAGTGGCAGGATACCATATGCCAAAGGTAAATGGCTTTTTCTCTCAGGTACTTGTAGTGGTTCCATGACTTCCACCTGCCTGGAGGTGGGGATAGAAGAAGGTACAAGAAAAAGCATCAACTTTACAAGGGTTCTCACCTTAGCATTCATGAGCCTGGTGTGTGTGTGTGTGTGTGTGTGTGTGTGTGTGTGTGTTTCTGTGTGTGCGTGCGAATGCACATGTGTGTATAAATCAATGCCATGTAAGTGATTTGCTTTGTAACTTTATTTCACTTGACAAATTTAATTCCATTTTTTGAGGGTTCCCTAAGCTTTACTAGGACGATTTTCAATGCCTTCCTTGGCACACAGAGGGAAAGATCATTGGACTCAAATCTTAGTCATTGATTTCCCCAGTCAGACAAGAAAGAGCCTTGGACTAGGTGTCCAGAGCCTGAGTTTTCAGACATCTACTTGGGTCCCATTTTTTACATTTTGAATGTTCCTCTTTGGGACTCAGTTTACTCTTCTGAAAAGGGGCACTCGATGAATGAGAACTATTATTAGTAATAGTAATAAAACAGAAAATTGGGTGTAGAAAGTGTCCTTAGACATGGACTGCTAGGAAATAGTCTGTCACTGCTGAGAAGGGCCTTGGAAGAGACAATGTCAGCAGAGAGGAGTGTTAGAACTCAGAATGTCAGAACTGGGTGAAGAATTCAGGATCATGTCAGTAATGAGAGCAAAGCTGAGGAGAAGGAAAGCACCCCCAGTGCCCAGGCCCACAAGGAGTATCTGCCATAGCCAGTGTTTGACTTGCCCTCTTCCACCATCAAAGACTGCCTTGCTTCTCTGGGCATCTTTGACACCTACTGAGAGCAGAGTGGGGAGATGACCTTCCTGGCTCTGGGACCCAGAATGATACAAGCACAGAGGCTCTACTGGGGCTTTCCCCAGGTTGTCCCAACTAAACAACCAATATCACCTGAGATGGCAATGATGTCTCAGGCAAGGTGAACAAGTAGACTCAGATGGACACTGACTACAGAAACCTTCAGATTGTGTATCAGGGAACCAACTGGCCACCGGGGCTTGGTGAGTACCTTCTCCTGGGCCATCAGCTCCAACCCAGGCTGCTACTTTTACTGGAGAAACATTAGGCTCTGGAGACTGAATAGAAATCATGTTAATATAACTCGGAGGTCCATAAAGCCTTAGCAGGTCTTATGCATTCCCTTCCATCATCCACACAATTCAATTCCATAAATGATTATTAAGTGCCTTCTGTGTACCAGGTGTTAAACACTACTGAGAATAAAACATGGGTCTTCTGATCTGAGACTCATTTCTTTTTTCATCTACTGAGTTGATAATTATGTGTCAGACACTGTGAGGAACAGAGAACAGAGAAATGATAATAAGCATAGGATGAGCATTTGTAGCCCATAATAAATACCATCTCCATTGTCCTAACAACAACAAGGGTTGGGGGACCTGTAATCACCACATTTACCAAGTAAGGAAATTAAAGCAGGAAGGGAAGGGACTTACCTAGGGTCACATAACCAATTACTATCTAGCCATTAGAAAGCTTTGTGGTCTCTGGACATCCTTTGCTCTCTGACCCTCATTCTCTAGTCTGGAAAATGAGAGAGTGACCAGGACCATTCCAAATCAAAGTTTCTTGGACTCAATCCCTTCTCTTTATTTACAGGGGACCAGGGTGGTGACCAATATGACTTCTTTGCACAGGGACCCCAAGGAGTGGGCTACCCCTGAAACCTTCAACCCAGAACATTTTCTGGAGAATGGTGAATTTAAGAAGAGAGTCCTTTCTGCCTTTCTCAGCAGGTGAGTCATACACTGTGCTCTCCCTGGCTCCAGGGGCTTCCCCTCAGTCCAGTTAGATTTGAGCCTTTACCAGATCATTTCCTCCAAATGCAAAGAGGAAGGCAGAGGGAGGGCAGCTGACTTGCCTGCCATGTCTCAGAGGAACAAGGACAGCCTCAGGGATGGGCTCTCAGGGGTGCTGAAAAGTGACAGGACTGTTACTTAAGCCATCTTTGCTTTCCATGACACCAAACAGCTGCTGAGACCAGCTCTTGTCATGGCACTGAGGGGGTTGGCACACAGGCTCAGTCTCCTGATGGCTGCACTGGGACATGCTCTCATCAGAAATAATGAGTTTTGGGAGAGCTGGAGGAGTGGGGAGTCTTCTTCATGCTCCCCTGGCAGGTGACCAATTGTGCAATTAGCTCCTAGATATCATCCAGGCTGATGTAATAATTAAAATAGTTGAGGCCATAACTTGTAATGATTAAAATAGTGGAAGATATAAATTGTAGTAGATATAAGAGTGGATGAGTAAATTGTGACCACAGAAAATATGCTTTCACTACATTGTCTTGTTTTTGAATCAATATATAACATGGTTGCCAGGGAAAAATTCCCAATTATTCAAATATACCCAAGTCAGCTGGGTTTTATAGAGATTTTAATTAATACAAAAATGGAATTAAAGAAAAGGAGAGAATGAGAGAAAAAGGAAATAATGAGAAAATGACTATACCAGCCTAGGCAGGCATGAGCCAGCCTAGGAAGAGAGGGATCAGTCAGTCTTTTCTCACTCACCACAAGATCTGTCCAAGCAAGGATTCAGAGGGACAGAGTCTCCTCAGAGGGAGTTCCAGCCAGAGTCAGCCTCTCTCAGACTGTCCTCAAGAGCCTCTCTCAAGAGACTGTTTCTTAATCTCAGATTTTCATCTCCTAATGAAGGGAATTTTCTCCTATGTCACCTCCCCTAAGTTCTCCCATCTACCAATCACAGTAGATGTTTTTCAAAGGACAGACCATTCTTAGTTTACACCTCAGAAGACTAATCTTTTGAGTAATTCAAACCTGAGTAGACTCGAATCTCTGAGTAAGTTCTCACCTCTTTGCTCCTTGTAAGTTCACAAGTTGCCTGACCTTTATAGGTACTTAGCACCCTTTTGTATTAGTCCTAAAAATAGGCACAGCTTAAGAACTTTTTGCCTTATTATAAGTATGGGTTTAAGTATCTTTCATTGTTCAGCAAAGAGTTTATAACTTTATCTTCCCTTAGGCATGCTTAAGTATGGTGAAGTAGAGGTCTCACATTCCTGATCTAAGTTACTTCATTGTTTAAAGTGGGGAATGGTCTTAACCCAACCTTATGAAGTAGGGTCTGAGAATTTTTAAGGTTCCCACTGAGTTCCAAGCTAATGGGGTCTGTCCACATTCTGCCTCCTTCTTCCAAAGCCTCCTCCTTCAGTCAAGTCAGTAGTTCAAGTCAAGCTGGCTCTGAGATAGCAGACTCAATGCCATTGCAGTCTTATCTCCTTGGAAAGACCTGCCAAACACAGTATTCTCACAAGGCAGGCTGGTACCTTCTCTGTTTCTTCCAGACCTAAGCAATGGTTTCAAACACCAAGAGGTGGTGACTGTCCAGTATCACACAGTTAGTAAGTGTCACAGGAAGGAACTCTGCTTCGAGATGCATTATTTCAACTGTTCAGAGTTTCGTGATTGGCTTGGAATTGAGAAGGCTTGGCATCAAATTCCCCCTCTGGCACTTATTAGGTTGTGACTTTGGACAAGTCACTTAAAACCAGTGGTTTCCTGATTGGTCAACGGAGGATGTTGGGCCAGATGACCTTGAAGGTTCTCCTCAGTGCTCTGATTTAGGTGATCTGACTCCCTAATGTGGGCCCTTGAGACAATACCCTGACATACTGTCTGTGCCATGCTTTGGAGGATTCACTGTTTCCTAATCTCTTTGCCTTTCAGGGAAGAGGGTCTGCCTGGGAGAAAAGCTGGCTCGGGCTGAGCTCTTCATTTTCTTCACTTGCCTGCTTCAGAGATTCACATTCCAGGCTCCCCCAGACACCCAGCTGAGTCTGGACTCCCTACCTGGCCTTACCTTTACTCCTGTCCCCTACAAAATCTGTGCTCTTCTTCGAGAGACACCACCCATGCTTAGCCTGTAGGGGAGACCTGAAATACTTAACTCTTAAATTTTTAAAATCACTATTTGGGCAATCAGAAGGAGTATACGACTATGGGGGTTGTAGTAGTAAATTGACTAGGATACTATGAAATCCAAAACAAAAATTTGAGGGGTATCGTAGGGGTTTATACTGAGAGAAGAGGGAAGGAAGAAATGGAATGTGATAAATTAACTTACCTAAAGAGGTGTGAAAAATCTATTTTAGTGGAGAGGAGGATGAGGTTGGTGAAAGGCAGTGTTTAAACCTTGCTATCATCAGAATTGAATCAGAGAGAATAGCAAACCATACTCAGTTCTGGATAGAAACATATCCTTTAGAGAAGAAAGTAAGGAATAAGAAAAGTTATGTGTGGGAGAGGATAAAAGAGAGGGTGTACTGGGAAAGGCAGTGGTTAAAAAAAATTGTGAGGAGAGACAGAATAAAAGGAAAGAGCAGAATAAAAAGGGAAAATAAGAAAGAGGGGAATACAAAATTGGTATTGATAGCTATGGATGTGAATGCAATGAAGCCCCCCCCCAAAAAAAAAAAACAGAAGCAGACAAGAGAATGGATTAAAAATCAGAAACTTGTGATATGCTGTTTACAAGAAATGAATGTAAGGGAAGATGACAAAAATACAGTAAAGGTAAGGGGGTGGAGCAAAATGTATTGTGATTCACTAAAGAAAATGTATAGTAAGGGGCCACAAGGCATAAAACCTCTCGGCAAAATGGAGAAAAGCAGAAATAATTCATGGATCATTTTCAGATAATAATACAATAAAAAGTAAAATAAACAGTGGCTATGAAAGCCAAATTTAAAATTAAAAAATAATTTAATATTCTAATTCTACAAAAGGGGTTGGTCAAAGAACAAATGATAGAGATGAGTCAGTAATTTCATTAAAGAGAAAGGCAACAATGAGGTTGTATAACAAAATTTGTGAATTGAAACCAAAGCAATACTTGGGGGTAATTTCATATCTCTAATGGATTACATCAACAAAATAGAGAAAAATCAGACCAATCAATTGGATGTACAAATAAAACATTAGGAAAAGAGCAAATCAAACATCTCCAACTAAAAACTAAATGGGAAATATTGAAAGTGAAGAGAGAAATTAATAAAGCTAAAAGTAAGAAAAAGGTTTGAACTAATAAAGAAGAGTATGAATTTGATTTATAAAAAATGAAGAAAATAAGGCATTAGTTAATTTCATTTTAAAAAGGAAAGAAAAATAAAATGACTGCTATCAAAAATGAATGGTGTTAATTCACTGTCTATGCAGAGAAAGGTAAATCGATAAATAAGAACTATTTTGCCTACTTATATGCCAATAAATCTAAGTGAAATGGATAAATATTTGCAAAAACAGAAATTGCTCAGATTAACACAAGAGAAAATGGAATACTTAAATAACCTCATTTTATAAAAAATAAATTAAAAAAACCATCAATGAGACACCTAAGAAAAAATCCTCAGGACCAAAAATGTTTCTACCAAACATGTAAAGAACAACTAATTCCAATACTATATAAAGCACTGAGAAAAATAGGCAAAGAAAGATTCCTCCCAAATTGTCTTTATGAAGTAAACAGGATTCTGATATCTAAGCCAGGAAGACCAAAAAGAAAATTATAAACCAATTTACTAAAAGAATATAGATCTAAAATTAAAATACCAGCTGGTAGGCTACAGCAATATATCACAAGGATCATTCACTAAGACCAGGGAGGATTTAAACAAAGGATGCATTGCTGGTCCAATATTAGAGAAACTATAAGCATAATTAATCATGCCAGTAACAAAATTAATAGAAATCAAATGATGATTTCAATAGATGTGGAAGTAGCTTTTGTCAAAACACATCACCCAATATGATTGGGGTTTTAGCTTTAAAAGAAAACTCATACAAGTATGAATTTATTCCAAAAATTCCAATTTACTTTTGTTAAATTGGAATTTTATGAGTTATATCCTCTTTCCTGATTATATGACAATTGTATTCTAATTGTGCTCAGATTTCAATTCAATTTTTCTAATTGAATCAGAATTTATTTTAATTATTACCATTTATTCTAATCAAACTATAGCATTACTTCAATGAAATTATTTGAATAAAGCTGGAATTGTTTTCTCCCAGTCGAGTTCATGAAACCCCACGTAGCCCTCACGGGTCCCCCGGCTCCTTCTACCTTGGTTCTCAAGCCTGTTTTCAGAGGCAGCTTGTCCTGGGGAGCAGAAGGCTGCCTTGAAGTCAGCTGAGCTGGGCTCCAACCAGGCTCTGAAACCTACACAGAGTTGGGTGCCCTTGTCAGGTTCCTGATCTGTCTAGACTTTTTCCTCTTCTCTTCTAAAGCAGAGGCTGACTCTCCGGGGTCCTTCCTGCCCCAAAGCTGTGGCTCTGTGATATGGGACCTACTAGAGGGTCCGTTCATGTGTGGGTGCCTCCCCTGGTCACTCCTGCCAAGTAATCTCTCCACTTCCCAGGGGACAAGCCCCGGCTTCCTTTCCTGGGGAGGCGTGTTTTTACTCTCTGGAGGCACATCCTGGCTGAGGGCGGCGGGGTGGGGCATGGAAGAGAGGCTCGCACTTCGTGGAGCTCTCACTGGCTGGCTCACAAAACCCCGCCCTCTCAGCAAACCCAGGGAACTGACACAGCTCAGGCTTGATCTCTCCCTGGAACTCTTGGTCCTGGTGGCACCTCTGCTGCTGCTGTTGCTGCTGCTATAGAAGAACTCTCTTGGCTGGGCTGGCCTTGGTGCTGGAGCTGGAGGAGGATGCAGCTCCCTCTAGGAAAGGAGCTCCCTTCCCTGCAGACCCTCGTCCTCTTCTCTGCCATTCTCCTGATCCTGGCCAGTTATGTGCAGAGGAGGAGGAGGAGGCAGCAGCTTAAATACCCCCCGGGGCCTCTTCGGCTGCCCATATTTGCCAACGTCTTCCAAATAGACATTAAAAAACCCCATATCAGCGTCCAGGAGGTAAGGAGTGCGAGGGGAATGCAAGAATCCACCAGCTGTGAGGTGGCAGAGGAACTGGGTGGCTACAAACCTGCCTGTGATCATCCCTGCTCGACTCTACCTGGAAGCAGCCTCTTATGATGGGAAAAAATCTGCTTTAGAGCCCCCGGGGGGTGGGGGTGGGGGACATTTACCTCCTTTGGAACTCGGAGAAACTCAGATGTTCATCACTTCTGGGATGAGTCATTGTGGAGTAATTTTTTTCCTTATGATTCGGATCAGATGGTCATTGAGATCCCTTCTGAACTGTCATCCTGATCAAATGAGATGATATATAAAACGTGCTTTGTAACTTTAAAGCAAAAGAGGAATGACGGTATTGTCATCATCATCATCACTATGCAAAGTCACTGAACCTCTGCTTTTCTAAGTTTCCTCTTTTGTTCAAAAAGAAGAAGAATCCTAGCACTTCCCTCCCAGTGTTGTGGAGATCAAATGATTTAATCATTTAAAGGGCTTAGCACAATGCTTGGAGCACATTAGACATTTATGGACATGCAGAAAACAGATGGAGAGATAGATGGACAGAGAGATAGAATGGGAAAGAGATAGGGATAGGTATGTAGGTTTATATTATACATAAGATATTATTATTGTCTATAAAATGAGAGGGGAGCTGCTTGAGAGAAGGGATTGCCTGATAGCTCTTTAGGTATCCTCAGCACTAGGCATAGTGTGGCATACAGTAGACTTTTTAAAAATATTCATTAATTGACTGACAGGCAGAAATCGTTGTATGAAGCCTCTGCGGTTCCTTCAAACATTGGAATCACAGGCTCTAAATCTGGGACCATTGAGCATTTCCTAAAAACTATTTTTGATGAGTACATTTTAATACATTTGGTTTCCTTTATAATGTTATATATTCTCTTTTATGCATTTAGAAACTTTCTTCAGAGAAGGGATCCATAGGCTTCCCTAGACTACCAAATGGACAACACCACAAAAAAGGTTAAGAATCAGTGCTTCAGTGGGGGCAGCTGGGTGGCTCAGTGGATTGAGAGTCAGACACAGAGATGGGAGGTCCTAGGTTCAAATCTGCCCTCAGACACTTCCTAGCTGTGTAGTTGTGTGGCTGTGTGGCCGTGGGCAAGTCACTTAACCCCTGTTGCCTAGCCCTTACCACTTTTCTGCCTTGGAACCAATATTCAGTACGGATTCTAATATAGAAGGTAAGGGTTAAAAAAAAAAAAGAATCAGTGCTCCAGGTCTCTGACCTTAGGACATTGAACAAGTTATTCCAGGAGTCTGCTGATCCCTAGTGTACTTGTTCAACTCTAGCTAAAATATTGGCATTGCCACCTTCCAAGCAGTGTTCCTTCCTATTAAGTTAAGCAAATAAAAACTGATGATTATTAATAATAAATGACATCAATTGGTAAGTTGGTAAATAAATTAATCATTAATTTCTGATAATTATAGTTAGAATTTTTGTAGAATTTTAAGATTCTCAACGTGCTTTACAATTGCAGAAATCTTTCTTGCTATTTCCCAGATCCTAGTCTCACATAAAATCACTTAATATTCCTTTGCATGTACTCTCTATTTATCTATGAGGAGATTAATACCTTCCTATGTCAGCTCTTTGAGGGTATGGTGATTTAGGTTTTGTGACTGCCTCCTCAGCTCCCAGCACCACACCAGGGTTATGTGTAAGGAAAAGATTACAGCACAAGAGGGCTTTTTCAAGGAAAAGCAAGAAATGGAATGTTGAATGAACTGCCAATCAGCAGAGGGAGAGAAGATTATAATAGGATCTGGTCAGGAGGCAGTTGAGAAGCCCAGGGGCTTGAACTATCTCATTTCTTCCCTTTTGACTGTTGGAAGAGGTAACAGAGAGAATTGCTCTTGATTCATGATTACTCATTTACTGAGTACTACGACGATTTGGGAGCTTAGTTCTGAAGAAACTTTGTCAGTTTTGTTATTAATATCTCCCCATAGAGAAAATAACCTGATTTCCTGAATTGAACACCATGTGAAAATCTTTCAATCAACAGGAAACCATGACAGAATAGGGAAACCTTATTCCCCTCTCACCTCCTCCATTTCCCTGATTTCCTCTACCTTAAGAATACAAACCCTTTTAGTAAAGATCTAAATTGTGAGACTAGTCCTTGGAGAAACTCTTAAAGTTTACCATTCTGAGAAGAGCCATTGGAGTTAACTAAGAGAGAGACAGACAGACAGAAAGTGTTGTGGGGGGAAGGGGTTCAAAATCCAGCTTTTGCCTTAGCTGGCTTCCTGTGTCCCTGTCCTATTAACATAAATCTTCTAGTAATAGCATCTATTACACATGGTCTTATGAATCAATGTTTGGTGGGTTGAGTTAAACTCAATGAAATGCAATTGGATCAGACTGAATCGAGTGGACTTCATTGGTATTGATGTTTCACAATCCTACAATGTCTGATAGTACAGATAAAAAATAGCCTGAAAGGCAATGGAAATTATCAACTTAAACTAATCTTTTTTCAGTATGTCAGGAAATATGGAAATATTTTCTCCATGAAGCTGCTGGGTAATCCCACAATAATTGTTAGTGGATTGCCACTGATAAAGGAAGTCTTAGTCAACCAAGGCCACGCGTTTGTTGATCGCCCCAGAATTCCTTTGCAATCCTACACCTTTAAAATAAATGGTAAGTTCTTTGCATTATGGTTAACCTTTTATATCTCCAGTTTTTATTGAGAAGTTTCTGACCTCTCACCTTCATCCTGTTACAGATAAAGAGTGGTTTTCTTAAACTGTGACCACAAAAATATGTAAATGACCAAACTGTAAGGTTTTGGCCACACTGGTAAAGATAAATTTTTGTGTCTTGATTTTATGTTAAAAATAAAGTGGTCGCCATGGGAAAAATTCCCAAATATGAAATACCCAAGTCAGCTGAGTTTTTATGGAGATTTTAATTAATACAAATAAGGAATTAAGGAAAGGGAGAGAGAAAGAGGAAATAATGGGAAAAGGGGCCTAGGCCATTGGCCTAGGCCTGAGCTTTTAGAGAGACCAGTCAGTCTTTAATCCATTCACCACAAGATTTTGTCCCAAGCAAGATTCTAGTGTCCCGAGAGACCCAGCTACTCCAACTAGTCCGAGCTCCAACTCAGCTACCAAACTTGCACTCTCTCAGAGCTCCAGCAGCCTCCTCTGACCTCCAATTCAGCTCCAAAGCTGAATTAACTTTCAGAGGCCTTCTGACCTCCTTTTAAAGAGAACTTTCTCCTATGTAACCTCCCCTAAGTTTCAACATCTACCAATCACAGTAGACGTTTTCCAAAGGACTGACCATTCTCAATTCACATCTTGTTATCTCCTTCTCTGGGTAGACCAAAACCTCACACCTCTTGCTAAGCTTGCTTGACCTTTTAGTGATTAATTTGACCTTTATAAGTACTTAGCACCTTTTTGTATTAGATCTAAAAATAGACAAAGCTTAAGGGTTTTAGCTTTACTTTAAGTATGAGTAGGGGACTTTTCATTGTTCAGTAAGGAGTTTACAACTTTATATTCCCCTAAAGCATACCCAAGTATGGTTGTAGTAGTGCTAGAGTTCCCACCTTCCTGACCAAAGTCACTTTATTGTTTTAAAATGGGGAATGGTCCTAACCAAATGATCTAAGGTAGTCTGAGAATTTCCAAGATTCACAAGTCTGAGAAATTTTAAGATTCACAATCCTATTAGGAGAATTAAAACCCATAATATCAGAAATAGACTTTTCCCCTTTCCTTCTTTCATGTCTAAGAGTGGGGTGAGGGTGAGTAGTTTAAATGGGAGAGTATCAAGAATTTCAAAGGGTTCAAATTCATCCTTTAAGAAGATCAATTAAATTCAATGACACATGTAAATTGCTTGTTGGTTATGTGAGAGGGTGAAAGGAGGGAAGGGAAAGAATATGAATCATATAACCATGTAAAAATCTAAATTAATTAATTAATAAAAGTTTTCAAATAAAAAAACTAAAAAAAGGTCAGTTAAAAAAGTCTAAGATTTTCAACTTGAGAACAAAAAGACTCAATGGGAAAGGGGAGAGACATGAGAGATTTCTTCAAAGGTTTAAATACCTCTTAATAGAAAAGGAATTAGACTTGTTCTCCTCACAACAAATTATAAAAAACTAACCAGCTAGAAAGGATGAGGGTTACAGAGGGGTGAAAATTTACAGCAAATGAGGAAACATTTCCTAAAAATTAGAGCTATCAAAAAATAGAATATTTTTCCTGAAGAGTTTGTAGATCTCCTTATTGGAAGTCTTTTTTTAAACAATATTTTATTTGATCATTTTCAAACATTATTCATTGGAGACAAAGAGCATTTTCTCTTCCTCCCCCCCCCACCTCTCCCATAGCTGATGCACGATTCCACTGGGTATCACATGTGTTCTTGATTCTAATCCATTTCCATGTTGTTGGTATTTGCATTACAGTGTCCATTTGGAGTCTCTCCTCAGTCATATCCCCTCAACCCCTATATGCAAGCAGTTGCTTTTCCTTGGAGTTTTTACTCCCACAGTTTGTCCTCTGCTTGTGGATAGTGTTTTTCTCCTAGATACCCGCAGATTGTTCAGGGTCACTGTATTGCCACTAATGGAGAAGTCCATTACGTTCAATTGTACCACATCTTATAAGTCTCTGTGTACAATGTTTTCCGGTTCTGCTCCTCTCGCTCTGCATCACTATTGGAAATCTTAAAGCAAATGCTACTCATTATATTTTGTTGGTGTTCTTTTCTGGGTTCAAATTTGACTGCAATTTCTCAGGGAATACTTCCAACTCTGAAAACCTGTCCATTTAAGATCCTTTTTTTCATCAAAAGATATTTATTGAGTGTCTTTATATTCTAGAAACAGTTGGGATTACAAAGATGAATAATACAGTTCTAACCTTGAGAAGTTTACAGCTTGGTAGCATAGATATGACATAGAATGACAGAATCTCAAAAACTAATAGGGGTCTCCGAAGTCATCTAGTCTAAAAAGGTGTCTCCGTAGGAATGCTGTCTGCCCTAACTTCTAAGAGGGGTCATCCAGCCTTCACCTATAGATTCCAGCCACTAATGGTGGTCTCATCACCACTTCCTGGGCAGGAATTCTACTTTAAAGACTCTGATTGTTTTTGATTTTCTTAGATATAGCACTACATATACTAAGTGTATCCAGCTCTGCCTCTTTGCAGCTACTGAATGCTGATCCTGTTTTTGCTCTGTGATGCTAACTAGAAAAAATTATAATCCCTCGTCCCCATGATTCCTTCAAATAATTGAAGATAGTCTTCTCTTCTCCCAGCTAAGCTTCCCAAGTTTATGCTGATGTGGCATGGTTTCTGTCATATCATGATCCTTTTTACCCTCTTCTGGACATTTTCCAACTCATTATTGCTTTTCCTAATATGTGGAATCCCAAAATGAACATAGTATTGCATATTTGACCTTTTGTGTGTGGATGTAGATGTGTATATATACATATGTATACATATATATATATATATATGTATACACACACACACACATACACAAGTTACTATACAAAATAGATTAAGTGATATAAAGGAGTATACAAATCCTCTACAGGGATTTCAGATGAAAAAGATTTACTGTCTTGTTGAAGGAGATTCAAATGGTTTTATGAAGTAAATCACGTTTAAACTAGTCCTTGGCATCATAGAGATGTAGATCAAGAGGTAGCAGGGACCTCAGAAGCCTTTTGGTACAACTGCTGATTTTTACGAATGTGTCTATTTTAGTGTCTATTACGTTCCCTCCCCCATCTCTTTCCCTCTTTTTTGTGCTCCCTGACCAACCTCCACCCCTTAGTTTTTGTCTTCTAACTTTCCCTATAGGGTGGGATTGAATTCTATACCCCAATGGATCTAGATGCACTTCCCTCTCAGAATTGATTTCATTGAGAGTAAGTTTTAAGTATTTCCTATTAGCATGCTCTTCCTCTCCTTCTTATAATATTATTCTTCCCCTCCCCTTCCCATGTACCTCCTTGTGTGATATAGATTATTCTATCTATCTTATTCCTTCAAGTTTCTCTTGGTGCCATCTTCTATTCCCCACTCCCCTTTTTTTTCCTTTTTTGCATATCATCTTAGACCACCTATTACCCCAATCGTTACCTATGAATGATTCTTCTAATTACTATAATAGTGAATATAATTTTTGACTGTTACAAATAACATTTTCCCATATATTAATATAAAAATTTTATCTTATTGAAGCCTTTAAATATGAAAATTTAAATAAAGAAAAACATTTCCCCCTATCACCTGTCTTTCTTAGTTACCTTTTCATATTTCTCTTGATCTTACTGTTTGGATATCAAACTTTCTACGTAGTTCTGGGCTTTTCTTTACAAATACTTTAAAATCTTCTATTTTGCTGAATGCTCAAACTTTCCCCTAGAAGTATATAGTCAGCGTTGATGGGTAGGTTATCCTTTGTTGAAGACCCAATTGTCTTGCCTTTCTAAATATCATACTCCAAGCCTTGTAGTCCTTTAGTGTGGAAGCTGCCAGATCTTGTATAATCCTGATCGGTGCTCCTTGGTATCTGAATTGTCTCTTTTTGGCTTCTTGTAAAATTTTCTCCTTAGCTTGGAAGCTCTTGAATTTGGCAATTATATTCCTGGAAGTTGTCTTTTGAGGATTTAGTGTAGAGAGTATTCTATGAACTCTTTCATTGTTGATTTCACCCTCTTGTTCAAGAACACCAGGCCTGTTTTATTGGATAATTTCTTGAAGTATGATGTCAAGGTTTCTGTTTATTTTCGGCTTTTGTGAATCTTAAAACTACTCAGATTCTTCTAAGGTATAGTCTGAGTAGTTCCCAGCTGACTTGGGTATTTTCATATTTGGGAATTTCCCTTAGCAACCACTTATTTTAGATTTTAAGTCAAAACACTAAAAACTATCTTTTACAGTTTGGGCCAAACCCTTTACAGTTTAAACCTTTACAATTTTTGACATTCACAGTTTTCAGGAAGACCAATGATTCTCAAACTGTCTCTTCTTGACCTGTTTTCTTGGGCAGTCATCTTCTCAGTGAGATATTTCATGTTTCCTTCTATTTTGTCAATCTTTTGATTTTGCTTTATTAATTCTTGTCATTTTGTGAAATCATCAGCTTCTACTTGCCAAATTCTGATCTTTAAAGACTGGTTTTCCACTGTAATCTTTTGATTTTCTGCTAAAATTCCTTGATTTTCATTTTCAGTTTGCTTTATCCTGCTTTTCATGGGTTTAAGCTGTTTAATTTTGGTCTCTAATTTACTTATTATTTCATTTAATTTCTGGGCTGCTATCTGCAATTGGGAGTTCCTGTCTTTTAAACTGTTATTTTCTTTTTAACTATTTCCCACTTTTCTTGTCAGTATTCTTTCATCTTTTTGACAAGCTCTGATTTAAATTCTTCAAGATCTTCTGGACAATTTCCATTGTTTTTGGAAAGTTTTGGTACATTTATTTGAAGGTCCTATTGTGCTATTTCCTCCATAGTCTGGATTTGTTCTCCATAAAAATTATTCAGGGTCAAATTTTTCTTCTGGTTCTTCTTTGTGTTGGGAAGTTGATTTTTTGCCATCACTATGCTGGCTTTTCCTTCCCTTTCTAGTCAGAAGTCTGAGTGAGGAGGGCAGACTCTCTGTGTATGGAACTAAGTAATGAGGTTTTTGCCTGAGGCCACCTCTCAAGACTCTCTGTTTTCTACTGTTTGCAGCACTTCTCTACTCTATCTCCATGGCTGAGGTCTATGCTCTTCCACCTCCTGGGGTCTCAAGTCTAGCTTCTCTCACAAGTAGGCCTTTGGTGGTCTTAGTCAGCTGCCAAGGACCTAGAGGTACCCCCTGGATGTCTCACTTATTCTCGTGCATGAGGGCTTTGAATCTAGTGCACTGGATTCGTAGGTGGGGAGTGGGAGGGTACATCAGCTCACATTTTTGTGGAAGTTATTTCACCCCATTATATTATGGAAATGCCCAAATTCCATGTACCTTCAATGCTGCTTCCTACTCTGGAATCCCTTCCTTCCTATGAATTGGGTTTTTTTGTCCTTTTGAGGTAGCCTATATGTACATTTACAATTCTGCTTTTAGGCCTTTTGACACACATAGTGGTGTAGGTGACAGCATCGTAATCTGCACTAGAGAAGAACTCAATAAAATCAAACTCTGAGGTCAAAGTCTTGCTTGAGATAGATGGAGACAGGTAAAAGGAGCAGGAGTTAACATGGATTTGAGATATCTGTGTTTGTCTTGTTATTCAGAAGAAAGGAAAGTTAATGTTATGACTTGAGGAATGAAGACATGAAACAGGAAACCATGGGAAAATTAATCTCTTAAGGATTGGGCATCTCCCTTAAGTTTGGTTTGGTGTACAGCTCAAAAATGGAGGAGAGGGGAAAAAAAAAAGATTTGGAAGTCACTGTCAAGACATTGATAGGGAATCATTAAGGGTGCAGTAGAAGAATTACCAAGAGTAGAAAGGGCCCATTTGAAGGTAGGTATTGATAGACTAGATGATCACAATGGTACAACTAGTTTCAAAATTTTGAATGTCCTTGATTCTGGGCCTTTTTGATGGCCTTCCACCCATACTTTCCATCTTTATCTGTGACAGATCATCTTCTGGTACCCTACATTTTAGCCAAAGTGTTTCAGGTACTGTTTCCCTCTCCTCCCTGTTATGATTGGAGAGTGCAGAGAAAGGTCAGCAAAGAAACTTCAAGGCCCTCTGTCATTTGACAAATGATGCTACCAAAGTCAAGTTAATTTTATAAGGTCACATAGCAAGTAAATTTCAGCTGCAAGATTTAAATCTCCATCTTCTTAAGGCCAAGACCAAAGCTCTATCCTCTAAACAAGACCACCAAATCAATCCATAAATACTCTGATATGAAAGACAATATCCTTTGACCTGCATCTATCCCACTCCAACACTTCTTTCTCTGTTATTGAATTGCATTCTCTATCATAGTGTTTCAGGATTTTCCCAGGCATTGCATTCCTGATATTAGCTAAGTTATCCCAATTAATCACTGTACAATATTTCTGTTACTGTGTATGTTCTCCTGGCTCTACTTTCACTCTAAATCAGTTCATGCAGATCTTCCTAGCCTTTTCTGAAATCTTCTTGCTCATCATTTCTTATGCCATAATAGTATTTCAATACTAATGTGTACCACCATTTGTTCAGCTATTCCTCAGTTGAGGGACATCTCCTTAGTTTCCAAATCTTTGAAACCACAAAAAGAGCATATGTAAATATTTTTGAGAAAACGGGTTGCTTCTTCATTTTTATTATCTCTTTGGAATATAGGCCTAATAGTGGTATTACAGGATCAAAGGGTGTGCAAACTTTTATAACCTTTTTGATATAGTTGTAAATTTTCCTTCAGAACTGTTGGATCATTTCACAATTCAAACAAAATGCATGTGTCCCAATTTTTCCATGTCTTTTGCAACATTTGTCATTTTTATTTACTGTTATATTGGCAAATCTGATAAGTTCAAGGTAGTATCACAATATTGTTTTAATTGGCATTTTTCCAATTGAGAATGATTTAAGCACATTTTATATGTTCCTTTGCCAATTTGCCAATTGGGGAAAGGCTTGTAATTTTATAAATTTGACTTATTTTCCTATGAATATGAGATATCAGACCTTTATCATAGAAATTTATTGTAAGATTTCTCCCCAAGTTTGTCATTCAACTTTTACTCTTTTTTATATTAGTTTTGTTTGCATAAAAGCTTTTTAATTTAATATAATCAAAATTATTCATTTTACATCATATCCTGCTCTCTATCTCTTTTTTGGACATAAATTTTTCTCTTCTCTAGATATTTGCTAGGTAAATTATTCTTTGTCCCCCTAACTTATAGCTAAATCATATACCCATTTTGACTTTTTCTTAGCATACTGTGTGACATGTTGGTTCATACTTACTTTCTGTCATACTGTTTTTCCATTTTCCTACAAGTTTTGTTAAAAAGTAATTTCTTATTAAAAAATCTTGAGTCTTTGGGTTTCTCTAAGTTCATATAACCGTTATATTTTGTATCTGATCCATTCCATTGATCCTCCATTCTATTTCTTAGCCAAAACCAGACTCTTTTGATTATTACTACTTTATAGTACAGTTTAAGATCTCTTATGACCAGTCCATCATACTTTGCATTTTTAAAATTAATTCTCTCAATATTCTTGACCTTTTGTTATTCCAGATGAATTTTGTTATTTTTCTTATTCTATTAAATAATGTCTTGATAATATTATGACATTAATGAGTATATTATCATAGGTAGAATTGTCATTTTTATTATACTAGTGGAACCTACCCATGAGCAATTAATTTTTTTTTCCATTTGTTTGGATGTGACTTTTTGTAATAAGTATTTTGTATCTGTATTCACAAAATTCCTGGATTTGTCTTAGAAGTTACATTCCCCGGTATTTTATATCATCTAGAGTTATTTTAAACATAATTTCTCTTTCAATCTCTTGCTGCTGAACTTTATTGGAAATATATTAAAAAGCTGATGATTTGTGTAGACTTACCTTATAGAGATTCAGGCTTGGATGGCTATGGTCTTGGTCCATGGTCACAGGTCAGACCCAGGGAATCAGGAGCTGTGAGGTGATCTTGTCAGCTGCTTGGCTATCTTCTCCAACTGCTCTTTCAGTTGGGAATCGATGGGAGGGAAAGGGGTCCAAATCACCAGGAAAAAGATGTAAATCTTTCCTCAGGAGCAAAGTCTTGACCAGCCCTCTCATTAGACTGTTTTAGGATTGAGAGTTAACTGCCTCTCTCTGATAGAAACTCTTGCTCTCCCAAAATTCCAGAACATCTCCTGAGTCCCCTCCTCTGCTGTGCTTGAGACTCCATCAATTTCCCAGACTATAACTTCAGTTCTAGGGTTTGAAACTTTTATCACCCTCCACTGTCCATTTTTCACACCTCTTTAGGTGAAATAACTTAACCCAATCCACAGCTCACTTTCCATTATTCTTTCTGTAATCCTTTCTGTAATTGATTTTTCCCATTTCATAGGATTCTAATCAGCTTACTTCTAACCTTATTTCTATGTATACACTTTCTATCTGCTCTACTACAAATAAAAATTTTAACAATTACAATTAACATCTTTCCATGTAGGAAAACATACAGTTTGACATTGAATTCCTTAAGTTTTCTCTTTTTTACTCATGTTTTTAGACTTCTTTCTATGGTCTTGGGCTTCAACATCAAATTTTCTCTTTGGATCTGGTCTTTTCCTCAAGAATACTTCAAAATCCTCTATTTCATTAAGTAAACAGTTCCTCCCAAAAGAATATACTCAGTTTTGCTGGATAGACGATGTTGGGATATAAACATAGATATTTTGCCCTCCAGAATATCAAATTCCAGCCCTTCTGATCTTTAATAATCAAGGCTACTAATTCCTGTGTAATCCTTACTATAGCTCCATGGTTTCTGAATATGGTTTTTGAGCTATTTGCAGTATTTTCTTGGATTTGGAGCTCTTGAATTTAGCTATAATATTCCTGGGGGGTTGTCATTTCTGAATTATTTCTGGAGGTAATTATGGATTATTTCAATTTCTATTTTCTCTCTTGTTCAAGAATACCACAAAAGTTTTTATTTTAATTTATTTCTTGCATTATGAGTTTTGGTAATCCAATAATTCTTATATTATCTCTCTAGGATTTATTTTCCAGATCACTTGTTTCATCAATGAAATATTTCAGATTTTCTTCTTTTTTTTCCATTCTCTTGATTTTATATTATTTTTTCTTGTTATGCCATAAAGTCATTAACTTCTAACTTGCTTACATAAGCCAAGACATGTGGACTGGGTTGATCTGGGCTTCAGGATCTCACTGTAGGCTTGAACAAGGCTTCTAACCTCCTCTTGGGTTTGCACTAGGTATTACCCTTACTATCTGCCTTGTACTTGAGCTTGGGACCTTGGTTTGGGCTTGAACAGGGGCTCATAACCTCCTTCTAATCCTGCAACAGCTAGCTATTCCATGGACTACAGGGAGCTAATGTCTGGGCCTTCCCTGAAAACTAGGCTGGGACTTGGAACCTTAAGGAGTTTGTGTTAGGGTTCCATTGAATTTGTCTTGGGTAGTGACTCAGGGTCTTGGCATTGGCTTGGGCTCAAGTTCAGAACCTGGAAGAATAGTTATGGGGGAGGGAATATTTCCTCTGGACTTCTATATCCTCTCACCCTGGTAACCAGACCCTTTCTACCCACCTTTCAAGTTGTTTGTTTGTTTCTTTGTTTGTGTTTATGAAACTTGCTTGTCTCTGTCCCCTTATTGGTTTTTTCACTCTATTATTTGCTTTGAAACAATATTTTAAGGTTGGTTGGAGACGACACTCATAGTGTTCCAAGCTTTCCCTACTTCTACTCTGCCTTTGTGGATCCCCCACACCATTTCAACTTTATTTTTGTAATGTTTGTAACATAGTCATGTCTGACTCTTCCTGATTCCTTAGGGTATTCTTGGCTGAGATATTGGAGTGCTTGGTCATTTCCGTCTCTAGTTGAAGAAACTGAGCCAAATAGGATTAAGTGACTTGCTCAGAGTCATATAGGTAGTAAGTATATGAGGATAGATTTGAATTCAGCTCCTCCTCATGCCAGGATCAATACTCTATCTATCTATTGAGCTAATATGCTTCAATATCGACTTAAATACTTTTAAAAGAGCCATGAACATCATCCCAACAGTTGTTTCCTTCACAGAGGCAGAAGAAGCTTTTGAAATGCCTATATAGGACTTCCTTAGAACCCCAAGAGTTCAACAGCTAGTCAACTTTTTGACAATGAGCCTCTCCACACATTGCCATGTTGTATCTTGGTCAACAGAACATAGCCAGTACCACTTAAAGTTTTTTCAATCAGTCATTATTAAACATTTATTAAGAGCTTTCTATGTGCCAGGCATTTGCTGATTTCAAAGAAAACAAAGGAAGACACAAGACATTCCCTGCCCTCAAGAAACATATTCTAAAGGAAGAAACTACATGTGAAGAACTATGGACAAAGAAGCTATAGATGGGAAAAACAACACAATATTGAAAGGAGGTGCTAGAATTAAGAACTCGGAAAGACTTCAGTGAAGAAAGGGAGGTTTTAATGATATTTCAAAAGACAGAGAATCCTCTTAGTAGATTTTTGGAGGGAGAGCATTCCAGGCATGGGCCACAGCCAGAGAGAATACCCAGAATTGAAAGATGGAGTATCTTCAGGAAAAAGCCAGGAAGCCAGTGTCACTGCTTCACTGAGTACCTGGTGGTGAGTAAGGTATAAGAAGACTGGACAAGTAGAAGCGGCATGGGTTTTCAAGGACTTTCAATTCAAAAGAGAGTGTTTTCATGCAATATAGAAAATATATTCCTCTTCAATTTCATTGTTTGCCACATGTCCTAAGGCCTGAGTCCTAAGGCACTTTCCCCAAAGAAAAGATTGGTCTGAATGAAAGATTACTTTAGTATTTTAAATTTAGTTTAAATTTAGCCCCACATACTTCTAACCTGTGTGATTTTGTAGAAGTCTCAATCTCATTTACCTCAACTGCAGAAGGAAATAAATGCCTGCTAGGATTGCTGTGAGAATCTATTGAGATAATATTTGTAAAGTGCTTACTTAGCACAGTATCTAGCACACAGTAGGGATGTAGAAAGTGATTATTCCTTTTCTTTCTCTCTTCTCTTCCCTTTTAAAGGCCTCTGTGGAATAACTATCCTCTTTTTCCCAGGGAGGTTGGATAGTTATACAGAAACAGTTTAATCTCTCACCTGTCATTAAAATGCAACACGCCTCTCTTGGACACTCAATGAAGGGTACCCCCCGAAATACTAGACCTTGATCACCAAGTTCTTCATGGGAAAGACAGATCCCAGTATCCCTCTTCTACCACCACTCATTCATGAGTAGAGAGACTGAGGATTGACTGGTACTGTGCTGTCAGCAATGTGGAAGGCACCTATCAGTTCCATATTATTGAGAAAAGGGGAGATAATGAGGTTGTTTATGACATTTCCAAGAACATCAGGCCAAGGGATCCTGCACATCATTAGCCCATGGCACTGCTGAAGTTAGCAGGGGCAACAAGAGATGGCATAGGGCCCTCTCAGTGGATTTCATCATCCATATAAAGACTTGGGTTCCTGTCGTTTTCTTCTTCAAAGGAGAAACTCCAGCAGCCATGCTTCTCCCACTAAGAAAACTAGAAAATCATTTTCATACACCACAAGGTCCATAGACTGATTATAGAACCTAAGCATCCCTGGATATTGTTATCTTCCTCTACTTTATCATTGGGACTTTTAGGTTTTTCCATGAGCTCTATAAGTGAAGAGACCTGTTTTTATTTTCTCCCCACTTTGTGTTTGAGTTTCTCAGGAGCACGGACTGTCTAGACCAGCAGTGGAGATCATTTTAGAGCTCATGTACCCAAAATACACCTTCAAGCTGCCTATTGGCCCCCCTCATTACCCCAGATAGTGGATGGAGGAAGTGTTCACATTAGGCTGATGGTTAGAGGGGCACAGCATGTGAACATTTTCCCCAGGTGTGGTGAAGAAGGGGAACAGAGCAGCCCCCTCCAGCACACTGGTGCACATGTGCCATGTCTTCAAAACACAGGTCTACCTTTTCTATTTATATAATCAACAAAGTGTTGAGCACATAATAGTTCTTTTCTTCTTTTTTAAATGTTTTAAATTAAATTCCATTGTTAGATGGATTAATTTCCACATCAATAAAATTATAGATTTTTGAAGGATTAAGATAAATTATTATTATTATTATTATTATTATTAGGCTTATTTTTATCTAATGGTCAAGAGTGGAAAGATCAAAGAAGATTTACCATAATGACCCTAAAAAATTTTGGCTTGGGAAAGAAGACCCTGGAACTCCGGATACAAGAAGAGGCCATATATTTCATTGAGGCTATTAGAGAAGAAAAAGGTGAGCATATATCAGAGAGAGATATGTCTTTTTCCCAGTTATATTTTTATTTCTTTATTTCCCAATTACATGTGTTAAAACATTTCCACACAAATTTCTCTAAGTTATATAACTGAACACACCTCCCTCCTCCCTTATCTTTGCCCTCCCAGTGCTGGAACATGATTATATCTGGGATATACATGTATTATCATGTAAGATATGTATACAATTGTATAAACAATCAAAAATCCTCTGCTTTCAGTTGCATTCCTACTCCAAAAGTTCTTTCTCAGCAGTGGATAGAATTCCTTGTCATAAGTCCCTCAGCATTGTCCTGGATCATTGCATTGCCAATAATAGCCAAGTCCTTCAAAGTTGATCATTCCATAATATTGCTATTCCTGTATATAGTGTTTTCCTGGTTCTGCTTATTTCACTCTGCTTTAGTCCATGAAGGTCTTTCCAGCTATTTCTGAAATCACTGTGTTCATCATTCATTATATCACAATACTATTCCATCACTATATTATACCCCAATTTGTTCAATCATTCCCCAATTGTTAGGCATCCCTTTAATTTCCAATTCTTTGCTCTGACAAAAAAAAGGTGTAAATATTTGTATACAAGTAGGTGCCATGATTTTTTAAAAATCTCTGCAGTTCGGGGGCAGCTGGGTAGCTCAGTGGACTGAGAGCTAGGCCTAGAGATGGGAGGTCCTAGGTTCAAATATGGCCTCAGACACTTCCCAGCTGTGTGACCCTGGGCAAGTCACTTAACCACCATTTCCTAGCCCTTACCATTCTTCTGCCTTAGAGCCAATATACAGTATTGACTCCAGGACAGAAGGAAAGGGTTTAAAAAAATAAAATAAATAAATCTCTGCAATGTACATACCTAGCCATTTTATTACTGGATCAGAGAATGCATTGTTTTATAGACCTTTGGGCATAATTCCAAATTGCCTTCCAGAATGACTGGATCAGTTCACATTCCCTATTTTGCCACATCTCCTCCAACATTCATCATCGTTAATGAATCTATAACTGGGGATGAGGAGAGTAGGAAGAGACAGATCATACTGAGACTAGAGAAAGACAAAATGCCCCAATTTAGAGAAGGTTTTCAGCAACACAGCACATTGATCTAGGAAGAATTAAGGCAGTAAGATTGGAAAGGAATTATGTGAACGTCCATTCTCTTTAATGCCGTTATAGTCATCTATGGGAGCTCACCAACTATTTGATCTCTCATTTCTTAAAATGGCACACATGAAGTTCTACCTTGATTGGTCACTCAAAACTCTGTATAAACACACAAACAAGTACTCATACCCATTCCTCTATACTCTTCTGCTGTGATTTTTAATCTTTTTATTTCTTCTTCCTTTCCACTCAATGATTCATTTCCTGTTCTACATGTCTTCCCTTTTGTTCTTCCCTTTCTACTTTTCTCTTCTACCTTCTTTGCTCTTTTCTTTTTTGGACTATATAGGTACATATTTACATACATATAGTTATATATTCATTCACATAATAAATAGATATATATGTCATGCTATTTTCAATTACTTACTAATTTGTTTTCTTTACTTCTTCTTCTGACTGGAAAATAAAACTCTCATAACAAATACACATACTCAGCAAAATAAATTCTTACATGACCAGAAACATGTATCTTACTATGTAGCATAAATCGATTACCTTCTAGTTAGGAGGGGAATAACTCACACCATCTCAGTCCTCAGCAACTGTTATTGTGATTTTCTTGGTGCAGGTTATTACAATTTTCCAAGTTATCTTTTCTCACAATGTTGTTGTGGCTATTGTATTTTCTTCTTCATACTTTGCTTCTTCCTTCTCCTTCTTTTCCTCCTTCCCTTCCTCCTCCACTTTGCATTTCTCTGGCTTTTCTGTTATTTCCTCTTATTATCACAGATTTAGAGTAAGAATGAACCTTAAAGAACATCAAGTCCCACCTACCTTATCCTTGAATAAATGGGTAAACAAAGGAGTAGAGCAATTGAGTCACTTGCTTAAGATCACTTACTGGGTGGGTAAATATTAAGTGCCTACTATATTCAAATCCCTGTACCAAATTATATAAATGTTAAAAAAAGGAAATAGACTGTGACTCTCCTTGCAAATATCTCAGGGGAAACAACATGCAAATGTCCATGTCCAATTAAGATATAGCTGGAAATAACCAACCAAGAGAAGACACTCTAAACAAGATCAACCCTGCCAGGAAATACCTGAGGGAGGTTTAAAATTCAGAACTTCCAAGGTTCAGATCTGGTATTCTACATAATACCTCATATTAGTGCCCTTCCTGTTTTACCTTCTCATAAATCTTCTTTTCATTTCAGTATTTCTAATTATAATATCAACTCTGTAATGTCTACACTCATGAATGCAAGTTGCCTACAGATCCATATAGTGATGGGTATTTTTTGTGCTCACATATGTGAGTTGAAAGACAGGCACATATTGACTGATAAATATTACACATAGGTGAAAAAATTTTATGAAACTACAGACATGATCTATCAGACTCAGAATCCTAGATAGAGATTCTATATCTGACAGACACCTCAGAAGTCTTATGGTCTAGACCTCATTTTGCTGATTAATAAATAGAGGCAAAGAGGGAGAAAGTAACTCATCTAAACTCACACAGGTAACCTAGGTTGAAACAATATAGTCCAAGTAAATCCCAAGCCTTGACAAAAACATTTTAAAATGGGCATGCTCTCTTCTTTTTTCTCAAACTTTTTAAGCAGTCTGTGATTGTTGAAAATAATAACAAAACAGCTATGTGTGGGAGGAAGTGGGTGTGGAGGAAAAATGGTTGAAGAGAAAAAGTTAGAAAGTGATGCAGGGCTCCTCTAACATGCATGAGTGACACAATGAGTGGCCCATTCTTTTTCTATTCCACAGGACAACCCTTTGACCCCCACTTTCAGATCAACAATGCTGTTTCCAACATCATCTGTTCCATCACTTTTGGGAATCGTTTTGAATACCATGATTCTCAGTTTCGGGAGCTACTGAAGAGCTTGAATCAAGTCTCCGTGCTTCAAATCAGTTGGGAGTGTAAGGTAAATAGACTATCATCCTTACTGAACAGAGATAAATTGTCTGATGGGTGCTGTCCTCCTTTCAGAAGAAAAGAAACAAGCAAGCCTGTGAGAGGCTGGCAAGAGCTGAGACTCTAAGCATAGAAAGGGACTAGCAAAAGAAATGAAGAAAGAAAAGGATGTTTGGAAACAATGATGTGAAAGACCATGCCTGAGGGATCTAAGCATTTCTAGAACACTGTTCAAGTAATGTTTTTCTCACATCCTTTGCTAAATGATCAATTGATTAACATTTATTAAACGCCTACTCTATGTCAGGGACTGTGTGAGGTGATAGAGATATAATAACAAAGGTGAAGTAGATTCTGACCTTGGGGGATTTACATTCTTCTGCTTATGGTGAAAACATGCTCTCAAGTAAGTGTAAATACAAATAAAAATAAGGGAATCCTTTTGGTAGAGTAGGAATTGGAAGCCAGAAGGACCAGGAAAGGCTTCATTTAGAAGCTATCACTTAGGCATAGTTTTGAAGGAAACCAGGGTTTTATCCACAGCACTGCAACAGGAGGAGAATGGAGACAGAAGATAGAGAGAGAGAAAAAGAAAGAACAAAGAGGGAGAGAAGAGATACAAAGACTTCTAGAGAAACAGAATGAGAGAGACAGAAAGAAGAGACAGTGAGAGAGAAAGATAATTTCTAAAGTGCTGATATGAAAGATTTGTAAAAAGTTTTACATATATTTTCTCCAAACTTGGAGTCTTTGCACTTGTTCCTCATGACTAGAATTCTTTTCCTTTTCATCTCCACATCTTGGCCAGTGAAAATGGCAGCTAAGTGGCAGCAAATTCTGAAACCACTCTATATTCAAGGTACAAAGACTTCTTTGGTTTATCTTATACAAGAATATTTTTAACCCCAGCTCAAGGTATATTCATAAGCCTCAGATATCCTTTCATACCCTAAAGCTTTATTGTGCCAGATTTCTTCAACTACTTTTGAGGAATGATTTTATCAAAAGTTATTTTTGCAACTTGTAGCCTGAGATGGCCTTGCCCAATCTGAGTCAGACTTGAAAATATGTCCTTTGTGGCTGCTTTCATTAGTGGGTCTAAAATCTCTTATGCCTCTGTCACTAGAGAATATAAAGTATTTGGTAATCTATCTCCCAAAACAAACAGGAATCATATAAACACAATTACAAAACACTTTCCACACTAATAAAACTAGATCTAAACAATTGAAAAAAAAAACACATTAATTGCTCATGGGTAGGATAAGCTAATGTAATAAAAATGACAGTCCTACTCATATTAATTTACTTATTTGGTGTGATACCTCTCAAATTACCAAAAAATCTTTTTATAGAACTAGAGAAAATAATAAAATTCATTTAGAAGAACAAAATACCAAGTATATTGAGGAAAATAATGAAAAAATATAATAGATTGTGGCGTAGCAGTACCAGATGTTAAACTATACTACAAAGCAGTGATTATCAAATAAGGCAGGTACTGTTAAGATATAGAAGGATAGATCAATAGAAAAGACTAGGAGTAAATGACCTCAGCAATGCCGTGTTTGCTAAAGCCAAAGATCCCAGATTTTAGTGTAAGAATCCACTATTTGACAAAAACTACTGGCTAAATTGGAAACAGCATGGTATAAAATAGGTTTAGATCAATATCTCATACACTCTAGCAAAATAAGTTCAAAATGGGTATAAGACTTAAGCATATAGAATGATATTATAAGTAAATTAGGTGAACATAGAACAATTTACCTGTCAGATCTATAGAGAAGGGAAGAATTTAAGACCAAACAAGATTCAGAGAACATTATGAGATGTAAAATGAATAATTTAATTATATTAAATTAAAAAGCTTATATACAAACAAAACTAATGTAACCAAGATTAGAAGGAAAGCAACAAACTGGAAGAATTTTTTATAAAAAGTTTATCTGATAAAGGTTTAATTTCTCAAATATATGATTACTAAGTCAAATTTGTAAGGAACCAAGTCATTCCTAAAATGGTCATGGGATATGAATAGGCAGTTTTTACATGAAATATATGTCAATAATCCTATTAAAAATGTTCAAGTCCCTGTAGATTAAACAAATGCACATCAATACAACTATGAGGTACCCCCAAAGAACTTTAAAAGAATGCATGCTTTTTGTTCCAGTAATACCACTATTAGGTCTGTATCAGAAAGAGATGAAAAATGGAGATGGACCTGTTTGCACAAAAATATTTATAGCTGTGGTTTTGTAGTGGCAAAAAAAAATTGGAAAAAGGGAGGTATCCATTGATTTGGGAATGGCTGAACAAATTGTGACAGCCTATGGTGATGAAATACAATTATTCTATAAAGGAAAGAACTGCGTGATTTATAGAAGAACTGAAAAGACCTCCCTGCAGAACCTGGAGAACACTGGACATAGTAATTGAAACACTATGGGATTATCACATATGATTAACTGCTTTTAAAAGTAATGCAATGTTCCAAGACAATGCATAGGATCTTATAAGAAAGAATGCTATCCACATCCATTGAAAGGATTGTTTGTCTGTACCCCAAAGAGATAATGGACACAAAGACTTGTACCAAAATATTCATAGCTGCGCTCTTTGTGGTGGCCCAAAACTGGAAAACGAGGGGATGCCCATCAATTGGGGAATGGCTGAACAAACTGTGGTATATGTTGGTGATGGAATACTATTGTGCTCAAAGGAATAATAAAGTGGAGAAGTTCCATGGAGACTGGAACAACCTCCAGGAAGTGATGCAGAGCGAGAGGAGCAGAACCAGGAGAACATTGTACACAGAGACTAATACACTGTGGTATCATCGAACGTAATGGACTTCTCCATTAGTGGCGGTGTAATGTCCCTGAACAACTTTCAGGGATCCAGGAGAAAAAAAACACCATTCATAAGCAAAGGATAAACTATGGGAGTGGAAACACCGAGAAAAAGCAACTGCCTGAATACAGAGGTTGAGGGGACATGACAGAGGATAGACTTTAAATGAACACTCTAATGCAAATACTATCAACAAAGCAATGGGTTCAAATCAAGAAAACATCTAATGCCCAGTGGACTTACGCGTCGGCTATGGGGGGTGGGGGGGAGGAAAAGAAAATGATCTATGTCTTTAACGAATAATGCTTGGAAATGATCAAATAAAATATATTTTAAAAAAAAATAAAAAAAAAAAGAAAGGATTGTTTGATTTGAAATCTAAAAGAAAACATATGATTTACCATTGGTTTCTTTTGGTATATGATTTGGGGTTTTGATTTTATAAGATTACTCTCTTAAATTAATGAATTGTATAAAAATAGATCTTGCGCGATAGATTTCAGTGATAATACATGTATAGTGGAGTTGCTTGTCAACTCTGGGAGGGGGGAAGGAAGAGGGTTGTTAGTCAATATAAATCATGTAACATTGGAAAAATTATGAGTAAATTTGTAACTTGAATAAAAAAAAATCAATTCAAATTTCATGTTCAAATGCAAGATGCATTTCCCAATGTCTCTAGTACTTTTTGCCTTCCCCTCTGAAATTACATTTCAAGTATCCTACATATATCTCACAAGAATCTAGTTATTAACCTGTTGGATTACCAATTAGAATATGAGCTCATTCCCATCACTATCATTTTGGACCAATCTTTTACTGGGTGTGTATTTTTTCCCTTCCTTAGCATTTAGCCCAGTGCCTGGCACATAGTCGATGTTACACATACTAAATGATTAATAAATATTTGTAAACTAGCTGATTACTCAACATGCTCACAAAAACCCATTCAGCTACTTGTTCTTATTATCCCCATTTGAAAGAAAAGGAAACAAAGGGAGGAATAAAGCAATGATTTTTCTCACAGTAAATGTGTCTTAAGAGAAATTCTAACTCACATCTTCCTGAATTTTACTCCAGCACACCATCCATTCTGCCTCCCAGTTGATCAGTGAGTAATCCTTACCAAAAAAGTCAATTAGGTGCATCAATACATGGCCAAGGGGTCTGGTATATGAAAACCATAATTGGATAAATGCCAAGCTGGAGGTTATGAGTCTAATACTATGGGATATGCAGCAGCAGTTAAAAGGAGGATGAGTTTGGAAGGTTAAATTTGATGACACACTAAAAAAGTAAAATCCCAAGCCAGACTTAGAATAAGAAATTTGAAGGCATAACACAGCTCAAAAGGAAAGGGCACTCATTCCTCCTTCTTCTCTTTTCTTTTATATTTTTTAGTTCTTCGATAGCTTTCCTAGGATAATGAAATGCTTGCCAGGAGCTCATAAAAAACTCTTTAGAGAATTCCAGAAACTAGAGTCTTTTGTGGCCCATATGATCAAACAACACAAGGAAGATCAAAACTCTGAGGAAGCCCAGGACTTCATTGATGCTTACCTGAAGGAGCTGTCCAAGGTAATGGAGACAACACAAGAAAACATGCACAATGTGCTGGAAAAAAATCAAGGCCTTAAATGGGGAGGGACAAATAGGTTAATATGTTCAAAATTTACATCTGCCTCATAACTTGAGCATCTTTCCTCATAGACAACCTGAGGATGTCCTGAATAGAAATAAAATTTCAATTTTATATAAGTTAAGTGGAGTGTATGTATGGTGGTGGGGTTGTTTGGAATTGTATGTAGGTTGTGGTGGTTCTAGAAAATCCAGTTTTTATTTGGATATCGAAAAGATTCTAGAGCTCATTTAATTCAGCCCTCTGCCTTTATAGATGAAGAAACTGAAGAACAAAGTAATTAATCAAATGACCCTGCCCACAAAGCTAATAGGAATCTGAGGTGGGATTTGAACCCAGCTCTTTCTGTTTCCTAAATAGTACCCTACTCCGATTGAGATTAATTATTGGCCCTGATATTTCAACCCTACTAATTCATCTCTCTGCATATTACTTTACTCATCTATAAAATCCTGTGTGCCCTCAATTCCATAGAGATATTGCATATATATTCTTTTTTTTCCAATTTAAACATTATTTTATTTGGTTATTTTCAAACAATATTCCTTGGAAACAAAGATCCTTTTCTTATCTTCCCCTCCTCCCACCTCCCCTCCCCTAGCCAATGCATGATTCCACTGGGTATCACATGTGTCCTTGCTTCAAACCCATTTCCATGTTGTTGGTATTTGTATTAGGGTGTTCATTTAGAGTCTCTCCTCGATCCTGTACCTTCCACCCCTGTAGTCAAGCAGTTGCTTATCTTCGGTGTTTTTACTCCCACCTTTTGTCCTTTGCTTGTGGATAGTGTTTTTATCTCCTGGATCCCTGCAGAATGTTCAGGGATGTTGTATTGACACTAATGGAAAAGTCCATTACGTTCTCTTGTACCACAGTATGTCAGTCTCTGTGTACAATGTTTTTCTGATTCTGCTACTCTTGCTCTGCATCACTTCCTGGAGGTTGCTCCAATCACCATGGAATTCCTCCACTTTATTATTCCTTTTAGCACAATAGTATTCTATCACCAACATATACCACAATTTGTTCAGTCATTCTCCAATTGAAGGGCATCCCCTCGTTTTCCAATTTTTGGCCACCACAAAGAGAGCAGCTATGAATATTCTTGTACAAGTCTTTTTCTTTATTATCTCTTTGGGGTAAAGACCTAGCAGTGCTATGGCTGGATCATAGGGCAGACATTCTTTTATCGCCCTTTGGGCATAGTTCCAAATTGCCCTCCAGAATAGTTGGATCAATTCACAACTCCACCAGCAATGAATTAATGTCCCGACTTTGCCACATCCCTCCAGCATTCATTACTTTCTTTTGCTGTCATATTAGCCAATCTGCTAGGTGTGAGATGATACCTCAGAGTTGTTTTGATTTGCATCTCTCTGATTATGAGAGATTTAGAACACTTTTTCATGTGATTATTAATAGTTTTGATTTCTTTGGCTGAAAACTGCCTGTTCATGTCCCTTGCCCACTTATCAATTGGAGAATGACTTGATTTTTTGTACAATTCATTTAGCTCTTTATAAATTTGAGTAATTAGACCTTTGTCAGAGGATTTTGTTATGAAAATTGTTTCCCAATTTGTTACTTCCCTTCTCAATTTGGTTGCATTGGTTTTGTTTGTACAAAACTTTATAATCTGATGTAATCAAAATTGTTTATTTTAAATTTTTTGGCTCTTTCTATGTCTTCCTTGGTTTTAAAGTCTTTCCCTTTCCACAGGTCTGACATGTATATTAGACTGTGATTACCTAATTTACTTATAGTTTCCTTCTTTATGTTCAAGTCATTCACCCATTCTGAGTTTATATTGGTGTAGGGTGTGAGGTGTTGATCCAAACCTAATCTGTCCCACACTGTCTTCCATTTTCCTCCACAGTTTTTATCAAATATTGCATTTTTGTCCCAAAAGCTGGGGTCCTTGGGTTTAATCAGAGACAGTCTTGCTGATGTCACTGACCCCAAGTCTATTCCACTGATCCTCCTTTCTGTCTCTTAGCCAGTACCAAACTCTTTTGATGACCACTGCTTTATAAGAGAGTTTGAGATCTGGGACTGCAAGGCCACCTTCCTTTGCATTTTTTTTCATGATTCCCCTATATATCCTTGATCTTTTGTTCTTCCAAATGAACTTTGTTATGGTTTTTTCTATTGTGTATATATTCTTTGTAAACACTAAAATACCATAAAATAAATTATCGATTATACAGGCTATCAAAATATAATATCTCTGAGAATTTGTGTAGAGATGGAACCAGTATCTGCTGTTAAATTTATGGGACAAATATTCTTTTCACCATCGTATTGGACATTATTAATGTCAAAGTCCCCAAATGTCTAAGAGCTGAATGTTTTCTTAAGCATCTATATATCCACTCTGAAATATTCAGTAGACCACACATGAATTGTGTTCCATTTTGGGACTGGAGAAGATTGAAAGAAGGGAAGCCAGCATGATGGGGGCCTTTCCAATCATGTCCTATGAGGTTTGTGTTAAAGCAAAAGGATATGTTTAGTCTAGATAATAGAAGTCTTCAAGAAACATAGTAGCTATTTTTTCACAACTCAAATCAGTGAGGAGGAAAGATTAGCTGTCTCTTCCTCTTCACAAAAGGCAGAATAAGGTGGAAGAATATTATGAGGCAAAGTTCAGTTGGAAATAATGGAGGAATAACTCTGAGTGGAATTATTTGAAACAAAATGTCATGGATTGAAGACAGGTGAGCAGATGTTGGTATATTTTAGAAGGATTTAACTTCAAGTATCACTTGGATTTGAATCAGAGGTATTAAATATATGGTCAGTGTGTTTGTTGCAAGTGTGTATCATTTGAAATGGAACTTAGGTTGCAGAATGGATAAAGCTCTGGACTTCATCATCTTCCTGAGTTCAAATTTGCCCTCAGACTCTTACTAGCTGTTCATTGAACATTTGATAGAATTCACTAAGGAATCCATCACTCCCTGGGGATTTTTTCTTAGGGAGTTCTTTGATGGCCTGTTTCAATTTCTTTTTCTGATATGGGATTATTTAAGAATTCTATTCCTTCTTCTGTTAATCTAGGCAATCTATATTTTTGTAAATATTCATCCATATCACCCAGATTGGCATATATTTATTACCATATAATTGGGGAAAATAGTTTTTAATGATTGCTTTAATTTCCTCTTCATTGGAGGTGAGGTTCCCGTTTTCATATATGATACTGTTAATTTGGTTTTCTTCTTTCCTTTCTTAAATTAGATTGACCAGTATTTTGTCTATTTAGTTTGTTTTTTTCAAAATACCAGTTTCAAGTCTTATTCATTAGTTCAATGGTTCTGTCACTTTTGATTTTTATTAATTTCTCCCTTAATTTTTAGGATCACTAATTTGGTTTTCTCCTGGGGGTTTTAAAGATTGTTTCCCAATTTGTTACTTCCATTCTGATTTTAGTTATATTGGTTTTGTTTCTACAAAAAACTTTTTAATTTCACATAGTCAAAATTATTGATTTTACATTTTGCTTGATTTAAAAATTTTTCCCTTCCCAAAGGTCTGACATGTATACTATTTTGTATTAGCTAATTTACTTATACTTTCCTTCTTTATGTTCAAGTCATTCACCCATTCTGAGTTTATCTTGGTGTGGGGTGTAAGGTAATGATTCAAAACTAATCTCTCCCACACTGTCTTTCATTTTTCCCCGCAGTTTTTATCAAATATTGGATATTTGTCCCAAAAGTTGGGGTCAGTCCTTGGGTTTATCAGAGACAGTCTTGCTGACATCACTCACCCCAAGTCTATTCCACTGATCCTCCTTTCTGACTCTTAGCCAATACCAAATTGTTTTGATGACCACTGCTTTATAGTATAGTTTGAGATCTGGGACTGCAAGTCCTCCTTCCTTTGCATTTTTTTTCATGATTTCCCTGTATATCCTTGATCTTTTGTTATTCCAAATGAATTTGTTATGCTTTTTTTCTAATTCAGTAAAGAATTTTTTTGGTAGTTCAATAGGTATGACACTAAATAAGTAAACTAATTTGGGTAGAATTGTCATTTTTAATTTGTTTGCTGGTCCCACCCATGAGCAATCAATGTTTTTCCAATTGTTTAGATCTAGTTTTAACTGTGTGTAAAGTGTTTTGTACTTATGTTCATATAATTCCTATGTTTGTCTCGACAGATACATTCCTAAGTATTTTATATTGTCTAGGGTGATCTTAAATGGTATTATTTTTTAATTCTTGCTGCTGAAATTCATTAGAGATATATAAAAATGTTGATGACTTATGCAGGTTTATTTTGTATTCTGCAACTTTGCTAAAATTGTTGATTATATCAACTAACTTTTTGGTTGATTCTCTAGGATTCTTTAAGTAAACCATCATATCATTTGCAAAGAGTGATAGCTGGGTCTCCTCGTTGCCAATTTTAATACCTTCAATTTCTTTTTCTTCTCTAATTGCTGCTGATAGTGTTTCTAGTACAATGTTAAATAATAGAGGTGATAATGGGCATTATTGTTTTACTCCTGATCTTATTGGAAAGGCTTATAGTTTATCCCTATTGCAGATGATGTTTGCTGATGGTTTTATATATATATATATATATATATATATATATACATATAAATACTGTTTATTATTTTTAGGAAAAGTCCTTCTATTCCTATACTTTCTAGTGTTTTCAGTAGGAATGGGTATTGTATTTTATCAAAGGCTTTTCCTGCATCTATTGAGATAATCATGTGATGTTTGTTGGTTTGCTTGTTAATATGGTCAATTATGTGGATGGTTTTCCTAAAAGTGAACCATCCTTCAAGAGGTTCAGGCTCCCATTAGAGGAAGGTTCACGGCTCCCACTAGTATAGTTTTTCTATCTATTTCATCCTTTAGCTCTTCAAGTTTCTCCTTTAGAAATTTGCATGCTATGCCATTTGGTACATACATGTTGAGTACAGATATTTCCCCATTGTTTATGCTGCCTTTATCAGGTTGTAATTACCTTCCCTACCTCTTTTAACTAGATTTATTTTATTTTGCCTTTGTCCGATATCATGATTGCAACTCCTACCTTCTCTTTAATAGTTGATGCTCAATAGATTTGGCTCCATCCTCTTACTTTCACCCTATTTGTATCTACCTTCCTCATGTGTGTTTCTTGTAGACAGCATATGGTAGGGTTTTGGATTTTAATCCATTCTGTTATTCGCTTGCATTTTATGGGTGAGTTCATTCCATTCACATTCAGAGTTATGATTACTAGCTGTGTATTTCCCAGCATTTTGATTTCTACTCCTGGTCCTGCCTTTTCTTCTTTCACGATTTCCTTCTACACCAATGTTTGTTTTTAATCAGTCCCCCTAGTTCCCACCCTTATTTTACTTCCCTTTCTGACCCTCTCCCTTCTTATTGACCCCCCCCTTATTTTACCTGTACTCTTTCTAAAATTACCCCTCCCCCCTCCCTCCTTTGTACTGCTTCCCTCCCCGCCAGTCCATTTGTTACCCTTCTATTCCCCTATAGGGCACAAATCTATTCTCTGCCCCAATGGATTGGATTGTTCTTCCCTCTTTGGATCAATTTCAAAGCACTTAAGAGCTGAGTATTTCCTATCTTCAACCTCTTTACACTTCCAGTGTATTGATGTTCTCCTCCCTCCCATCACAAGCTTCTTTGTGACATCTAAATTTACCCCCATTTGTTTCTTTTCTCATTTCTTTTAGTATTAACCTCTTTTTTAGCTCTAGTTATATATATATGCATATATATATAACTATAGTTATGTATATATATACATAAACATGTGTATGTATTTATACATACATATATCTATATACCTATTTATGTCTTGTCCTTTCATCCTATACCATTTGTCACTGTTCCCTCTAAGTGTGATACTTTTAGCTGCCCAGGTAATAACAATAGTTTTTAAGAGTTACTAAGGACCTCTTTTCTTATAGGGATACATGTCATTTTAACTTATTGAGTCTCTTAAAAATTTTTTTTGTTGTTTTTTTTGTTTTTCTTTTTTCCCTCTTTTTAATTACCTTTTGATGATTCTCTTCAGTTATGTGCTTGGACATCAAATTTTCTGTTCAAGTCTGGTCTTTTATTACGAATTCTTTTAATTCTATTGTGTTGAATGACCATACTTTCCCCTGTAAGAATATAGTCAGTTTTGCTGGGTACTTGATTCTTGGTTTTAGACCTAGTTCCCTTGATTTCCAAAATATCATGTTCTATGCCTTTCAGTCCTTCAGTGTAGATACAGCCAGCTCCTGTGTTATCCTCACCATGGTTCCATGGTATCTGAATGACTTTTTCTTGGCAGCTTGGAATATCTTTTTTTTTTGGTCTGACAGTTCTTGAGTTTGGCTATAACATTCCTGGGGGTTGTCAGTTGGTGATTAGTAGAGGAGGTGATCTGTTGATTCTTTCAATCTCCACTTTTCCCTCTTCTTCTTGGATATCAGAGCAGCTTTCTTAAATAATTTCCTGTAGTATAATATCCAGGCTTTTTCTTTCACCATGGTCTTTTGGTAGACGAATGATTCTTAAATTGTCTCACTTTGAATGTTTTTCTAAATCCTCTGTTTTGTGAATGAGATGCTTCATATTTTCCTCAATTTTTTCATTCTTTTGGTTTTGATTTATATTATCCTTCTGCCTTGTGAGGTCACATAATTCCAGTTGTTTTATTCTTGTTCTTAAAGACTGGATTTAATCCATGGCTTTTTGGTCATCCTTGTCATTTTGGTCTAATTTTCTTTGGAGGTGATCTTTCATCCTCTTTACCTCATCGTTCATCTCCTTTTTCTCATCTTTCATCTTCTTCACCTCATCTTTGGCTCATTATCCAGCTGTTTGATTTTGGCTTTCAAGACACTATTTTCTGTTTAAAGATGACTTATCTTAGTTTTTAAAATTTTCCCCAATTGTCTTCAGCCTCTCTTAATTGTGTTTTGAATTGCATTTTGAGTTCTTCCAAAGCCTGTATCCAATTTGCTGGGATTTCTGATTTTTCCTTTGCTAATCCTTTCCCCTCTGTTTTGTTCACTCATTGCTCATTACCTGTGCAGAAGCTGTCTATTGTAATTTCTTTCTTCTTTTTCTGTTGTTTCCTCGAGTTTACCCCTCTTTGCTCCCCATATTTGTCTGTGCTCTTGCTCCTCTGATTATTTTTTTGCTTTTGGGGCTTTCTGTTAGTCTTCCCTCTTGGAGCTCTTTCAGATTTCTCTGTGCAGCCTCTTGGGGAGGAATGTTGGCTTCCCTGTCCTCTGGAGGCTTTTGTTTAGATTAAGTTCAGTTGGGTTCGGCTGTATGTGCTCTCAGGCGAAAAACTCCTGGAAGGCTGGAGCTAAATGGAAGCTCTCAGTTGCCAGGGCTCTCTCCAGTTCTCTCCAGCTGCTTCCCTGCCACCTGAGTTCCACACTCTGAGCCTGGCACAGCCCTGCCTGCAAGGAACACCCTCTAGACCAGTATCTTTGCCCGCCCAGAGGTTCCTGTCCTTGAGGGAGTCCCAGCTCTCTGGGGGGAAGGGGTCCTGACCTCCCTGAGCTCTGAGAGCTCCTGAAGGGATTAAGTTCAACTGGGTTGGTCTGGATGTGCTCCGAGGCAAAAACCTCCTGTAAGACTGGAGCTAAATGGAAGGACCCAGCTGCTGGAGCTTCCAGCTCTTCAATCTCTCTCTGGCTACTTCCCTGCTGCCTGTGTTGGACACTCTGAGCCTAGCACAATCCTACTCACAAGGTACACCCTCCAGACCAGCACCATTGCTTGCCCAGAGGTTCCCTCTGCTTCTGGGGGCTCAGAGCTCTGAGTTGGGTGGAAGGGTTCCTCGGACCTTCCTTCTGCCTTTCCCTTAGAACCAATGGTTCTCAGATTCTGGCTGGGGGGAGGGGTGTGTACCTTTTGAATTGAGTCCAGCAGAAGGGTTCCCCTGCTGTGTCTTGCTGTTAGGTTGGATTTTCAGTCCCCTAGGAGCATTTAGTTTGTGATTGGTAAGGAAGGGTTTTCAGAGGTCTGAACTATTGCTGCTCCTCAGCCACCATCTTGACTCTGCCTCCAGTGATTTACTTTTAATCAATTCCCTTAATTCCCTACCTTGATATGCTTCCCCTCCCTTTTGTTTCCTTCATGTTTTGGGGGTCTGTTAATTTCCCCCCTCCCCCCCTCCCTTTTTCTACTCCCTCCTCCCTACCCCCCTTAGTTTCCTCTTCTCCCTTACCCTGTAGGATAACATAGAATTCAGGATCCCAATGGATCTAGATGCTCTTCTCTCTCAGAGTTTATTTCACTGAGAGTAAGGCTTAAGTATTACCAATTAGCTCTCTCTTCCTCTCCTTATGAAAGTATTCTTCACCTTCAATTCCCATGTGTGTCTTTGGGTGAAAAAGATTATTCTATTTATTTTATTTCTATTTCTCCATGTATCTCTTAGTACCATCATCAATTCCCCACCACCCTTTTCTTCTTCTTTTTTGTACATATCATCTTATAGCCCTTAATGCTCCAATCATTCCCTATGAGTTATTCTTCTAATTACTATAATTATGAATACAATTTTTGAGATTTACAAATAACATTTCCCCATGTGTTAATATGCATAATTTGATCTAATTGTAGCCCTTATAGAAGAGAGTTTGAATAAAAAAAAACTCCTTTTCCATTTCTTCATGTTTACCTTTTCATGTTATTCTTGCTCTTTGTGTTTCGATAGCAAAGTTTCCACTCAGTTCAAGTTTTTTTCTTTACAAATACTTAAAAGTCTTCTATTTGTTGAATGTCCATACTTTCCCCTGGAAGTATATAGTCAGTTTTGATGGATAGGTGATTCCTGGTTGAAGGCCCAGTTCTCTTGCCTTTCTGAATATTGTGTTCCAGGCTTTGCGGTCCTTTAGTGTGGAAGCCACCAGGTCTTGTGTGATCCTGATTGGTGCTCCTTGGTGTTTGAATTGTCTCTTTTTGGCTTCTTGTAGAATTTTCACCTTTAATTGAAAGCTTTGGAATTTGTCAATTAAATTCCTGGGAGTTGTCTTTTGGGTATTTAGTGTAGAGGGTGTTTGATGTACTCCTTCAATGTCTATTTTTCCCTTGTTCAAGAAACATGAGGACAGTTTTCTTGGATGATTTCTCATATTATGATGTCAATATTTCTGTTTATTTCTGACTTTTCAGGTGGACCAATGATTCTCAGATTATCTCTCCTTCCACTGTTTTCCTATCTATCATCTTGTCAGTGAGATATTTTATATTTTCTTCTATTTTGTCAGTCTTTTGACTTTGCTTTTTAATTCTTGCCGTTTTGCAAGACCGTTGTCTTCCAGTTGCTTAATTCTGGTCTTTAAAGATGGGTTTTCCTTTTCAGTTTGGTCTACCCTGATTTGTGGGGCTTCCAGCTGTTTCTCCAATTGGGAGTTCTTTTCCCTCAGATTGTTCTATTCTCTTTGCATTATTTCCCATTTTTCATTCCAGGAGGCTTTCTCCTTTGATAACCTCCAATTTAAATTCTTCAAGAGCATGTGGACAATTTCCATTTCTTTTGGAAGGTTTTGGAGCATTTATTTGGGTTTCTCTTCTGCTATTTCCTCTATAGTCTCTATTTTTCCTCCATAAAAATTATCCAAAGTCAACCCCTTCCTCTTGCTTTTCTTGGTGTTGGAAACTTATTCCTGGGCACTGTTTGCCATCTCTATGGTTGTTTTTCTTTTCTTTTCCTTTCCAGTCAGAAATATGATTGAGAAGGGCTGGCTCTCTGTCTATGGAATTAAGGAGCAAGTCTTTTGCCTGAGTCAAACACTCGAATGTCCGCAGCTGCACTACCTTCCAATGGGAGCCAATGTTCTGCTCTCCCATGCCTGCAAGTGTTTAGAGTGCTACTACTCTCAGGGGTAGCTCCTTGGTGGTCTTATTCAGCTCCCAAGACTGAGATGCCCCTAACTCACTACAGACGTGCCCTTCGCACAGTTGTTGATTATGGCGCTGGTTCTGAGTTCCCAAGATCTGAGCTCACCCACCCACCTGCCAGAATTTCAAGTATAACTGGTCTCAGGGGTATTTCCTTGGTGGTCGTAGTTAGCTCCCGAGACCTAGAGGTACCCCTTCCTCAGTCCAGAGGTACCCCTCATTCACTTATTGATTCTGGGGGCATTGACTCTAACTATGGCTCCATAGGTGTGGTGGGGGAGGGTAGAGCAGCTCAAGTTTAGCTGGGAGATTTTTGCTCCTTTATAGTATGGAAAGGTCCGAATCCCATGTACCTTCAAAGCTGCGCCCTACTGTAGAGTCCCTCCATTCTCATGAGAATAGTTTATTGGGGGTCTTTTGAGGTCATCTATATTGTTGGGTCTGAGGAGGGGAAGCGAGCCATGTCTAGACTGCCACCAGGTTTAACCAAAAGTTGGGATAATATCTCTCTCTATGGGTTTTGAGGGAGAAATACTCTGTAAGTTTCCCAGCCCAAAAGAAATGGGAACTCTAATTCTTAGGAACACTTACTGTATTCTTGGGAGCTAATGGGAAACATAAATTCTGTCCCCCTCATATTTTATAGTCCTGTATTTGAGGGGTTAGTTACTCATGTTCTAAGAGAGATAGAATTTTTTAGATTAACCAACTAGCATTTGCCTTTCTATTTAAGGGTAATATCAGCTCTAATTTAAAGGAAAACAATTTAGTCTCATGCACCCTGGACCTCTTCTTTGCTGGAACAGAGTCTACATCAACCACTCTAAAGTGGGCTCTGCTGTATATGGCCTTTTATCCAGAGATTCAAGGTATGGTGATAGTCCCAAGCTATGAAAGTTTCATACATCCTTTTAGGATTCTGCCCAGAAGAAAAGATCTATTCATGTAGAGACATAATATTTGCAAAGTAACTTACGTACATCATCTTGATTCAACTGGCTTTGGAAAAGAGCAGTGATTCCTATCCTTCACAATCATGAGCACCCCTTTTTGACACCAAAATTTTGTTCAACCCCCCATCAGATGGTAGTTGCTGGTCAGGACAATAAAGTATAGGATTTGAAGCCAGAAAGATGTGAGTTCAAATCTTGCCTCAAGCACTTACTAATGATGTAATCCTGAGCGAAACCTATAATTCCATTCAACATCAGTATATTCATTCATAAATAATGATAATAATAGCCCTTCTCTCATATGGGTGCTCTTAAAATCAGACAAGCTGATGTGCTTAAAGTGCTTTTCAAAACATAAAGTACTCCATAAATACTAGAACATCCCAAGATATTGCTAATTGGTCAATATCTAACTAGGAGGTAGCCTATTAACCTGTCCACCACTTTCCATCCTCCGGTGTTGATGAGTCTATAGACAGGAAAAGAATCCTTGTCCACTTCATTTATTAATCACATTTTGCTAAATAAGAACATCCCTCAGAATAACTAAGGACAAAGAAATGTAAAAACACAGTGTCTGATCCAGCTCCCAGATACAAGAAAACACAAACTTCTCTCTAATCCAGACTCTTAAAAAGAAATTAATATATTAAATGAAAAGTGTAAATTTTCCCATTAGATTTTTTGTTTTTTTTTTCAATTATTTTAGTTGCACTTTGATTATTTGTTCATCAGAAAGCTATGTGTTGACAAAAATTAACACTTCATAATGTTTGTGTCCTGTTAAACATGAAAATTTCCCTTATATTTCAAATAGAAATGCTCAATTGTAGAATGATTTCCATGGTGACAATTTCCAGAAAGTATTCACTGAAAGAAAAATGTCCTTATTTATCTTTAATATACTACATCTCCACTTTACTTGCCACAGGGTCTTGTACCTTTGGTGAAGTGTCAAGCCAGACTTCCATCCAATCCAATCATGGGTACAAATGTGCTTCTCACACTTGATCAGAGAAAACTGGATGTGGGGAAAGAGAGCCCTGAGTTCCAATCCACTCTCAGATATATCCTAAATGAATAAATGAGAAAGTTACTTAAATTCTGTCCACTTCTTCTCTAAAATGGAGATAATCTGGGGACAGCTGGGTAACTCAGTGTATTGAGAGTCAGGCCTAGAGAGGGGAGATTCTGGGTTCAAATCTGGCCTCAGACACCTTCTAGCTATGTGACCCTAGACAAGTCATTTAACACCAATTGCTTAGCCATTTCCAATCTTCTGTCTTGGAACCAATACACAGTATTGATTACAAGACAAAAGGAAAAGAATTAAATGAAAAAAATAAAATGGAGTTAATCATTGTATTGATCTCCTGGAATTGTTGTGAGGATTAAATGAGAGAATATTTATAAAATATTTTATAAATCTATACTTATGAGCTATTATTTGACTCTCAAAGAAACTGTCTTCCTCTTTTTCCAGGTAAAATTCAAGCTGAGATTGACAGGGTGGTTGGCCAGTCCCGGCAGCCCACCATGGCTGATAGAGAAAATATGCCCTACACTAATGCGGCCGTCCATGAAGTCCAGAGAATGGGCAATATCATTCCTCTCATGGAACCAAAGGTGGCCACAGTTGATACCACACTGGCAGGATACCATGTGCCAAAGGTAAATGGCTTTTTCTCTCAGGAACTTATAGTGGTTCCATGACTTCCACCTGCCTGGAGGTGGGGATAGAAGAAGGTACAAGAAAAAGCATCAACTTTACAAGGGTTCTCACCTTAGCATTCATGAGCCTGGGGTGTGTGTGTGTGTGTGTGTGTGTGTGTGTGTGTGTGTGTGTTTCTATGTGTGCGTGCGAATGCACATGTGTGTATAAATCAATGCCATGTAAGTGATTTGCTTTGTAACTTTATTTCACTTGACAAATTTAATTCCATTTTTTGAGGGTTCCCTAAGCTTCACCAGGCCGACTGTCAATGCCTTCCTTGGCACACAGAGGGAAAGATCATTGGACTCAAATCTTAGTCATTGATTTCCCCAGTCTGACAAGAAAGAGCCTTGGACTAGGTGTCCAGAGCCTGAGTTTTCAGACATCTACTTGGGTCCCATTTTTTACATTTTGAATGTTCCTCTTTGGGACTCAGTTTACTCTTCTGAAAAGGGGCACTCGATGAATGAGAACTATTATTAGTAATAGTAATAAAACAGAAAATTGGGTGTAGAAAGTGTCCTTAGACATGGACTGCTAGGAAATAGTCTGTCACTGCTGAGAAGGGCCTTGGAAGAGACAATGTCAGCAGAGAGGAGTGTTAGAACTCAGAATGTCAGAACTGGGTGAAGAATTCAGGATCATGTCAGTAATGAGAGCAAAGCTGAGGAGAAGGAATGCGCCCCCAGTGCCCAGGCCCACAAGGAGTATCTGCCATAGCCAGTGTTTGACTTGCCCTCTTCCACCATCAAAGACTGCCTTGCCTCTCTGGGCATCTTTGACACCTACTGAGAGCAGAGTGGAAAGATGACCTTCCTGGCTCTGGGACCCAGAATGATACAAGCACAGAGGCTCTACTGGGGCTTTCCCCAGGTTGTCCCAACTAAACAAACAATATCACCTGAGATGGCAATGAGGTCTCTGGCAAGGTGAACAAGTAGACTCAGATGGACACTGACTACAGAAACCTTCAGATTGTGTATCAGGGAACCAACTGGCCACCGGGGCTTGGTCAGTACCTTCTCCTGGGCCATCAGCTCCAACCCAGGCTGCTACTTTTACTGGAGAAACATTAGGCTCTGGAGACTGAATAGAAATCATGTTAATATAACTCGGAGGTCCATAAAGCCTTAGCAGGTCTTATGCATTCCCTTCCATCATCCACATAATTCAATTCCATAAATGATTATTAAGTGCCTTCTGTGTACCAGGTGTTAAACACTACTGAGAATAAAACATGGGTCTTCTGATCTGAGACTCATTTCTTTTTTCATCTACTGAGTTGATAATTATGTGTCAGACACTGTGAGGAACAGAGAACAGAGAAATGATAATAAGCATAGGATGAGCATTTGTAGCCCATAATAAATACCATCTCCATTGTCCTAACAACAACAAGGGTTGGGGGACCTGTAATCACCACATTTACCAAGTAAGGAAATTAAAGCAGGAAGGGAAGGGACTTACCTAGGGTCACATAACCAATTACTATCTAGCCATTAGAAAGCTTTGTGGTCTCTGGACATCCTTTGCTCTCTGACCCTCATTCTCTAGTCTGGAAAATGAGAGAGTGACCAGGACCATTCCAAATCAAAGTTTCTTGGACTCAATCCCTTCTCTTTATTTACAGGGGACCAGGGTGGTGACCAATATGACTTCTTTGCACAGGGACCCCAAGGAGTGGGCTACCCCTGAAACCTTCAACCCAGAACATTTTCTGGAGAATGGTGAATTTAAGAAGAGAGTCCTTTCTGCCTTTCTCAGCAGGTGAGTCATACACTGTGCTCTCCCTGGCTCCAGGGGCTTCCCCTCAGTCCAGTTAGATTTGAGGCTTTACCAGATCATTTCCTCCAAATGCAAAGAGGAAGGCAGAGGGAGGGCAGCTGACTTGCCTGCCATGTCTCAGAGGAACAAGGACAGCCTCAGGGATGGGCTCTCAGGGGTGCTGAAAAGTGACAGGACTATTACTTAAGCCATCTTTGCTTTCCATGACACCAAACAGCTGCTGAGACCAGCTCTTGTCATGGCACTGAGGGGGTTGGCACACAGGCTCAGTCTCCTGATGGCTGCACCGGGACATGCTCTCATCAGAAATAATGAGTTTTGGGAGAGCTGGAGGAGTGGGGAGTCTTCTTCATGCTCTCCTGGCAGGTGACCAATTGTGCAATTAGCTCCTAGATATCATCCAGGCTGATGTAATAATTAAAATAGTTGAGGCCATAACTTGTAATGATTAAAATAGTGGAAGATATAAATTGTAGTAGATATAAGAGTGGATGAGTAAATTGTGACCACAGAAAATATGTTTTCACTACATTGTCTTATATTTAAATCAATATATAACGTGGTTGCCAGGGAAAAATTCCCAATTATTCAAATATACCCAAGTCAGCTGGGTTTTATAGAGATTTTAATTAATACAAATGTGGAATTAAAGAAAAGGAGAGAATGAGAGAAAAAGGAAATAATGAGAAAATGACTATACCAGCCTAGGCAGGCATGAGCCAGCCTAGGAAGAGAGGGATCAGTCAGTCTTTTCTCACTCACCACAAGATCTGTCCAAGCAAGGATTCAGAGGGACAGAGTCTCCTCAGAGGGAGTTCCAGCCAGAGTCAGCCTCTCTCAGACTGTCCTCAAGAGCCTCTCTCAAGAGACTGTTTCTTAATCTCAGATTTTCATCTCCTAATGAAGGGAATTTTCTCCTATGTCACCTCCCCTAAGTTCTCCCATCTACCAATCACAGTAGATGTTTTTCAAAGGACAGACCATTCTTAGTTTACACCTCAGAAGACTAATCTTTTGAGTAATTCAAACCTGAGTAGACTCGAATCTCTGAATAAGTTCTCACCTCTTTGCTCCTTGTAAGTTCACAAGTTGCCTGACCTTTATAGGTACTTAGCACCCTTTTGTATTAGTCCTAAAAATAGGCACAGCTTAAGAACTTTTTGCCTTATTATAAGTATGGGTTTAAGTATCTTTCATTGTTCAGCAAAGAGTTTATAACTTTATCTTCCCTTAGGCATGCTTAAGTATGGTGAAGTAGAGTTCTCACATTCCTGATCTAAGTTACTTCATTGTTTAAAGTGGGGAATGGTCTTAACCCAACCTTATGAAGTAGGGTCTGAGAATTTTTAAGGTTCCCACTGAGTTCCAAGCTAATGGGGTCTGTCCACATTCTGCCTCCTTCTTCCAAAGCCTCCTCCTTCAGTCAAGTCAGTAGTTCAAGTCAAGCTGGCTCTGAGATAGCAGACTCAATGCCATTGCAGTCTTATCTCCTTGGAAAGACCTACCAAACACAGTATTCTCACAAGGCAGGCTGGTACCTTCTCTGTTTCTTCCAGACCTAAGCAATGGTTTCAAACACCAAGAGGTGGTGACTGTCCAGTATCACACAGTTAGTAAGTGTCACAGGAAGGAACTCTGCTTCGAGATGCATTATTTCAACTGTTCAGAGTTTCGTGATTGGCTTGGAATTGAGAAGGCTTGGCATCAAATTCCCCCTCTGGAACTTATTAGGTTGTGACTTTGGACAAGTCACTTAAAACCAGTGGTTTCCTGATTGGTCAACGGAGGATGTTGGGCCAGATGACCTTGAAGGTTCTCCTCAGTGCTCTGATTTAGGTGATCTGACTCCCTAATGTGGGCCCTTGAGACAATACCCTGACATACTGTCTGTGCCATGCTTTGGAGGATTCACTGTTTCCTAATCTCTTTGCCTTTCAGGGAAGAGGGTCTGCCTGGGAGAAAAGCTGGCTCGGGCTGAGCTCTTCATTTTCTTCACTTGCCTGCTTCAGAGATTCACATTCCAGGCTCCCCCAGACACCCAGCTGAGTCTGGACTCCCTACCTGGCCTTACCTTTACTCCTGTCCCCTACAAAATCTGTGCTCTTCTTCGAGAGACACCACCCATGCTTAGCCTGTAGGGGAGACCTGAAATACTTAACTCTTAAATTTTTAAAATCACTATTTGGGCAATCAGAAGGAGTATACGACTATGGGGGTTGTAGTAGTAAATTGACTAGGATACTATGAAATCCAAAACAAAAATTTGAGGGGTATCGTAGGGGTTTATACTGAGAGAAGAGGGAAGGAAGAAATGGAATGTGATAAATTAACTTACCTAAAGAGGTGTGAAAAATCTATTTTAGTGGAGAGGAGGATGAGGTTGGTGAAAGGCAGTGTTTAAACCTTGCTATCATCAGAATTGAATCAGAGAGAATAGCAAACCATACTCAGTTCTGGATAGAAACATATCCTTTAGAGAAGAAAGTAAGGAATAAGAAAAGTTATGTGTGGGAGAGGATAAAAGAGAGGGTGTACTGGGAAAGGCAGTGGTTAAAAAAATTGTGAGGAGAGACAGAATAAAAGGAAAGAGCAGAATAAAAAGGGAAAATAAGAAAGAGGGGAATACACAATTGGTATTGATAGCTATGGATGTGAATGCAATGAAGCCCACCCCCCCAAAAAAAAAAACAGGAGCAGACAAGAGAATGGATTAAAAATCAGAATCTTGTGATATGCTGTTTACAAGAAATGAATGTAAGGGAAGATGACAAAAACACAGTAAAGGTAATGGGGTGGAGCAAAATGTATTGTGATTCACTAAAGAAAATGTATAGTAAGGGGCCACAAGGCATAAAACCTCTCGGCAAAATGGAGAAAAGCAGAAATAATTCATGGATCATTTTCAGATCATAATACAATAAAAATTAAAATAAATAGTGGCTATGAAAGCCAAATTTAAAATTAAAAAATAATTTAATATTCTAATTCTACAAAAGGGGTTGGTCAAAGAACAAATGATAGAGATGAGTCAGTAATTTCATTAAAGAGAAAGGCAACAATGAAGTTGTATAACAAAATTTGTGAATTGAAACCGAAGCAATACTTGGGGGTAATTTCATATCTCTAAAGGATTACATCAGCAAAATAGAGAAAAAATCAGATCAATCAATTGGATGTACAAATAAAACATTAGGAAAAGAGCAAATCAAACATCTCCAATTAAAAACTAAATGGGAAATATTGAAAGTGAAGAGAGAAATTAATAAAGCTAAAAGTAAGAAAAAGGTTTGAACTAATAAAGAAGAGTAGGAATTTGATTTATAAAAAATGAAGAAAATAAGGCATTAGTTAATTTCATTTTAAAAAGGAAAGAAAAATAAAATGACTGCTATCAAAAATGAATGGTGTTAATTCACTGTCTATGCAGAGAAAGGTAAATCGATAAATAAGAACTATTTTGCCTACTTATATGCCAATAAATCTAAGTGAAATGGATAAATATTTGCAAAAACAGAAATTGCTCAGATTAACACAAGAGAAAATGGAATACTTAAATAACCTCATTTTATAAAAAATAAATTAAAAAAACCATCAATGAGACACCTAAGAAAAAATCCTCAGGACCAAAAATGTTTCTACCAAACATGTAAAGAACAACTAATTCCAATACTATATAAAGCACTGAGAAAAATAGGCAAAGAAAGATTCCTCCCAAATTGTCTTTATGAAGTAAACAGGATTCTGATATCTAAGCCAGGAATACCAAAAAGAAAATTATAAACCAATTTACTAAAAGAATATAGATCTAAAATTAAAATACCAGCTGGTAGACTACAGCAATATATCACAAGGATCATTCACTAAGACCAGGGAGGATTTAAACAAAGGATGCATTGCTGGTCCAATATTAGAGAAACTATAAGCATAATTAATCATGCCAGTAACAAAATTAATAGAAATCAAATGATGATTTCAATAGATGTGGAAGTAGCTTTTGTCAAAACACATCACCCAATATGATTGGGGTTTTAGCTTTAAAAGAAAACTCATACAAGTATGAATTTATTCCAAAAATTCCAATTTATTCTTGTTACATTGGAATTTTATGAGTTATATCCTCTTTCCTGATTATATGACAATTGTATTCTAATTGTGCTCAGATTTCATTTCAATTTTTCTAATTGAATTAGAATTTATTTTAATTATCACCATTTATTCTAATCAGACTATAGCATTATTTCAATGTAATTTTCTGAATAAAGCTGGAATTGTTTTCTGCCAGTCGAGTTCATGAAACCCCACGTAGCCCTCACGGGTCCCCCGGCTCCTTCTACCTTAGTTCTCAAGCCTGTTTTCAGAGGCAGCTTGTCCTGGGGAGCAGAAGGCTGCCTTGAAGTCAGCTGAGCTGGGCTCCAACCAGGCTCTGAAACCTACACAGAGTTGGGTGCCCTTGTCAGGTTCCTGATCTGTCTAGACTTTTTCCTCTTCTCTTCTAAAGCAGAGGCTGACTCTCCGGGGTCCTTCCTGCCCCAAAGCTGTGGCTCTGTGATATGGGACCTACTAGAGGGTCCGTTCATGTGTGGGTGCCTCCCCTGGTCACTCCTGCCAAGTAATCTCTCCACTTCCCAGGGGATAAGCCCCGGCTTCCTTTCCTGGGGAGGCGTGTTTTTACTCTCTGGAGGCAAGTCCTGGCTGAGGGCGGCGGGGTGGGGCACGGAAGAGAGGCTCGCACTTTCTGGAGCTCTCACTGGCTGGCTCACAAAACCCCGCCCTCTCAGCAAACCCAGGGAACTGACACAGCTCAGGCTTGATCTCTCCCTGGAACTCTTGGTCCTGGTGGCCCCTCTGCTGCTGCTGTTGCTGCTGCTGTAGAAGAACTCTCTTGGCTGGGCTGGCCTTGGTGCTGGAGCTGGAGGAGGATGCAGCTCCCTCTAGGAAAGGAGCTCCCTTCCCTGCAGACCCTCCTCCTCTTCTCTGCCATTCTCCTGATCCTGGCCAGTTATGTGCAGAGGAGGAGGAGGCAGCAGTCTAAATACCCCCCGGGGCCTCTTCGGCTGCCCATATTTGCCAACGTCTTTCAGATAGACATTAAAAAACCCCATATCAGCATCCAGGAGGTAAGGAGTGCGAGGGGAGTGCAAGAATCCACCAGCTGTGAGGGGGCAGAGGAACTGGGTGGCTTACAGCCTGCCTGTGATCATCCCTGCTCGACTCTACCTGGAAGCAGCCTCTTATGATGGGAAAAAAATCTGCTTTAGAGCCCCCGGGGGGTGGGGGTGGGGGACATTTACCTCCTTTGGAACTCGGAGAAACTCAGATGTTCATCACTTCTGGGATGAGTCATTGTGGAGTAATTTTTTTCCTTATGATTCGGATCAGATGGCCATTGAGATCCCTTCTGAACTGTCATCCTGATCAAATGAGATGATATATAAAACGTGCTTTGTAACTTTAAAGCAAAAGAGGAATGACGGTATTGTCATCATCATCATCACTATGCAAAGTCACTGAACCTCTGCTTTTCTAAGTTTCCTCTTTTGTTCAAAAAGAAGAAGAATCCTAGCACCTCCCTCCCAGTGTTGTGGAGATCAAATGATTTAATCATTTAAAGGGCTTAGCACAGTGCTTGGAGCACATTAGACATTTATGGACATGCAGAAAACAGATGGAGAGATAGATGGACAGAGAGATAGAATGGGAAAGAGATAGGGATAGGTATGTAGGTTTATATTATACATAAGATATTATTATTGTCTATAAAATGAGAGGGGAGCTGCTTGAGAGAAGGGATTGCCTTATAGCTCTTTAGGTATCCTCAGCACTAGGCATAGTGTGGCATACAGGAGACTTTTTAAAAACATTCATTAATTGACTGACAGGCAGAAATCATTGTATGAAGCCTCTGTGGTTCCTTCAAACATTTGAATCCCAGGCTCTAAATCTGGGACCATTGAGCATTTCCTAAAATATATTTTTGATAACTACATTTTAATACATTTGGTTTCCTTTATGATGTTATATATTCTCTTTTATGCATTTAGAAACATTCTTCCGAGAAGGGATCCATAGGCTTCCCTAGACTACCAAATGGACAACACCACAAAAAAGGTTAAGAATCAGTGCTTCAGTGGGGGCAGCTGGGTGGCTCAGTGGATTGAGAGTCAGACACAGAAATGGGAGGTCCTAGGTTCAAATCTGCCCTCAGACACTTCCTAGCTGTGTGGCTGTGTGGTGCTGGGCAAGTCACTTAACCCCTGTTGCCTAGCCCTTACCACTTTTCTGCCTTGGAACCAATATTCAGTACTGATTCTAATATAGAAGGTAAGGGCTAAAAAAAAAAAAAATCAGTGCTCCAGGTCTCTGATCTTAGGACTTTGAACAAGTTATGCCAGGAGTCTGCTTATCCCTAGTCTACTTGTTCAACTCTAGCTAAAATATTGGCACTGCCACCTTCCAAGCAGTGTTCCTTCCTATTAAGTTAAACAAATAAAAACTGATGATTATTAATAATAAATGACATCAATTGGTAAGTTGGTAAATAAATTAATCATTAAATTCTGATAATTATAGTTAGAATTTTTGTAGAATTTTAAGATTCTCAACGTGCTTTACAATTGCAGAAATCTTTCTTGCTATTTCCCAGATCCTAGTCTCACATAAAATCACTTAATATTCCTTTGCATGTACTCTCTGTTTATTTATCTATGAGGAGATTAATACCTTCCTATGTCAGCTCTTTGAGGGTGTGGATGATGTAGGTTTTGTGACTGCCTGCTCAGCTCCCAGCACCACACCAGGGTTATGTGTAAGGAAAAGATTACAGGACAAGAGGGTTTTTTCAAGGAAAAGCAAGAAATGGAATGTTGAATGAACTGCCAATCAACAGAGGGAGAGAAGATTATAATAGGATCTGGTCAGGAGGCAGTTGAGAAGCCCAGGGGCTTGAACTATCTCATTTCTTCCCTTTTGACTGTTGGAAGAGGTAACAGAGAGAATTGCTCTTGATTCATGATTACTCATTTACTGAGTACTACGACGATTTGGGAGCTTAGCTCTGAAGAAACTTTGTCACTTTTGTTATTAATATCTCCCCATAGAGAAAATAACCCTATTTCCTGAATTGAACACCATGTGAAAATCTTTCAATCAACAGGAAACCATGACAGAATAGGGAAACCTTATTCCCCTCTCACCTCCTCCATTTCCCTGATTTCCTCTACCTTAAGAATACAAACCCTTTTAGTAAAGATCTAAATTGTGAGACTAGTCCTTGGAGAAACTCTTAAAGTTTACCATTCTGAGGAGAGCCATTGGAGTTAACTAAGAGACAGACAGAAAGACAGAAAGTGTTGTGGGGGGAAGGGGTTCAAAATCCAGCCTTTGCCTTAGCTGGCTTCCTGTGTCCCTGTCCTATTAACATAAATCTTCTAGAAATAGCATCTATTACACATGGTCTTATGAATCAATGTTTGGTGGGTTGAGTTAAACTCAATGAAATGCAATTGGATCATACTGAATCGAGTGGACTTCATTGGTATTGATGTTTCACAATCCTACAATGTCTGATAGTACAGATAAAAAATAGCCTGAAAGGCAATGGAAGTTATCAACTTAAACTAATCTTTTTTCAGTATGTCAGGAAATATGGAAATATTTTCTCCATGAAGCTGCTGGGTACTCCCACAATAATTGTTAGTGGATTGACACTGATAAAGGAAGTCTTAGTCAACCAAGGCCACGTGTTTGTTGATCACCCCAGATTACCTTTGCAATCCTACACCTTTAAAATTAATGGTAAGTTCTTTGAATTATGGTTAACCTTTTATATCTCCAGTTTTTATTGAGAAGTTTCTGACCTCTCACCTTCATCCTGTTACAGATAAAGAGTGGTTTTCTTAAACTGTGACCGCGAAAATATGTAAATGACCAAACTGTAAGGTTTTGGCCACACTGGTAAAGATAAATTTTTGTGTCTTGGTTTTATGTTAAAAATAAAGTGGTTGCCATGGGAAAAATTCCCAAATATGAAATACCCAAGTCAGCTGAGTTTTTATGGAGATTTTAATTAATACAAATAAGGAATTAAGGAAAGGGAGAGAGAAAGAGGAAATAATGGGAAAAGGGCCCTAGGCCATTGGCCTAGGCCTGAGCTTTAAGAGAGACCAATCAGTCTTTAATCCACTCACCACAAGATTTTGTCCCAAGCAAGATTCTAGTGTTCTGAGAGACCCAGCTACTCCAACTAGTCTGAGCTCCAACTCACCTACCAAAGTTGCACTCTCTCAGAGCCCCAGCAGCCTCCTCTGACCTCCAATTCAGCTCCAAACTTGAATTAACTTTCAGAGGCCTTCTGACCTCCTTTTAAAGAGAACTTTCTCCTATGTAACCTCCCCTAAGTTTCAACGTCTACCAATCACAGTAGACGTTTTCCAAAGGACTGACCATTCTCAATTCACATCTTGTGAACCTTCTCTGGGTAGGCCAAAACCTCACACCTCTTGCTAAGCTTGCTTGACCTTTTAGTGATTAATTTGACCTTTATAAGTACTTAGCACCTTTTTGTATTAGATCTAAAAATAGACCCAGCTTAAGGGTTTTAGCTTTACTTTAAGTATGATTTGGGGACTTTTCATTGTTCAGTAAGGAGTTTACAACTTTATATTTCCCTAAAGCATACCCAAGTATGGTTGTAGTAGTGCTAGAGTTCCCACCTTCCTGACCAAAGTCACTTCATTGTTTTAAAATGGGGAATGGTCCTAACCAAATGTTCTAAGGTAGTCTGAGAATTTCCAAGATTCACAAGTCTGAGAAATTTTAAGATTCACAATCCTATTAGGAGAATTAAAACCCATAATATCAGAAATAGACCTTTCCCCTTTCCTTCTTTCATGTCTAAGAGTGGGGTGAGGGTGAGTAGTTTAAATGGGAGAGTATCAAGAATTTCAAAGGGTTCAAATTCATCCTTTAAGAAGATCAATTAAATTCAATGACACATGTAAATTGCTTGTTGGTTATGTGAGAGGGTGAAAGGAGGGAAGGGAAAGAATATGAATCATATAACCATGTAAAAAATCTAAATTAATTAATTAATAAAAGTTTTCAAATAAAAAAAAAAAACTAAAAAAAGGTCAGTTAAAAAAGTCTAAGATTTTCAATTTGAGAACAAAAAGACTCAATGGGAAAGGGGAGAGACATGAGAGATTTCTTCAAAGGCTTAAATACCTCTTAATAGAAAAGGAATTAGACTTGTTCTCCTCACAACAAATTATAAAAAACTAACCAGCTAGAAAGGATGAGGGTTACAGACAGGAGAAAATTTACAGCAAATGAGGAAACACTTCCTAAAAATTAGAGCTATCAAAAATTGGAATATTTTTCCTGAAGAGTTTGTAGATCTCCTTATTGGAAGTCGTCTTTTAAACAACATTTTATTTGATCATTTTCAAACATTATTCATTGGAGACAAAGAGCATTTTCTCTTCCTCCCCCCCCCACCTCTCCCATAGCTGATGCACGATTCCACTGGGTATCACATGTGTTCTTGATTCTAATCCATTTCCATGTTGTTGGTATTTGCATTAGAGTGTTCATTTGGAGTCTCTTCTCAGTCATATCCACTCAACCCCTATATGCAAGCAGTTGCTTTTCCTTGAAGTTTTTACTCCCACAGTTTGTCCTCTGCTTGTGGATAGTGTTTTTCTCCTAGATACCCGCAGATTGTTCAGGGTCTCTGCATTGCCACTAATGGAGAAGTCCATTACGTTCAATTGTAACACAGTGTATCAGTCTCTATGTACAATGTTTTCTGGTTCTGATCCTCTCGCTCTGCATCACTATTGGAAATCTTAAAGCAAATGCTACTCATTATATTTTGTTGGTGTTCTTTTCTGGGTTCAAATTTGACTGCAATTTCTCATAGAATACTTCCAACTCTGAAAACCTATCCATTTATGATTCTTTTTTCCATCAAAAGATATTTATTGAGTGTCTTTATATTCTAGAAACAGTTGGGATTACAAAGATGAATAATACAGTTCTAACCTTGAGAAGTTTACAGCTTGGTAGCATAGATATGACATAGAATGACAGAATCTCAAAAACTAATAGGGGTCTGAGTGAGGAGGGCAGACTCTCTGTGTATGGAACTAAGGAATGAGGTTTTTGCCTGAGGCCACCTCTCAAGACTCTCAGTTTTCTAGTGTTTGCAGCACTTCTCTACTCTATCTCCATGCCTGAGGTCTATGTTCTTCCACCTCCTGGGGTCTCAAGTCTAGCTTCTCTCACAAGTAGGCCTTTGGTGGTCTTAGTCAGCTGCCAAGGACCTAGAGGTACCCCCTGGATCTCTCACTTATTCTTGTGCATGAGGGCTCTGAATCTAGTGCACTGGATTCGTAGGTGGGGAGTGGGAGGGTAGATCAGCTCACATTTTTGTGGAAATTATTTCACCCTATTATATTATGGAAATGCCCAAATTCCATGTACCTTCAATGCTGCTTCCTACTCTGGAATCCCTTCCTTCATATGAATTGGGTTTTTTTGTCCTTTTGAGGTAGCCTATATGTACATTTACAATTCTGCTTTTAGGCCTTTTGACACACATAGTGGTATAGGTGACAGCTTAGTAATCTGCACTAGAGAAGAACTCAATAAAATCAAACTCTGAGGTCAAAGTCTTGCTTGAGATAGATGGAGACAGGTAAAAGGAGCAGGAGTTAACATGGATTTGAGATATCTATGTTTGTCTTGTTATTCAGAAGAAAGGAAAGTTAATGTTATGACTTGAGGAATGAAGACATGAAACAGGAAACCATGGGAAAATTAATCTCTTAAGGATTGGGTATCTCCCTTAAGTTTGGTTTGGTGTACAGCTCAAAAATGGAGGAGAGGGGAAAAAAAGATTTGGAAGTCACTGTGAAGACATTGATAGGGAATCATTAAGGGTGCAGTAGAAGAATTACTAAGAGTAGAAAGGGCCCATTTGAAGGTAGGTATTGATAGACTAGATGATCACAATGGTACAACTCGTTTCAAAATTTTGAGTGTCCTTGATTCTGGGCCTTTTTGATGGCCTTCCACCCATACTTTCCATCTTTATCTGTGACAGATCATCTTCTGGTACCCTACATTTTAGCCAAAGTGTTTCAGGTACTGTTTCCCTCTCCTCCCTGTTATGATTGGAAAGTTCAGAGAAAGGTCAGCAAAGAATCTTCAAGGCCCTCTGTCATTTGACAAATGATGCAACCAAAGTCAAGTTAATTTTATAAGGTCACATAGCAAGTAAATTTCAGCTGCAAGATTTAAATCTCCAACTTCTTAAGGCCAAGACCAAAGCTCTATCCTCTAAACAAGACCACCAAATCAATCCATAAATACTCTGATATGAAAGACAATATCCTTTGACCTGCATCTATCCCACTCCAACACTTCTTTCTCTCTTATTGAATTGCATTCTCTATCATAGTGTTTCAGGATTTTCCCAGGTATTGCATTCCTGATATTAGCTAAGTTATCCCAATTAATCACTGTACAATATTTATGTTACTGTGTATGTTCTCCTGGCTCTACTTTCACTCTAAATCAGTTCATGCAGATCTTCCTAGCCTTTTCTGAAATCTTCTTGCTCATCATTTCTTATGCCATAATAGTATTTCAATACTAATGTGTACCACCATTTGTTCAGCTATTCCTCAGTTGAGGGACATCTCCTTAGTTTCCAAATCTTTGAAACCACAAAAAGAGCATATATAAATATTTTTGAGAAAACGAGTTGTTTCTTCATTTTTATTATCTCTTTGGAATATAGGCCTAATAGTGGTATTACAGGATCAAAGGGTGTGCAAACTTTTATAACCTTTTTGATATAGTTGTAAATTTTCCTTCAGAATTGTTGGATTATTTCACAATTCGAACAAAATGCATGTGTCCCAATTTTTCCATGTCTTTTGCAACATTTGTCATTTTTATTTACTGTTCTATTGGCAAATCTGATAAGTTCAAGGTAGTATCACAATGTTGTTTTAATTGGCATTTTTCCAATTGAGAATGATTTAAGTACATTTTATATGTTCCTTTGCCAATTTGCCAATTGGGGAAAGGCTTGTAATTTTATAAATTTGACTTATTTTCCTATGAATATGAGATATCAGACCTTTATCATAGAAATTTATTGTAAGATTTCTCCCCAAGTTTGTCATTTAACTTTTACTCTTTTTTATATTAGTTTTGTTTGCATAAAAACTTTTTAATTTAATATAATCAAAATTATTCATTTTACATCATATCCTGCTCTCTATCTCTTTTTTGGACATAAATTCTTCTCTTCTCTAGATATTTGCTAGGTAAATTATTCTTTGTCCCCCTAAATTATAGCTAAATCATATACCCATTTTGACTTTATCTTAGCATACTGTGTGAGATGTTGGTTCATACCTACTTTCTGTCATACTGTTTTTCCATTTTCCTACAAGTTTTGTTAAAAAGTAATTTCTTATTAAAAAATCTTGAGTCTTTGGGTTTATCTAAGTTCATATAACCTTTATATTTTGTATCTGATGCATTCCATTGATCCTCCATTCTATTTCTTAGCCAAAACCAGACTCTTTTGATGATTACTACTTTATAGTACAGTTTAAGATCTGGTATGACCAGTCCATCATACTTTGCATTTTTAAAATTAATTCTCTCAATATTCTTGACCTTTTGTTATTCCAGATGAATTTTGTTATTTTTTTTCTTATTCTATTAAATAATGTCTTGATAATATTATGACATTAATGAGTATATTATCATAGGTAGAATTGTCATTTTTATTATACTAGTGGAACCTACCCATGAGCAATTAATTTTTTTCCAATTGTTTGGATGTGACTTTTTGTAATAAGTATTTTGTATCTGTATTCTCAAAATTCCCGGATTTGTCTTAGAAGTTACATTCCCCGGTATTTTATATCATCTAGAGTTATTTTAAACATAATTTCTCTTTCAATCTCTTGCTGCTGAACTTTATTGGAAATATATTAAAAAGCTGATGATTTGTGTAGACTTACCTTATAGAGATTCAGGCTTGGATGGCTATGGTCTTGGTCCACGGTCACAGGTCAGACCCAGGGAATCAGGAGCTGTGACGTGATCTTGTCAGCTGCTTGGCTACCATCTCCAACTGCTCTTTCAGTTGGGAATCGATGGGAGGGAAAGGGGTCCAAATCACCAGGAAAAAGATGTAAATCTTTCCTCAGGAGCAAAGTCTTGACCAACCCTCTCATTAGACTTTTTTAGGATTGAGAGTTAACTGCCTCTCTCTGACAGAAACTCTTGCTCTCCCAAAATTCCAGAACATCTCCTAAGTCCCCTTCTCTGCTGTGCTTGAGACTCCATCAATTTCCCAGACTATAAGTTCAGTTCTAGGGTTTGAAACTTTTATCACCCTCCACTGTCCATTTTTCACACCACTTTAGGTGAAATAACTTAACCCAATCCACAGCTCACTTTCCATTATTCTTTCTGTAATCCTTTCTGTAATTGATTTTTCCCATTTCATAGGATTCTAATCAGCTTACTTCTAACCTTATCTCTATGTATACACTTTCTATCTGCTCTACTACAAATAAAAATTTTAACAATTACAATTAACAATTTTCCATGTAGGAAAACATACAGTTTGATAATATTGAATTCCTTAAGTTTTCTCTTTTTTACTCATGTTTTTAGACTTCTTTCTATGGTCTTGGGCTTCAGCATCAAATTTTCTATTAGGATCTGGTCTTTTCATCAAGAATACTTCAAAATCCTCTATTTCATTAAGTAAACAGTTCCTCCCAAAAGAATATACTCAATTTTGCTGGATAAATGATGTTGGGATATAAACATAGATATTTTGCCTTCCAGAATATCAAATTCCAGCCCTTCTGATCTTTAATAATCAAGGCTACTAATTCCTGTATAATCCTTACTATAGCTCCATGGTTTCTGAATATGGTTTTTGAGCTATTTGCAGTATTTTCTTGGATTTGGAGCTCTTGAATTTAGCTATAATATTCCTGGGGGTTGTCATTTCTGAATTGTTTCTGGAGGTAATTATGGATTATTTCAATTTGTATTTTCTCTCTTGTTCAATAATACCACAAAAGTTTTTATTTTAATTTATTTCTTGTGTTATGAGTTTTGGTAATCCCATAATTCTTATATTATCTCTCTAGGATTTATTTTCCAGATCACTTGTTTCATCAATGAAATATTTCAGATTTTCTTCTTTTTTTTCATTCTCTTGATTTTATATTATTTTTTCTTCTTATGTCATGAAGTCATTAACTTTTAACTTGCTTACATAAGCCAAGTCATGTGGACTGGGTTGATCTGGGCTTCAGGATCTCACTGTAGGCTTGAACAAGGCTTCTAACCTCCTCTTGGGTTTGCACTAGGTATTACCCTTAATATATGCCTTCTACTTGAGCTTGGGACCTTGGTTTGGGCTTGGACAGGGGCTCATAACCTCCTTCTAATCCTGTAACAGCTAGCTATTCCATGGACTACAGGGAGCTAATGTCTGGGCCTTCCCTGAAAACTAGTCTGGGACTTGGAACCTTAAGGAGTTTCTGTGAGGGTTCCATTGAATTTGTCTTGGGTAGTGACTCAGGGTTTTGGCATTGGCTTGGGCTCAAGTTCAGAACCTGGAAGAATAGATATGGGGGAGGGAATATTTCCTCTGGACTTCTATATCCTCTCACCCTGGTGACCAGACCCTTTCTACCCACCTTTCAAGTTGTTTGTTTGTTTGTGTTCATGAAACTTGCTTGTCTCTGTCACCTTATTGGATTTTTCACTCTATTATTTGCTTTGAAACAATATTTTAAGGTTGGTTGGAGACGACACTCATAGTGTTCCAAGCTTTCTCTACTTCTACTCTGCCTTTGTGGATCCCCCACACCATTTCAACTTTATTTTTGTAATGTTTGTAACATAGTCATGTCTGACTCTTCCTGATTCCATTTAGGGTATTCTTGGCAGAGATATTGGAGTGCTTGGTCATTTCCGTCTCTAGTTGAAGAAACTGAGCCAAATAGGATTAAGTGACTTGCTCAGAGTCATATAGCTAGTAAGTATATGAGGATAGATTTGAACTCAGCTCCTCCTCATTCCAGGATCAATACTCTATCTATCCACTGAGCTAATATGCTTCAATATCGACTTAAATAATTTTAAAGGAGCCATGAACATCATCCCAACAGTTGTTTCCTTCACAGAGGCAGAAGAAGCTTTTGAAATGCCAATATAGGACTTCCTTAGAATCCCAAGTGTTCAACAGCTGGTCAACTTTTTGACAATGAGCCTCTCCACCCATTGCCATGTTGTATCTTGGTCAACAGAACATAGCCAGTACCACTTAATGTCTTTTCAATCAGTCATTATTAAACATTTATTAAGAGCTTTCTATGTGCCAGGCATTTGCTGATTTCAAAGAAAACAAAGGAAGACACAAGACATTCCCTGCCCTCAAGAAACATATTCTAAAGGAAGAAACTACATGCGAAGAACTATGGACAAAGAAGCTATAGATGGGAAAAACAACACAATATTGAAAGGAGGTGCTAGAATTAAGAACTCAGAAAGACTTCAGTGAAGAAAGGGAGGTTTTAATGATATTTCAAAAGACAGAGAATCCTCTTAGTAGAATTTTGGAGGGAGAGCATTCCAGGCATGGGCCACAGCCAGAGAGAATACCCAGAATTGAAAGATGGAGTATCTTCAGGAAAAAGCCAGGAAGCCAGTGTCACTGCTTCACTGAGTACCTGGTGGTGAGTAAGGTATAAGAAGACTGGACAAGTAGAAGCGGCATGGGTTTTCAAGGACTTTCAATTCAAAAGAGAGTGTTTTCATGCAATATAGAAAATATATTCCTCTTCAATTTCATTGTTTGCCACATGTCCTAAGGCCTGAGTCCTAAGGCACTTTCCCCAAAGAAAAGATTGGTCTGAATTAAAGATTACTTTAGTTTAAATTTAGCCCCACATACTTCTAACCTGTGTGATTTTGTAGAAGTCTCAATCTCATTTACATCAACTGCAGAAGGAAATAAATGCCTGCTAGGATTGCTGTGAGAATCTATTGAGATAATATTTGTAAAGTGCTTACTTAGCACAGTATCTAGCACACAGTAGGGATGTAGAAAGTGATTATTCCTTTTCTTCCTCTCTTCTCTTCCCTTTTAAAGGCCTCTGTGGAATAACTATCCTCTTTTTCCTAGGGAGGTTGGATAGTTATACAGAAACAGTTTAACCTCTCACCTGTCATTAAAATGCAACATGCCTCTCTTGGACACTCAATGAAGGGTACCCCCCGAAATACTAGACCTTGATCACCAAGTTCTTCATGGGAAAGACAGATCCCAGTATCCCTCTTCTACCACCACTCATTCATGAGTAGAGAGACTGAGGATTGACTGGTACTGTGCTGTCAGCAATGTGGAAGGCACCTATCAGTTCCATATTATTGAGAAAAGGGGAGATAATGAGGTTGTTTATGTCACTTCCAAGAACATCAGGCCAAGGGATCCTGCACATCATTAGCCCATGACACTGCTGAAGTTAGCAGGGGCAACAAGAGATGGCATAGGGCCCTCTCAGTGGATTTCATCATCCATATAAAGACTTGGGTTCCTGTAGTTGTCTTCTTCAAAGGAGAAACTCCAGCAGCCATGCTTCTCCCACTAAGAAAACTAGAAAACCATCTTCATACACCACAAGGTCCATAGACTGATTATAGAACCTAAGCATTCCTGGATATTGTTATCTTCCTCTACTTTATCATTGGGACTTTTAGGTTTTTCCATGAGTTCTATAAGTGAAGAGACCTGTTTTTATTTTCTCCCCACTTTATGTTTGAGTTTCTCAGGAGCACAGACTGTCTAGACCAGCAGTGGAGATCATTTTAGAGCTCATGTACCCAAAATACACCTTCAAGCTGCCTTTTGGCCCCCCTCATTACCCCAGATAGTGGATGGAGGAAGTGCTTTCATTAGGCTGATGGTTAGAGGGGCACAGCATGTGAACATTTTCCCCAGGTGTGGTGAAGAAGGGGAACAGAGCAGCACCCTCCAGCTCACTGGTGCACATGTGCCATGTCTTCAAAACACAGGTCTACCTTTTCTATTTATATAATCAACAAAGTGTTGAGCACATAATACTTCTTTTTTTCTTTTTTAAATGTTTTAAATTAAATTCCATTGTTAGATGAATTAATTTCCACATCAATAAAATTATAGATTTTTGAAGGATTAAGATAAATTATTATTATTATTATTATTACTATTATTATTATTTAGGCTTATTTTTATCTAATGGTCAAGAGTGGAAAGATCTAAGAAGATTTACCATAATGACCCTAAAAAATTTTGGCTTGGGAAAGAAGACCCTGGAACTCCGGATACAAGAAGAGGCCATATATTTCATTGAGGCTATTAGAGAAGAAAAAGGTGAGCATATATCAGAGAGAGATATGTCTTTTTCCCAGTTATATTTTTATTTCTTTATTTCCCAATTACATGTGTTAAAACATTTCCACACAAATTTCTCTGAGTTATATAACTGAACACACCTCCCTCCTCCCTTATCTTTGCCCTCCCAGTCCTGGAACTTGATTATATCTGGGATATACATGTATTATCATGTAAGATATGTATACAATTGTATAAATGATCAAAAATCCTCTGCTTTCAGTTGCATTCCTACTCCAAAAGTTCTTTCTCAGCAGTGGATAGCATTCCTTGTCATAAGTCCCTCAGCATTGTTCGGGATCATTGCATTGCCAATAATAGCCAAGTCCTTCAAAGTTGATCATTCTACAATATTGCTATTCCTGTTTATAGTGTTTTCCTGGGTCTGCTTATTTCACTCTGCTTTAGTCCATGAAGGTCTTTCCAGCTATTTCTGAAATCACTGTGTTCATCATTCCTTATATCACAATACTATTCCATCACTATATTATACTCCAATTTGTTCAATCATTCCCCGATTGTTAGGCATCCCTTTAATTTCCAATTCTTTGCTCTGACAAAAAAAAAAGTTGTAAATATTTGTATACAAGTAGGTGCCATGTCTGCAGTTTGGGGGCAGCTGGGTAGCTCAGTTGACTAAGAGCTAGGCCTAGAGATGGGAGGTCCTAGGTTCAAATATGGCCTCAGACACTTCCCAGCTGTGTGACCCTGGGCAAGTCACTTAACCCCCATTACCTAACCCTTACCATTCTTCTGCCTTGGAGCCAATATACAGTATTGACTCCAGGACAGAGGGAAAGGGTTTAAAAAAATAAAACAAATACATCTCTGCAATGTACATACCTAGCCATTTTATTACTGGATCAGAGTATGCATTGTTTTATAGACCTTTGGGCATAATTCCAAATTGCCTTCCAGAATGACTGGATCAGTTCACATTCCCCATTTTGCCACATCTCCTCCAACATTCATCATCGTTAATGAATCTATAACTGGGGATGAGGAGAGTAGGAAGAGACAGATCATACTGAGACTAGAGAAAGACAAAATGCCCCAATTTAGAGAAGGTTTTCAGCAACACAGCACATTGATCTAGGAAGAATTAAGGCAGTAAGATTGGAAAGGAATTATGTGAACGTCCATTCTCTTTAATGCCGTTATAGTCATCTATGGGAGCTCACCAACTATTTGATCTCTCATTTCTTAAAATGGCACACATGAAGTTCTACCTTGATGGGTCACTCAAAACTCTGTATAAACACACAAACAAGTACTCATACCCATTCCTCTATACTCTTCTGCTGTGATTTTTAATCTTTTTATTTCTTCTTCCTTTCCACTCAATGATTCATTTCCTGTTCTACATGTCTTCCCTTTTGTTCTTCCCTTTCTACTTTTCTCTTCTACCTTCTTTGCTCTTTTCTTTTTTGGACTATATAGGTACATATTTACCTATATATAGTTATATATTCATTCACATAATAAATAGATATATATGTCATGCTATTTTCAATTACTTACTAATTTGTTTTCTTTACTTCTTCTTCTGACTGGAAAATAAAACTCTCATAACAAATACACATACTCAGCAAAATAAATTCTTACATGACCAGAAACATGTGTCTTACTAGCATAAATCGATTACATTCTAGTTAGGAATGGAATAACTCACACCATCACAGCCCTCAGCAACTGTGATTGTGATTTTCGTGGAGCAGGTTATTACATTTTTCCAAGTTATCTTTTCTCACAATGTTGTTGTGGCTATTGTATTTTCTTCTTCATACTTTGCTTCTTCCTTCTCCTTTTCCTCCTTCCCTTCCTCCTCCACTTTGCATTTCTCTGGCTTTTCTGCTATTTCCTCTTATTATCACAGATTTAGAGTAAGAATGAACCTTAAAGAACATCAAGTCCCACCTGCCTTATCCTTGAATAAATGAGTAAACAAAGGAGTAGAGCAATTGAGTCACTTGCTTAAGATCACTTACTGGGTGGGTAAATATTAAGTGCCTACTATATTCAAATTCCTGTACCAAATTATATAAATGTTAAAAAAAGGAAAAAGACTGTGACTGTCCTTGCAAATATCTCAGGGGAAACAACATGCAAATGACCATGTCCAATTAAGATATAGCTGGAAATAACCAACCAAGAGAAGACACTCTAAACAAGATCAACCCTGCCAATAAATACCTGAGGGAGGTTTGAAATTCAGAACTTCCAAGGTTCAGATCTGGTATTCTACATAATACCTCATATTAGTGCCCTTCCTGTTTTACCTTCTCATAAATCTTCTTTTCATTTCAGTATTTCTAATTATAATATCAACTCTGTAATGTCTACACTCATGAATGCAAGTTGTCTACAGATCCATATAGTGATGGGTATTTTTTGTGCTCACATATGTGAGTTGAAAGACAGGCACATATTGACTGATAAATATTACACATAGGTGAAAAAATTTTATGAAACTACAGACATGATCTATCAGACACAGAATCCTAGATAGAGATTCTATATCTGACAGACACCTCAGAAGTCTTATGGTCTAGACGTCATTTTGCTGATTAATAAATAGAGGCAAAGAGGGAGAAAGTAACTCATCTAAACTCACACAGGTAACCTAGGTTGAAACAATATAGTCCAAGTAAATCCCAAGCCTTGACAAAAACATTTTAAAATGGGCATGCTCTCTTCTTTTTTCTCAAACTTTTTAAGCAGTCTGTGATTGTTGAAAATAATAACAAAACAGCTATGTGTGGGAGGAAGTGGATGTGGAGGAAAAATGGTTGAAGAGAAAAAGTTAGAAAGTGATGCAGGGCTCCTCTAACATGCATGAGTGACACAATGAGTGGCCCATTCTTTTTCTATTCCACAGGAAAGCCCTTTAACCCACACTTTCATATCAACAATGCTGTTTCCAACATCATCTGTTCTGTCACTTTTGGGAATCGTTTTGAATACCATGATTCTAAGTTTCAGGAGCTACTGAAGAGCTTGAATCAAGTCTCGGTGCTTCAAACCAGTTGGGAGTGTAAGGTAAATAGACTATCATCCTTACTGAAGAGAGATAAATTGTCTGATGGCTGGTGTCCTCCTTTCACAGGAAAAGAAACAAGCAAGCCTGTGAGAGGCTGGCAAGAGCTGAGACTCTAAGCATAGAAAGGGACTAGCAAAAGAAATGAAGAAAGAAAAGGATGTTTGGAAACAATGATGTGAAAGACCATGCCTGAGGGATCTAAGCATTTCTAGAACACTGTTCAAGTAATGTTTTTCTCACATCCTTTGCTAAATGATCAATTGATTAACATTTATTAAACGCCTACTCTATGTCAGGGACTGTGTGAGGTGATAGAGATATAATAACAAAGGTGAAGTAGATTCTGACCTTGGGGGATTTACATTCTTCTGCTTATGGTGAAAACATGCTCTCAAGTAAGTGTAAATACAAATAAAAATAAGGGAATCCTTTTGGTAGAGTAGGAATTGGAAGCCAGAAGGACCAGGAAAGGCTTCATTTAGAAGCTATCACTTAGGCATAGTTTTGAAGGAAACCAGGGTTTTATCCACAGCACTGCAACAGGAGGAGAATGGAGACAGAAGATAGAGAGAGAGAAAAAGAAAGAACAAAGAGGGAGAGAAGAGATACAAAGACTTCTAGAGAAACAGAATGAGAGAGACAGAAAGAAGAGACAGTGAGAGAGAAAGATAATTTCTAAAGTGCTGATATGAAAGATTTGTAAAAAGTTTTACATATATTTTCTCCAAACTTGGAGTCTTTGCACTTGTTCCTCATGACTAGAATTCTTTTCCTTTTCATCTCCACATCTTGGCCAGTGAAAATGGCAGCTAAGTGGCAGCAAATTCTGAAACCACTCTATATTCAAGGTACAAAGACTTCTTTGGTTTATCTTATACAAGAATATTTTTAACCCCAGCTCAAGGTATATTCATAAGCCTCAGATATCCTTTCATACCCTAAAGCTTTATTGTGCCAGATTTCTTCAACTACTTTTGAGGAATGATTTTATCAAAAGTTATTTTTGCAACTTGTAGCCTGAGATGGCCTTGCCCAATCTGAGTCAGACTTGAAAATATGTCCTTTGTGGCTGCTTTCATTAGTGGGTCTAAAATCTCTTATGCCTCTGTCACTAGAGAATATAAAGTATTTGGTAATCTATCTCCCAAAACAAACAGGAATCATATAAACACAATTACAAAACACTTTCCACACTAATAAAACTAGATCTAAACAATTGAAAAAAAAACACATTAATTGCTCATGGGTAGGATAAGCTAATGTAATAAAAATGACAGTCCTACTCATATTAATTTACTTATTTGGTGTGATACCTCTCAAATTACCAAAAAATCTTTTTATAGAACTAGAGAAAATAATAAAATTCATTTAGAAGAACAAAATACCAAGTATATTGAGGAAAATAATGAAAAAATATAATAGATTGTGGCGTAGCAGTACCAGATGTTAAACTATACTACAAAGCAGTGATTATCAAATAAGGCAGGTACTGTTAAGATATAGAAGGATAGATCAATAGAAAAGACTAGGAGTAAATGACCTCAGCAATGCTGTGTTTGCTAAAGCCAAAGATCCCAGATTTTAGTGTAAGAATCCACTATTTGACAAAAACTACTGGCTAAATTGGAAACAGCATGGTATAAAATAGGTTTAGATCAATATCTCATACACTCTAGCAAAATAAGTTCAAAATGGGTATAAGACTTAAGCATATAGAATGATATTATAAGTAAATTAGGTGAACATAGAACAATTTACCTGTCAGATCTATAGAGAAGGGAAGAATTTAAGACCAAACAAGATTCAGAGAACATTACGAGATGTAAAATGAATAATTTAATTATATTAAATTAAAAAGCTTATATACAAACAAAACTAATGTAACCAAGATTAGAAGGAAAGCAACAAACTGGAAGAATTTTTTATAAAAAGTTTCTCTGATAAAGGTTTAATTTCTCAAATATATGATTACTAAGTCAAATTTGTAAGGAACCAAGTCATTCCTAAAATGGTCATGGGATATGAATAGGCAGTTTTTACATGAAATATATGTCAATAATCCTATTAAAAATGTTCAAGTCCCTGTAGATTAAACAAATGCACATCAATACAACTATGAGGTACCCCCAAAGAACTTTAAAAGAATGCATGCTTTTTGTTCCAGTAATACCACTATTAGGTCTGTATCAGAAAGAGATGGACCTGTTTGCACAAAAATATTTATAGCTGTGGTTTTGTAGTGGCAAAAAAAAAAATTGGAAAAAAGGAGGTATCCATTGATTTGGGAATGGCTGAACAAATTGTGACAGCCTATGGTGATGAAATACAATTATTCTATAAAGGAAAGAACTGCGTGATTTATATAAGAACTGAAAAGACCTCCCTGCAGAACCTGGAGAACACTGGACATAGTAACTGAAACACTATGGGATTATCAAATATGATTAACTGCTTTTAAAAGTAATGCAATGTTCCAAGACAATGCATAGGATCTTATAAGAAAGAATGCTATCCACATCCATTGAAAGGATTGTTTGATTTGAAATCTAAAAGAAAACATATGATTTACCATTGGTTTCTTTTGGTATATGATTTGGGGTTTTGATTTTATAAGATTACTCTCTTAAATTAATGAATTGTATAAAAATAGATCTTGCGTGATAGATTTCAGTGATAATACATGTATAGTGGAGTTGCGTGTCAACTCTGGGAGGGGCGAAGGAAAAGGGTTGTTAGTCAATATAAATCATGTAACATTGGAAAAATTATGAGTAAATTTGTAACTTGAATAAAAAAAAGAATCAATTCAAATTTCACCTTCAAATGCAAGATGCATTTCCCAATATCTCTAGTACTTTTTGCCTTCCCCTCTGAAATTCCATTTCAAGTATCCTACATATATCTCACAAGAATCTAGTTATTAACCTGTTGGATTTGCAATTAGAATATGAGCTCATTCCCATCACTATCATTTTGGACAAATCTTATACTGAGACTGGTATTTTTCCCTTCCTTAGCATTTAGCCCAGTGCCTGGCACATAGTCGATGTTACACATACTAAATGATTAATAAATATTTGTAAACTAGCTGATTACTCAACATGCTCACAAAAACCCATTCAGCTACTTGTTCTTATTATCTCCATTTGAAAGAAAAGCAAACAAAGGGAGGAATAAAGCAATGATTTTTCTCACAGTAAATGTGTCTTAAGAGAAATTCTAACTCACATCTTCCTGAATTTTACTCCAGCACACCATCCATTCTGCCTCCCAGTTGATCAGTGAGTAATCCTTACCAAAAAAGTCAATTAGGTGCATCAATACATGGCCAAGGGGTCTGGTATATGAAAACCATAATTGGATAAATGCCAAGCTGAAGGTTATGAGTCCAATACTATGGGATATGCAGCAGCAGTTAAAAGGAGGATGAGTTTGGAAGGTTAAATTTGATGGATGACACACTAAAAAAGTAAAATCCCAAGCCAGACTTAGAATAAGAAATTTGAAGGCATAACACAGCTCAAAAGGAAACGGCACTCATTTCTCCTTTTTCTCTTTTCTTTTATATTTTTTAGTTCTTCAATATCTTTCCTAGGATAATGAAATGCTTGCCAGGAGCTCATAAAAAACTCTTTAGAGAATTCCAGAAACTAGAGTCTTTTGTGGCCCATATGATCAAACAACACAAGGAAGATCAAAACTCTGAGGAAGCCCAGGACTTCATTGATGCTTACCTGAAGGAGCTGTCCAAGGTAATGGAGACAACACAAGAAAACATGCACAATGTGCTGGAAAAAAAAAATCAAGGCCTTAAATGGGGAGGGACAAATAGGTTAATATGTTCAAAATTTACATCTGCCTCATAACTTGAGCATCTTTCCTCCTAGAAAACCTGAGGATGTCCTGAATAGAAATAAAATTTCAATTTTATATAAGTTAAGTGGAGTGTATGTATGGTGGTGGGGTTGTTTGGAATTGTATGTAGGTTGTGGTGGTTCTAGAAAATCCAGTTTTTATTTGGATATCGAAAAGATTCTAGAGCTCATTTAATTCAGCCCTCTGCCTTTATAGATGAATAAACTGAAGAACAAAGTAATTAATCAAATGACCCTGCCCACAAAGCTAATAGGAATCTGAGGTGGGATTTGAACCCAGCTCTTTCTGTTTCCTAAGTAGTACTCTACTCCGATTGAGATTAATTATTGGCCCTGATATTTCAACCCTACTAATTCATCTCTCTGCATATTACTTTACTCATCTATAAAATCCTGTGTGCCCTCAATTCCATAGAGATATTGCGTATATATTCTTTTTTTTCCAATTTAAACATTATTTTATTAGGTTATTTTCAAACAATATTCCTTGGAAACAAAGATCCTTTTCTTATCTTCCCCTCCTCCCCCCTCCCCTCTGTAAACCTCAAATTTCCTTAGACTTATAATTGTTGAAAATTTCACCATTGGGATATTTCATACTTGGAAAATTTCTTACTGATAGTCTATTGGAATGGGAACTCCATTGGCATGGGAGGTTCCTTCTCTTCCCTTCTTAAGATTACTTTAGGACAGAAACCCTTTGCTGAACAATGGAAAGGACTTTGACCTATGCTTAAGCATAGAACAGGAATTTCTTTGAGTCTTGATTGATTTAGAATTGATACAATGGAGATACTTGGAATAAATCTCCACCCTATTCAGTCCTAATAGGATTGAGTAAGGGCTGCAGCCTAGATCAAAATTTAATTATTCCAATCTCTACCATACTCAAGTTAACAGGATTTAGAAAGGGCTGTAGCAAAGGAGTATAGATTTAATCATTTGAAAATATGACCTTCAACAGACATGTGCAAAAGCCAGAAACCTCTGGGCGGTCCTGGGTTAAGCGAGAGCCTCCATTGACAGGGAAATTGATGAAGAGTGATTGGTAGATGTGAGGACTGAGGGGAGGCAACTTGGATGGTGTCCTTAAAGATAGGAGGGTCTGGAGACTGAAGGGGGTGGAGTTTTTTTTGGAGCGGTGTGGTTCCTGGGCTCTGAGGAAGCTTGCTCTGAAGGAAGCTGAAGGTGGGGGCCTCTGAGACTGTTTCTCCATTTTGGACACGTGAGTGAAAGGGACTGATCTCTTTTCTTTGCCCCAGCTATCTAAGGGCTTGGGCCTTTTGGCCCAGCCTAAACAGAAGGGGTATTTAAGCCCTATTCCCTTCTCTCCCCTTTCTCTCTCTATATATATCTCTAATTCCTTTCTTGCTCCTATTGTAATTAAACTCCAAAAAAGGCTGACGGCTGACTTGAGTTTTTCATTTAGGAATTACATAGCTGATTCCTTGGCGACCTTAAATTAATATATATCAGTCTTTTAAAGTGATTCCCTTGTAACATTGTGGCTGACCACACGGGAGTCTAAAGAATCCTCTCAATAAAACTTTTTCCTTGCCTTTTTACTATACTGTTTCACCACTTAGTCCTTTTTTTTAAAAAAAAAAAAAAAACTTGGCTTAAAGACACAGCTGCTAGAACACGTGAGTATAAAAAACTTTTTCTCTTTTCTCCTTAAGTTAAATTGGAATCAGCAGTTTTTTCTTTTTCTTCCCTTTAATCTTAAGGGACAGCTGGGTAGCTCAGCGGATTGAGAGCCAGCCCTAGAGGCAGAAGGTCCTGGGTTCAAATCGGACCTCAGATACTTCCCAGCTGTGTGACTCTGATAGACAGAAAACAGCGGTTTTTAAATCTCAGCAACAGGACTCTAAAGTCCTGGCTGGAAGAACTGTTTCTAAATATCCTTTCCCTTAAGGAACAACTTCCTGGATTAAAAAAAAAAAAAACCCTGTGGAAAGTTTGTTGCTTTGCCCTGCTCCCCACGTGTTTTGTGAAATTACAAAATATACATATAAAAATGAGTACTACATTCTTTGACAATTATATGGCAGCTGAAGAAGTAGGGGCATTGAGGAATGAAGGATACCTCCAAATTTTTATATTAATAGGTACTGTCATTTTTGTACTCCTCAATACTATATTTAGAGATGAAAAAATAAAAAATATTGAGGATAAAATAAAACAAAATGAGGATAAAATAAAACAAAATGAGGATAAAATAAAACAAAATGAGGATAAAATAAAACAAAATGAGGATAAAATAAAACAAAATGAGGATAAAATAGAAAATATTGAGGATAAAATAGAAAAAAATGAGGATAAAATAGAAAAAATTGAGGATACAATAGAAAAAATTGAGGATACAATAGAAAAAATTGAGGATAAAATAGGAAATATTGAGAATAAAATAGAAAAACTTGAGGATAAAATAGGAAATATTGAGAATAAAATAGGAAATATTGAGGATAAAATGGGAGATATGGAAGATAAAATAGGAAAAATTGAGGATAAAATGCAAGCCCAATTAGAAGATCTAAAATGTTTCTTACAGGATCAATGGGCAAACACCCACTCTACCAGAAACAGACCTGTTTCTGAACCTTTGAATGAGGAAATTTCCTTCCCTGAAATAGAGATGGAAAACACCTTCCCTATAGCCCAGTTAACAGACTGCTTCTCTCGTGCAGTGCAAATCTTGTCTGAATTTAATCCCCAAAACCCTTCCCCTGCAATCCCAGCTTCTCATGTTCCTTCTCCTACAGAAAACCAAATTCCAATGCAAGGGAGATCTTGTCCTCCTAGAGAAACCTGTCCTTGTCAAACTGACCCACAGGTGCAAAATTCAACTAGAGGCCTGTTTCCTCTAAGAGAAGTACCTGAAATAGGACGAAATGGGGATGTGGTGACTTTAAGACATAGGATACCGTATACTCCCCAAGAAATAAATGAATTTACACGAAATATCCCCACATATGAACAAGATCCTTTTCTTGTAACAAAAAAGATGGGAGACATATTTTTTCAATATAATCCGCCTTACAAGGACGTTGAGAGCTTACTACAGGCTTTTTTAAGTGAACGTGAAAAAAATAAAATAATTGCTCATGTCAACAAAACCCGGGGGCGTAATGCAGCACATTGGCCATCTCAGGATCCTGTTACAAGGGAATCACTTTAAAAGACTGATATATATTAATTTAAGGTCGCCAAGGAATCAGCTATGTAATTCCTAAATGAAAAACTCAAGTCAGCCGTCAGCCTTTTTTGGAGTTTAATTACAATAGGAGCAAGAAAGGAATTAGAGATATATATAGAGAGAGAAAGGGGAGAGAAGGGAATAGGGCTTAAATACCCCTTCTGTTTAGGCTGGGCCAAAAGGCCCAAGCCCTTAGATAGCTGGGGCAAAGAAAAGAGATCAGTCCCTTTCACTCACGTGTCCAAAATGGAGAAACAGTCTCAGAGGCCCCCACCTTCAGCTTCCTTCAGAGCAAGCTTCCTCAGAGCCCAGGAACCACACCGCTCCAAAAAAAACTCCACCCCCTTCAGTCTCCAGACCCTCCTATCTTTAAGGACACCATCCAAGTTGCCTCCCCTCAGTCCTCACATCTACCAATCACTCTTCATCAATTTCCCTGTCAATGGAGGCTCTCGCTTAACCCAGGACCGCCCAGAGGTTTCTGGCTTTTGCACATGTCTGTTGAAGGTCATATTTTTCAAATGATTAAATCTTTACTCCTTTGTTCCAGCCCTTTCTAAATCCTGTTAACTTGAGTATGGTAGAGATTGGAATAATTAAATTTTGATCTAGGCTGCAGCCCTTACTCAATCTTATTAGGACTGAATAGGGTGGAGTATCTCCATTGTATCAATTCTAAAATCAATCAAGACTCAAAGAAATTCCTGTTCTATGCTTAAGCATAGGTCAAAGTCCTTTCCATTGTTCAGCAAAAGGTTTTCTGTCCTAAAGTAATCTTAAGAAGGGAAGAGAAGGAACCTCCCATGCCAATGGAGTTCCCATTCCAATAGACTATCAGTAAGAAATTTTCCAAGTATGAAATATCCCAATGGTGAAATTTCCAACATTTATAAGTCTAAGGAAATTTGAGGTTTACAATCCCGAATGGGACTATAATAATCCTGAGGACTATCTACAACTATACAGTTGTAGAGAGGCCATCCTCACGGCCATGAAGGAATGTGCGGACAGTACAGATAAGTGGATGGAACTGGAAAAAATTAAGCAAAAGGAAAACGAAACACCCTCCAGATTTATGGACAGAATTATCGAGTTTGTGGACAGATACTTAGATTGGGACTTAAATAAAGAGAATAGTTTAAGACAAGTTAGAAGAATCTTTGTAAATAATTCTTGCAAAGTAATTAAAAATTATTTTAAAACACAATGCCCAAGATGGTCAGATATGGACCTTGAAGAATTGCGAAAAACAGCTATATATGTTTTTAAGGGAAACGAAGAAAAGGAAAAAGAGAATAATGATGACATGGAGGAAATGAAGAAAAAAATGAGATGTGCAATAGATAGGATAACTAAATTAGAAAGTGGGCATGATAATGAACCAACGACAATTGCCCCTCTCCAGAAATCCAATTATCAATCCATTACTTGCCACTTCTGTGAGAAGAAGGGCCACAAAATGATGGAATGTAGAACCTTTCTTAAGATGTTTGGAAGGAATACACAGTTTAATAATGGTTTTAGAAATAATAACTATAGAAATTATGATAATGGTTATAGAAACCAAAATTCTAGAAATTATAATAATGACTATGGAAATAACTATAATGAATATAGAAATAAGAGCTTTAGAAACCAGAATTATAGAAATAGGAATTGGGAATTTAATGACAATGCTCAAATTGAAGAAAATTTTAATGATAATACTCAACAATATATGAGAAATGGCGCTCGTCCAAAAATTACTCGAGGTACTAATGACCCTCAGAGAGGTGCCCTTCAGGGGGGTGCCCAAGGAATATCCCAAACACAATGATGGTGCCCAGGGGGGGCTGGGGCACAGGAATCAGAGGATACAACCTTTGATTTCCCAGACCCTGATGTCCTACTACCCGTTGTCCCTATCCACTGCCCTCCCCATACTAATGAACCCCATGTTACCTTAAAAGTGGGTAACACTTATTATGATTGTCTATTAGACACTGGAGCTTCCTGGTCTGTATTAAAGAGAACACCTGATTTACAATGTTATTCTATTGGCTCAGAGAATGTAATGGGAGTATCAGGAATAACCCAAAGAGTTAAAAGACTTCCTCCTAGAATGGTGTCTGTAGGACCCCTAGAGGTACAACACTCCTTCCTTTTGATGCCTGACTCCCCTTTAAATTTGCTGGGGAGGGACCTTCTATGCAAACTCAGAGCCACAATAACCTGCTCCCCAGATGGCTCATTATCATTAGAAGTACCAGAGGAATCTTTAAAATTACTCCCTGTACTTCTCTCGGAAAACCAGGAGGCAAAAGAACCTTCCATTTTTGAAATACCTAAAGATATACCAGAGTCTCTTTGGGCCACATCTTCTTCTGATGTAGGCTTACTTAAATCTGCTGTTCCTGTGCAGATAAAAACTAAATCTAGCCCACCTCCTTCTATCCCTCAGTATCCCCTCTCAAAGGAGGCAATTGAGGGTATTACACCAGTTATTAACTCATTAATAGAACAGGGAATAATAATCCCTTGCAAATCTGAATACAACACGCCCATCCTGCCAATTAAAAAACCAAAAAAAGGACCCGATGGCAAACACATCTATAGATTCGTACAGGATCTAAGGGCAGTGAATAATCACGTTATAAAGAGACACTCCGTAGTTTCTAACATACATACTATTATTTCATCTATTCCTAGCACAGCTACATACTTTACAGTAGTAGACTTGTGTTCAGCTTTCTTTTCCATACCAATACATGAAAACTCCAGGCATATTTTTGCTTTCACCTGGAAGGGCTCACAATATACCTGGTGTCGGCTGCCACAGGGTTATGTCGAAAGTCCGAGCTTATTTGAGCAAATTTTGAGCCAAGACACAGACAATATAACATTTAAAAATAGCAAATTAATCAAATATGTAGATGATCTACTCTTGGCTTCAACAGATGCAGAAACATGTCAAGAAGATAGCAAACACCTTCTTTTGGAATTGCACAAAAGAGGACATAAAATCTCTAAGGATAAAGTTCAATGGTGTCTCCAAAAAGTAGAATATTTGGGATTCATCTTGACTGCGGGTGCTCGTTATATTTCTCCAAAACGAATTGAGAACATTCAAAAATTGAGTGCTCCTACCACTAAGAAACAGCTGAGAGCAATTTTAGGAGCAACAGGGTTTTGTAGACAATGGATTCCATGCTATGGGGAAATCACTAAACCCCTTATAGCATTAACAAAGGATTCGGTTCCTGAACCCCTCAAATTAGAGCCTGAACACTTGTCAGCTCTAACAGATCTGAAAAAGGCTATCATGTCTGCCCCTGCTCTAGGCATCCCAGATTACAACAAGCCATTTACCTTATATGTGCATGAGCGAAGAGGAGTAGCCTCTGGTGTGTTAACTCAGACTTTGGGACCTTCTCAGCGCCCAATTGCTTATTATTCTGCCCAACTAGACCCAGTAGCAGCAGGAGCACCACCATGCCTTAGAGGAGTAGCTGCTACAGCCTTACTAGTAACAAAAACCGTTGATTTAGTATTGGGATGTCCATTAACAATAATGTGCCCACATGAGATTGAAGCATTATTGGTAAAACATAGAACACAGGCATTCTCAGATCAGAGAATTACAAGGTATGAAATAACCTTATTAACTAGTGAAAATATTACCTTGAAACGCTGTTCAACTCTTAACCCTGCCACCTTGCTTCCAGATTTACCTACTTCAGGAGAACCACTACATAACTGTGAAACACTAGTGTCCATGGCAGAAAAGCCTCGAGATAATCTCTTGGACACTCCCTTAGACAATGCAGATCTGATTTTATTTACCGATGGTTCCTCTTTTATGAGGGATGGCATACGTTACACTGGAGCTGCCGTAGTCTCAGAATTTGCCACTGAATGGTCAGCTTCACTACCTTCTAACATTAGCGCTCAAGGAGCAGAACTCATAGCTCTAAAACAAGCTTGTATAATTGCCAAGGATAAAAAGGCAACAATTTATACAGATTCTAGATATGCTTTCGGCATTTGTCACTCAGTCGGGATGCTATGGCTCCAAAGAGGATTTTTAACCTCAGCTGGAAAATCCATAGCTAATGCAGAAATTATTAATGAAGTTCTTTCTGCTCTCAAACTGCCTAAAGCCCTAGCTGTAGTTCATTGCTCTGCCCATACAGGTGGCTCTGACCCTGTCTCTAGAGGAAATGACCGAGCAGATGCCGCTGCAAAACTAGCAGCCATAGAAGGACCTGGATTAATTTTAACATTAACAACCACTGATAATTTAAATTTATCACTCTCCTATAATGAAAAGGAAGTGGAAAAATGGAAACAAAAATTTAAAGCAAAACAAATTAATGGAGTATGGGTGTCACCTGAAGGAAAACCCCTGCTCCCTAGAAGTTTCTATAACCAAATTTGCCAATCTATTCATAAAAATGGTCATTTTGGCACCCAGGGCATCGTGGACTCTGTCAAGAGAGTATGGATAGCCCCTGGTATAACTACTGTAGCCTCTAAAGTATGTTCAGCCTGTCCTATTTGCCAGGCATATAACCAACATGCATATCATGGAAAAGCCTTTGGGGGACGTCCTCTGGCTTACACACCTTTTGAACATCTACAGATAGATTTCATTACAATGCCAAAAGCTGGACGTTATAAATTTTGTCTAGTAATTGTAGATCAACTAACCAGATGGCCAGAAGCATTTCCTACGACCCGAGCCACAGCAGATTTTGTTGCAAAGATACTTTTAAAAGAAATTATCCCTCGTTTTGGCCTACCAGCACGTATTGACTCCGATAGAGGGAGTCATTTTACCGATTCTGTCTTAAATCAAATATATTCTTGCTTGGGGATAACTCCAAAATTCCATGTTCCATATCACCCCCAGAGCTCAGGCCAAGTGGAGAGGATGAATAAAGAACTTAAGACTATGATTGGCAAATTATGCACTGAGACCCATTTAAAATGGCCTAAAATTCTCCCTCTGGCCCTATTTTATCTTAGAAGCAGGCCTAGAGGAGACTTACATATTTCACCATTTGAGATGCTTTTTGGACATCCGCCTATACAGGCTAAGCCTTTCTCCCCGGCTTATACATCGCTATTAGGGGGAGATATTACTATTGCTTCCTATATACAGGAGTTACAGCACAAACTACGTGAACTTCATGAATCCGGAGCTGCAGTACAAGCTGGACCATTAGACTTTTCTCTGCATGACCTGAACCCAGGAGATAAAGTTTATATCAAGAATTTCAAGCGAACTGGACAACTCAACCTTCATGGGAAGGACCATTCCAAATATTATTAACTACTCCAACATCTATAAAGATTGGAGAAAGAGACTCTTGGATTCACTGCTCACATGTGAAGAAAGCATCTTCTGCTGAGACTGATTAACTCTATCTTATCATATGAATTGTGACTCTATCTTATCATAAGAATTGGAGATAATAATCCATAGACAAATGGATGCTGGTTTTTTTTCTTTCAAGAATATATTGAATTACTGATTTTTTTTCTTATTTTTTCTTATTTCTTTTCTTTTATTTTTTATCAGAATATTTGATTTTTTTCTCATTATTTGTACTGAAGGTACACATAATTAATATTAATATTTTTTCCCTGCAGTAATACAAGTTAATATATATACTCTTGCTATAATATCAATATATGCCTAAAAGCTTTAAACTATGGGAACCTGCCATTTATTGATAAAATATTATAGGACTGTGATTAATGTTTGTGTCTGATTCCAGGAAAAGGGATAAAAACAAGGAGCACAGACTAAACCTGAATAGTGCCAATAGAGCACACAAGAAATATTAAAGTGAGACTCGAGGTTGCGACGCTTAACTTATGTTTAAGTCGTAGGACTTCCTTGTATCTACACTCTTTTTGAAATACTCAAACAAGTACAAAGCTTGACTATCATGCTGGCTCCCTATATCTCTGAAGGAAAAAAATCAGACAAGGGAATGACATTTCCCCATCAAAATAGAATTCTAATTCTTTTCTTCTTATATTATGGCAACTTCCTGTAGTCTTGGCTACAAATGGCTAAGTGAAATATTACTGCCTTCTGTCCTACATACTTGTGGGATAGAAATTACTTTAAACTGGACCTATACAAGGTCTATTTTGAATTTTTCTTATGTTTTTGATTATTTTTCTATTCTTTTGATAATTGACACATACACCCCCATAACTGAACATTGCATTCTGAGCTAAACTTGATATATTTTTTTTTAAATACTTACTTCAGGGGGGATTGTATTTTATTTAAAAATCTAAGAATTTTTGAATTTTTTTTGTTTGATTGTATTTTTATAAAAATCCAAGACTTTTGTTTAAGATTTTACTGTTATAAAAAATTTCAAAGATTTTGATTTTGTTCGAGAAAAGATCTTCAAGAAAGAAGCTTGAAACTTTTATATCCAGAGAATGAACTGTTGCAGAAAGATGCCAAAAACCTACACTTCATCAAGAAGATCAAGAATGAACTTTGGATGTGATTGATTGGACTGAACTTTTGATTGAACATTTATTGTAACATTTATGCCAAAAGGGACTGCCCCTAATTTGGCTTTCTGTCAATGCGCCTAGCAAACATTGGTTTTGCTTTCTTTTCTTTTCTATTTCCTCTCTCACTATTCTAATTTCTCCTAGAAAATTGAATATTGTGTATATCTTTAGTTAGAAGTGAATTTAGAACTACAAAATGATTATGTTAAATGATCAAAGGGGAGACTAGTCTCCCAATGATCATCAGGGGGGATTGTAAACCTCAAATTTCCTTAGACTTATAATTGTTGAAAATTTCACCATTGGGATATTTCATACTTGGAAAATTTCTTACTGATAGTCTATTGGAATGGGAACTCCATTGGCATGGGAGGTTCCTTCTCTTCCCTTCTTAAGATTACTTTAGGACAGAAACCCTTTGCTGAACAATGGAAAGGACTTTGACCTATGCTTAAGCATAGAACAGGAATTTCTTTGAGTCTTGATTGATTTAGAATTGATACAATGGAGATACTTGGAATAAATCTCCACCCTATTCAGTCCTAATAGGATTGAGTAAGGGCTGCAGCCTAGATCAAAATTTAATTATTCCAATCTCTACCATACTCAAGTTAACAGGATTTAGAAAGGGCTGTAGCAAAGGAGTATAGATTTAATCATTTGAAAATATGACCTTCAACAGACATGTGCAAAAGCCAGAAACCTCTGGGCGGTCCTGGGTTAAGCGAGAGCCTCCATTGACAGGGAAATTGATGAAGAGTGATTGGTAGATGTGAGGACTGAGGGGAGGCAACTTGGATGGTGTCCTTAAAGATAGGAGGGTCTGGAGACTGAAGGGGGTGGAGTTTTTTTTGGAGCGGTGTGGTTCCTGGGCTCTGAGGAAGCTTGCTCTGAAGGAAGCTGAAGGTGGGGGCCTCTGAGACTGTTTCTCCATTTTGGACACGTGAGTGAAAGGGACTGATCTCTTTTCTTTGCCCCAGCTATCTAAGGGCTTGGGCCTTTTGGCCCAGCCTAAACAGAAGGGGTATTTAAGCCCTATTCCCTTCTCTCCCCTTTCTCTCTCTATATATATCTCTAATTCCTTTCTTGCTCCTATTGTAATTAAACTCCAAAAAAGGCTGACGGCTGACTTGAGTTTTTCATTTAAGAATTACATAGCTGATTCCTTGGCGACCTTAAATTAATATATATCAGTCTTTTAAAGTGATTCCCTTGTAAAACCTCCTCTAGCCAATGCATGATTCCACTGGGTATCACATGTGTCCTTGCTTCAAACCCATTTCCATGTTGTTTGTATTTGTATTAGGGTGTTCATTTAGAGTCACTCCTCATTCCTGTACCTTCCACCCCTGTAGTCAAGCAGTTGCTTATCTTCAGTGTTTTTACTCCCACCTTTTGTCCTTTGCTTGTGGATAGTGTTTTTATCTCCTGGATCCCTGCAGAATGTTCAGGGATGTTGTATTGACACTAATGGAGAAGTCCATTACGTTCTCTTGTACCACAGTGTGTCAGTCTCTGTGTACAATGTTTTCCTGGTTCTGCTACTCTTGCTCTGCATCACTTCCTGGAGGTTGCTCCAGTCACCATGGAATTCCTCCACTTTATTATTCCTTTTAGCACAATAGTATTCTATCACCAACATATACCACAATTTGTTCAGTCATTCTCCAATTGAAGAGCATCCCCTTGTTTTCCAATTTTTGGCCACCAGAAAGAGAGCAGCTATGAATATTCTTGTACAAGTCTTTTTCTTTATTATCTCTTTGGGGTAAAGACCTAGCAGTGCTATGGCTGGATCATAGGGCAGACATTCTTTTATCGCCCTTTGGGCATAGTTCCAAATTGCCGTCCAGAATGGTTAGATCAATTCACAACTCCACCAGCAATGAATTAATGTCCCGACTTTTCCACATCCCCTCCAGCATTCATTACTTTCTTTTGCTGTCATATTAACCAATCTGCTAGTTGTGAGATGATACCTCAGAGTTGTTTTGATTTGCATCTCTCTGATTATAAGAGATTTAGAACACTTATTATGTGCTTATTAATAGTATTGATTTCTTTGGCTGAAAATTGCCTGTTCATGTCCCTTGCCCACTTATCAATTGGAGAATGACTTGATTTTTTGTACAATTGATTTAGCTCTTTATAAATTTGAGTAATTAGACCTTTGTCAGAGGATTTTGTTATGAAAATTGTTTCCCAATTTGTTACTTCCCTTCTCAATTTGGTTGTGTTGGTTTTGCTTGTACAAAACTTTATAATCTGATGTAATCACAATTGTTTATTTTAAATTTTTTGGCTCTTTCTATGTCTTCCTTGGTTTTAAAGTCTTTCCCTTTCCACAGGTCTGACATGTATATTAGACTGTGATTACCTAATTTACTTATAGTTTCCTTCTTTATGTTCAAGTCATTCACCCATTCTGAGTTTATATTGGTGTAGGGTGTGAGATGTTGATCCAAACCTAATCTCTCCCACACTGTCTTCGATTTTTCCCCGCAGTTTTTATCAAATATTGCATTTTTGTCCCAAAAGCTGGGGTTTTTGGGTTTAATCAGAGACAGTCTTGCTGATGTCACTCACCCCAAGTCTATTCCACTGATCCTCCTTTCTGTCTCTTAGCCAGTACCAAACTCTTTTGATGACCACTGCTTTATAAGAGAGTTTGAGATCTGGGACTGCAAGGCCACCTTCCTTTGCATTTTTTTTTTCATGATTCCCCTATATATCCTTGATCTTTTGTTCTTCCAAATGAACTTTGTTATGGTTTTTTCTATTGTGTATATATTCTTTGTAAACACTAAAATACCATAAAATAAATTATCGATTGTACAGGCTATCAAAATATAATACCTCTGAGAATTTGTGTAGAGATGGAACCAGTATCTGCTGTTAAATTTATGGGACAAATATTCTTTTCACCATCGTATTGGACATTATTAATGTCAAAGTCCCCAAATGTCTAAGAGCTGAATGTTTCCTTAAGCATCTATATATCCACTCTGAAATATTCAGTAGACCACACATGAATTGTGTTCCATTTTGGGACTGGAGAAGATTGAAAGAAGGGAAGCCAGCATGATGGGGGCCTTTCCAATCATGTCCTATGAGGTTTGTGTTAAAGCAAAAGGATATGTTTAGTCTAGATAATAGAAGTCTTCAAGAAACATAGTAGCTATTTTTTCACAACTCAAATCAGTGAGGAGGAAAGATTAGCTGTCTCTTCCTCTTCACAAAAGGCAGAATAAGGTGGAAGAATATTATGAGGCAAAGTTCAGTTGGCAATAATGGAGGAATAACTCTGAGTGGAATTATTTGACACAAAATGTCATGGATTGAAGTCAGGTGAGCAGATGTTGGTACATTTTAGTAGGATTTAACTTCAAGTATCACTTGGATTTGAATCAGAGGTATTAAATATATGGTCAGTGTGTTTGTTGCAAGTGTGTATCATTTGAAATGGAACTTAGGTTGCAGAATGGATAAAGCTCTGGACTTCATCATCTTCCTGAGTTCAAATTTGCCCTCAGACTCTTACTAGCTGTTCATTGAACATTTGATAGAATTCACTAAGGAATCCATCACTCCCTGGGGATTTTTTCTTAGGGAGTTCTTTGATGGCCTGTTTCAATTTCTTTTTCTGATATGGGATTATTTAAGAATTCTATTCCTTCTTCTGTTAATCTAGGCAATCTATATTTTTGTAAATATTCATCCATATCACCCAGATTGGCATATATTTATTACCATATAATTGGGGAAAATAGTTTTTAATGATTGCTTTAATTTCCTCTTCATTGGAGATGAGGTTCCCATTTTCATATATGATACTGTTAATTTGGTTTTCTTCTTTCCTTTCTTAAATTAAATTGACCAGTATTTTGTCTATTTAGTTTGTTTTTTTTCAAAATACCAGTTTCAAGTCTTATTTATTAGTTCAATGGTTCTGTCACTTTTGATTTTTATTAATTTCTCCCTTAAATTTTAGGATCACTAATTTGGTTTTCTCCTGGGGGTTTTAAAGATTGTTTCCCAATTTGTTACTTCCATTCTGATTTTAGTTATATTGGTTTTGTTTCTACAAAAAACTTTTTAATTTCACATAGTCAAAATTATTGATTTTACATTTTGCTTGATTTAAAAATTTTTCCCTTCCCAAAGGTCTGACATGTATACTATTTTGTATTAAGCTAATTTACTTATACTTTCCTTCTTTATGTTCAAGTCATTCACCCATTCTGAGTTTATCTTGGTGTGGGGTGTAAGGTAATGATTCAAAACTAATCTCTCCCACACTGTCTTTCATTTTTCCCCGCAGTTTTTATCAAATATTGGATATTTGTCCCAAAATTTGGGGTCAGTCCTTGGGTTTATCAGAGACAGTCTTGCTGACATCACTCACCCCAAGTCTATTCCACTGATCCTCCTTTCTGACTCTTAGCCAATACCAAATTGTTTTGATGACCACTGCTTTATAGTATAGTTTGAGATCTGGGACTGCAAGTCCTCCTTCCTTTGCATTTTTTTTCATGATTTCCCTGTATATCCTTGATCTTTTGTTATTCCAAATGAATTTGTTATGCTTTTTTTCTAATTCAGTAAAGAATTTTTTTGGTAGTTCAATAGGTATGACACTAAATAAGTAAACTAATTTGGGTAGAATTGTCATTTTTAATTTGTTTGCTCGTCCCACCCATGAGCAATCAATGTTTTTCCAATTGTTTAGATCTAGTTTTAACTGTGTGTAAAGTGTTTTGTACTTGTGTTCATATAATTCCTATGTTTGTCTCGACAGATACATTCCTAAGTATTTTATATTGTCTAGGGTGATCTTAAATGGTATTATTTTTTAATTCTTGCTGCTGAAATTCATTAGAGATATATAAAAATGTTGATGACTTATGCAGGTTTATTTTGTATTCTGCAACTTTGCTAAAATTGTTGATTATATCAACTAGCTTTTTGGTTGATTCTCTAGGATTCTTTAAGTAAACCATCATATCATTTGCAAAGAGTGATAGCTTGGTCTCCTCGTTGCCAATTTTAATACCTTCAATTTCTTTTTCTTCTCTAATTGCTGCTGATAGTGTTTCTAGTGCAATGTTAAATAATAGAGGTGATAATGGGCATTATTGTTTTACTCCTGATCTTATTGGGAAGGCTTATAGTTTATCCCTATTGCAGATGATGTTTGCTGATGGTTTTATTTATATATATATATATATATATATATATATATATGTATATATATACATATAAATACTGTTTATTATTTTTAGGACAAGCCCTTCTATTCCTATACTTTCTAGTGTTTTCAGTAGGAATGGGTGTTGTATTTTATCAAAGGCTTTTCCTGCATCTATTGAGATAATCATGTGATGTTTGTTGGTTTGATTGTTAATATGGTCAATTATGTGGATGGTTTTCCTAAAACTGAACCATCCTTCAAGAGATTCAGGCTCCCATTAGAGGAAGGTTCACGGCTCCCACTAGTATAGTTTTTCTACCTATTTCATCCTTTAGCTCTTCAAGTTTCTCCTTTAGAAATTTGCATGCTATGCCATTTGGTACATACATGTTGAGTACAGATATTTCCCCATTGTTTATGCTGCCTTTATCAGGTTGTAATTACCTTCCCTACCTCTTTTAACTAGATTTATTTTATTTTGCCTTTGTCCGATATCATGATTGCAACTCCTACCTTCTCTTTAATAGTTGATGCTCAATAGATTTGGCTCCATCCTCTTACTTTCACCCTATTTGTATCTACCTTCCTCATGTGTGTTTCTTGTAGACAGCATATGGTAGGGTTTTGGATTTTAATCCATTCTGTTATTCGCTTGCATTTTATGGGTGAGTTCATTCCATTCACATTCAGAGTTATGATTACTAGCTGTGTATTTCCCAGCATTTTGATTTCTACTCCTGGTCCTGCCTTTTCTTCTTTCACGATTTCCTTCTACACCAATGTTTGTTTTTAATCAGTCCCCCTAGTTCCCACCCTTATTTTACTTCCCTTTCTGACCCTCTCCCTTCTTATTGACCCCTCCTTATTTTACCTGTACTCTTCTTAAAATTACCCCTCCCCCCTCCCTCCTTTGTACTGCTTCCCTCCCCGCCAGTCCATTTCTTACCCTTCTATTCCCCTATAGGGCACAAATCTATTCTCTGCCCCAATGGATTGAAAGCATTTAAGAGCTGAGTATTTCCTATCTTCAACCTCTTTACACTTCCAGTGTATTGATGTTCTCCTCCCTCCCATCACAAGCTTCTTTGTGACATCTAAATTTACCCCCATTTGTTTCTTTTCTCATTTCTTTTAGTATTAACCTCTTTTTTAGCTCTAGTTATATATATGTATATATATACATATCTATAGTTATGTGTATATATATATACATAAACATGTGTATGTATTTATACATACATATATCTATATACCTATTTATGTCTTGTCCTTTCATCCTATAGCATTTGTCACTGTTCCCTCTAAGTGTGATACTTTTAGCTGCCCAGGTAATAATAACAGTTTTTAAGAGTTACCAAGGACCTCTTTTCTTATAGGGATACATGTCATTTTAATTTATTGAGTCTCTTAAAAATTTTTTTTCTGTTGTTTTGTTTTGTTTTTCTTTTTTCCCTCTTTTTAATTACCTTTTGATGATTCTCTTCAGTTCTGTGCTTTAACATCAAATTTTCTGTTCAAGTCTGGTCTTTTATTACGAATTCTTTTAATTCTATTGTGTTGAATGACCATACTTTCCCCTGTAAGAATATAGTCAGTTTTGCTGGGTACTTGATTCTTGGTTTTAGACCTAGTTCCCTTGCTTTCCAAAATATCATATTCTATGCCTTTCAGTCCTTGAGTGTAGATACAGCCAGCTCTTGTGTTATCCTCACCGTGGTTCCATGGTATCTGAATGACTTTTTCTTGGCAGCTTGTAATATATATATTTTTTTGGTCTGACAGTTCTTGAGTTTGGCTATAACATTCCTGGGGGTTGTCAGTTGGGGATTAGTAGAGGAGGTGATCTGTTGATTCTTTCAATCTCCACTTTTCCCTCTACTTCTTGGATATCAGAGCAGCTTTCTTAAATAATTTCCTGTAGTATAATATCCAGGCTTTTTCTTTCACCATGGTCTTTTGGTAGACGAATGATTCTTAAATTGTCTCACTTTGAATGATTTTCTAAATCCTCTGTTTTGTGAACGAGATGCTTCATATTTTCCTCAATTTTTTCATTCTTTTGGTTTTGATTTATATTATCCTTCTGCCTTGTGAGGTCACATAATTCCAGTTGTTTTATTCTTGTTCTTAAAGACTGGATTTAATCCATGGCTTTTTGGTCATCCTTGTCATTTTGGGCTGATTTTCTTTGGAGGTGATCTTTCATCCTCTTTACCTCATCGTTCATCTCCTTTTTCTCATCTTTCATCTTCTTCACCTCATCTTTGGCTCATTATCCAGCTGTTTGATTTTGGCTTTCAAGACACTATTTTCTGTTTAAAGATGCCTTATCTTAGCTTTTAAAATTTTTCCCAATTGTCTTCAGCCTTTCTTAATTGTGTTTTGAATTGCATTTTGAGTTCTTCCAAAGCCTGCATCCAATTTGCTGGGATTTCTGATTTTTCCTTTGCTAATCCTTTCCCCTCTGTTTTGTTCACTCATTGCTCATTACCTGTGCAGAAGCTGTCTATTGTAATTTCTTCTTTTTCTATTGTTTCCTCGAGTTTACCCCTCCTTTGCTCCCCATATTTGTCTGTGCTCTTGCTCCTCTGATTATTTTTTTGCTTTTGGGGCTTTCTGTTAGTCTTCCCTCTTGAAGCTTTTTCAGATTTCTCTGTGCAGCCTCTTGGGGAGGAATGTTGGCTTCCCTGTCCTCTGGAGGCTTTTGTTTAGATTAAGTTCAGTTGGGTTTGGCTGTCTGTGCTCTCAGGCCAAAAACTCCTGGAAGGCTGGAGCTAAATGGAAGCTCTCAGTTGCCAGGGCTCTCTCCAGTTCTCTCCAGCTGCTTCCCTGCCACCTGAGTTCCACACTCTGAGCCTGGCACAGCCCTGCCTGCAAGGAACACCCTCTAGACCAGTATCTTTGCCCACCCAGAGGTTCCTGTCCTTGAGGGAGTCCCAGCTCTCTGGGGGCAAGGGGTCCTGACGTCCCTGAGCTCTGAGGGCTCCTGAAGGGATTAAGTTCAACTGGGTTGGTCTGGATGTGCTCCGAGGCAAAAACCTCCTGTAAGACTGGAGCTAAATGGAAGGACCCAGCTGCTGGAGCTTCCAGCTCTTCAATCTCTCTCTGGCTACTTCCCTGCTGCCTGTGTTGGACACTCTGAGCCTAGCACAATCCTACTCACAAGGTACACCCTCCAGACCAGCACCATTGCTTGCCCAGAGGTTCCCTCTGCTTCTGGGGGCTCAGAGCTCTGAGTTGGGTGGAAGGGTTCCTCGGACCTTCCTTCTGCCTTTCCCTTAGAACCAATGGTTCTCAGATTCTGGCTGGGGGGAGGGGTGTGTACCTTTTGAATTGAGTCCAGCAGAAGGGTTCCCCTGCTCTGTCTTGTTGTTAGGTTGGATTTTCAGTCCTCTAGGAGCATTTAGTTTGTGATTGGTAATGAAGGCTTTTCAGAGGTCTGAACTATTGCTGCTCCTCAGCCACCATCTTGACTCTGCCTCCAGTGATTTACTTTTAATCAATTCCCTTAATTCCTTCCCTTGATATGCTTCCCCCTCCCTTTTGTTTCCTTCATGTTTTGGGGGTCTGTTACTTACCCCACCTCCTTCCCTCACTTTTTCTACTCCCTCCTCCCTACCCCCCTTAGTTTCCTCTTCTCCCTTACCCTGTAGGATAACATAGAATTCAGGATCCCAATGGATCTAGATGCTCTTCTCTCTCAGAGTTTATTTCACTGAGAGTAAGGCTTAAGTATTACCTATTAGCTCTCTCTTCCTCTCCTTATAAAAGTATTCTTCACCTTCAATTCCCATGTGTATCTTTGGGTGAAAAAGATTATTCTATTTATTTTATTTCTATTTCTCCATGTATCTCTTAGTACCATCATCAATTCCCCACCACCCTTTTCTTCTTCTTTTTTGTACATATCATCTTATAGCCCTTAATGCTCCAATCATTCCCTATGAGTGATTCTTCTAATTACTATATTTATGAATACAATTTTTGAGATTTACAAATAACATTTTCCCCATGTGTTAATATGCATAATTTGATCTAATTGTAGCCCTTATGGAAGAGAGTTTGAATAAAAAAAAAAAAGCATTTTTCTCCTTTTCCATTTCTTCATGTTTAGCTTTTCATGTTATTCTTGCTCTTTGTGTTTCGATAGCAAAGTTTCCACTCAGTTCAAGTTTTTTTCTTTACAAATACTTCAAACTCTTCTATTTTGTTGAATGCCCATACTTTCCCCTGGAAGTATATAGTCAGTTTTGGTGGATAGGTGATTCCTGGTTGAAGACCCAGTTCTCTTGCCTTTCTGAATATTGTGTTCCAGGCTTTGCAGTCCTTTAGTGTGGAAGCCACCAGGTCTTGTGTGATCCTGATTGGTGCTCCTTGGTATTTGAATTGTCTCTTTTTGGCTTCTTGTAGAATTTTCCCCTTTAATTGAAAGCTTTGGAATTTGTCAATTAAATTCCTGGCAGTTGTCTTTTGGGTATTTAGTGTAGAGGGTGTTTGATGTACTCCTTCAATGCCTGTTTTTCCCTTGTTCAAGAAACATCAGGGCAGTTTTCTTGGATGATTTCTCGTATTATGATGTCAATGTTTCTGTTTATTTCTGACTTTACAGGAAGACCAAAGATTCTCAGATTATCTCTCCTTCCACTGTTTTCCTGATCTATCACCTTGTCAGTGAGATATTTTATATTTTCTTCTATTTTGTCAGTCTTTTGACTTTGCTTTTTAATTCTTGCTGTTTTGCAAGACCATTGTCTTCCAGTTGCTAAATTCTGGTCTTTAAAGATGGGTTTTCCTTTTCAGTTTGGTCTACCCTGATTTGTGGGGCTTCCAGCTGTTTCTCCAATTGGGAGTTCTTTTCCCTTAGATTGTTCTATTCTCTTTTCATTATTTCCCATTTTTCATTCCAGGAGGCTTTCTCCTCTGATAACCTCCAATTTAAATTCTTTAAGAGCATGTGGACAATTTCCATTTCTTTTGGAAGGTTTTGGAGCATTTATTTGGGTTTCTCTTCTGCTATTTCCTCTATAGTCTCTATTTTTCCTCCATAAAAATTATCCAAAGTCAACCCCTTCCTCTTGCTTTTCTTGGTGTTGGAAACTTATTCCTGGGCACTGTTTGCCATCTCTATGGTTGTTTTTCTTTTCTTTTCCTTTCCAGTCAGAAATATGATTGAGAAGGGCTGGCTCTCTGTCTATGGAATTAAGGAGCAAGTCTTTTGCCTGAGTCAAACACTCGAATGTCCACAGCTGCACTACCTTCCAATGGGAGCCAATGTTCTGCGCTCCCATGCCTGCAAGTGTTTAGAGTGCTACTACTCTCAGGGGTAGCTCCTTGGTGGTCTTATTCAGCTCCCAAGACTGAGATACCCCTAACTCACTACAGAGGTGCACAGTTGTTGATTATGGCACTGTTTCTCAATTCCCAAGATCTGAGCTCACCCACCCGCCTGCCGGAATTTCAAGTATAACTGGTCTCAGGGGTATGTCCTTGGTGGTCATAGTTAGCTCCCGAGACCTAGAGGTACCCCTTCCTCAGTCCAGAAGTACCCCTCATTCACTTATTGATTCTGGGGGCATTGACTCTAACTATGGCTCCATAGGTGTGGTGGGGGAGGGTAGATCAGCTCAAGTTTAGCTGGGAGATTTTTGCTCCTTTATAGAATGGAAAGGTCCCAATTCCATGTACCTTCAAAGCTGCGCCCTACTGTAGAGTCCCTCTATTCTCATGAGAATAGTTTATTGGGGGTCTTTTGAGGTCATCTATATTGTTGGGGCTGAGGAGGGGAAGCAAGCCATGTCTAGACTGCCACCATGTTTACCCAAAAGTTGGAATAATATCTCTCTCTATGGGTTTTGAGGGAGAAATACTCTGTAATTTTCCCAGCCCAAAAGAAATGGGATCTCTAATTCTTAGGAACACTTACTGTATTCTTGGGAGCTAATGGGAAACATAAATTCTGTCCCCCTCATATTTTACAGTCCTGTATTTGAGGGAGTAATTACTCATGTTCTAAGAGAGATAGAATTTTTTTAAATTAACCAGCTAGCATTTGCCTTTCTATTTAAGGGTAATATCAGCTCTAATTTAAAGGAAAACAATTTAGTCTCATGCACCCTGGACCTCTTCTTTGCTGGAACAGAGTCTACATCAACCACTCTAAGGTGGGCTCTGCTGTATATGGCCTTTTATCCAGAGATTCAAGGTATGGTGATAGTCCCAGGCTATGAAAGTTTCATACATCCTTTTAGGGTTCTGCCCAGAAGAAAAGATCTATTCATGTAGAGACATAATATTTGCAAAGTAACTTACGTACATCATCTTGATTCAACTGGCTTTGGAAAAGAGCAGTGATTCCTATCCTTCACAATCATGAGCACCCCTTTTTGACACCAAAATTTTGTTCAACCCCCCATCAGATGGTAGTTGCTGGTCAGGACAATAAAGTATAGGATTTGAAGCCAGAAAGATGTGAGTTCAAATCTTGCCTCAAGCACTTACTAATGATGTAATCCTGAGCGAAACCTATAATTCCATTCAACATCAGTATATTCATTCATAAATAATGATAATAATAGCCCTTCTCTCATATGGGTGCTCTTAAAATCAGACAAGTTAATGTGCTTAAAGTGCTTTTCAAAACATAAAGTACTCCATAAATACTAGAACATCCCAAGATATTGCTAATTGGTCAATATCTAATTAGGAGGTAGCCTATTAACCTGTCCACCACTTTCCATCCTCCAGTGTTGATGAGTCTATAGACAGGAAAAGAATCCTTGTCCACTTCAGTTATTAATCACATTTTGCTAAATAAGAACATCCCTCAGAATAAGTAAGGACAAAGAAATGTAAAAACGGAGTGTCTGATCCAGCTCCCAGATACAAGAAAACACAAACTTCTCTCTAATCCAGACTCTTAAAAAGAAATTAATATATTAAATGAAAAGTGTAAATTTTCCCATTAGATTTTTTGTTTTTTTTTTCAATTATTTTAGTGGCACTATGATTATTTGTTCATCAGAAAGCTATGTGTTGACAAAAATTAACACTTCATAATGTTTGTGTCCTATTAAACATGAAAATTTCCCTTATATTTCAAATAGAAATGCTCAATTGTAGAATGATTTCCATGGTGACAATTTCCAGAAAGTATTCACTAAAAGAAAAATGTCCTTATTTATCTTTAATATACTACATCTCCACTTTACTTGCCACAGGGTCTTGTACCTTTGGTGAAGTGTCAAGCCAGACTTCCATCCAATCCAATCATGGGTACAAATGTGCTTCTCACACTTGATCAGAGAAAACTGGATGTGGGGAAAGAGAGCCCTGAGTTCCAATCCACTCTCAGATATATCCTAAATGAATAATTGAGAAAGTTACTTAAATTCTGTCCACTTCTTCTCTAAAATGGAGATACTCTGGGGTCAGCTGGGTAGCTCAGTGGATTGAGAGTCAGGCCTAGAGAGGGGAGATTCTAGGTTCAAATCTGGCCTCAGACACCTTCTAGCTATGTGACCCTAGACAAGTCATTTAACACCAATTGCTTAGCCATTTCCAATCTTCTGTCTTGGAACCAATACACAGTATTGATTACAAGACAAAAGGAAAAGAATTAAAAAAAAATAAAATGGAGTTAATCATTGTATTGATCTCCTGGAATTGTTGTGAGGATTAAATGAGAGAATATTTATAAAATATTTTATAAATCTATACTTATGAGCTATTATTTGACTCTCAAAGAAACTGTCTTCCTCTTTTTCCAGGTAAAATACAAGCTGAGATTGACAGGGTGGTTGGCCAGTCCCGGCAGCCCACCATGGCTGATAGAGAAAATATGCCCTACACTAATGCGGCCGTCCATGAAGTCCAGAGAATGGGCAATATCATTCCTCTCAATCCACCCAGGGTGGCCACAGTTGATACCACAGTGGCAGGATACCATATGCCAAAGGTAAATGGCTTTTTCTCTCAGGTAGTTATAGTGGTTCCATGACTTCCACCTGCCTGGAGGTGGGGATAGAAGAGGGTACAAGAAAAAGCATCAACTTTACAAGGGTTCTCACCTTAGCATTCATGAGCCTGGGGTGTGTGTGTGTGTGTGTGTGTGTGTGTGTGTGTGTGTGTGTTTCTGTGTGTGCGTGTGAATGCACATGTGTGTATAAATCAATGCCATGTAAGTGATTTGCTTTGTAACTTTATTTCACTTGACAAATTTAATTCCATTTTTTGAGGGTTCCCTAAGCTTTACTAGGACGATTTTCAATGCCTTCCTTGGCACACAGAGGGAAAGATCATTGGATTCAAATCTTAGTCATTGATTTCCCCAGTCTGACAAGAAAGAGCCTTGGACTAGGTGTCCAGAGCCTGAGTTTTCAGACATCTACTTGGGTCCCATTTTTTACATTTTGAATGTTCCTCTTTGGGACTCAGTTTACTCTTCTGAAAAGGGGCACTCAATGAATGAGAACTATTATTAGTAATAGTAATAAAACAGAAAATTGGGTGTAGAAAGTGTCCTCAGACATGGACTTCTAGGAAATAGTCTGTCAGTGCTGAGAAGGGCCTTGGAAGAGAGAATGTCAGCAGAGAGGAGTGTTAGAACTCAGAATGTCAGAACTGGGTGAAGAATTCAGGATCATGTCAGTAATGAGAGCAAAGCTGAGGAGAAGGAATGCGCCCCCAGTGCCCAGGCCCACAAGGAGTATCTGCCATAGCCAGTGTTTGACTTGCCCTCTTCCACCATCAAAGCCTGCCTTGCTTCTCTGGGCATCTTTGACACCTACTGAGAGCAGAGTGGGGCGATGACCTTCCTGGCTCTGGGACCCAGAATGATACAAGCACAGAGGCTCTCCTGGGGCTTTCCCCAGGTTGTCCCAACTAAACAACCAATATCACCTGAGATGGCAATGATGTCTCAGGCAAGGTGAACAAGTAGACTCAGATGGACACTGACTACAGAAACCTTCAGATTGTGTATCAGGGAACCAACTGGCCACCGGGGCTTGGTCAGTACCTTCTCCTGGGCCATCAGCTCCAACCCAGGCTGCTACTTTTACTGGAGAAACATTAGGCTCTGGAGACTGAATAGAAATCATGTTAATATAACTCGGAGGTTCATAAAGCCTTAGCAGGTCTTATGCATTCCCTTCCATCATCCACACAATTCAATTCCATAAATGATTATTAAGTGCCTTCTGTGTACCAGGTGTTAAACACTACTAAGAATAAAACATGGGTCTTCTGATCTGAGACTCATTTCTTTTTTTCATCTACTGAGTTGATAATTATGTGTCACACACTGTGAGGAACAGAGAACAGAGAAATGATAATAAGCATAGGATGAGCATTTGTAGCCCATAATAAATACCATCTCAATTGTCCTCACAACAACAAGGGTTGGGGGACCTGTAATCACCACATTTACCAAGTAAGGAAATTAAAGTAGGAAGGGAAGGGACTTACCTAGGGTCACATAACCAATTACTATCTAGCCATTAGAAAGCTTTGTGGTCTCTGGACATCCTTTGCTCTCTGACCCTCATTCTCTAGTCTGGAAAATGAGAGAGTGACCAGGACCATTCCAAATCAAAGTTTCTTGGACTCACTCCCTTCTCTTTATTTACAGGGGACCAGGGTGGTGACCAATATGACTTCTTTGCACAGGGACCCCAAGGAGTGGGCTACCCCTGAAACCTTCAACCCAGAACATTTTCTGGAGAATGGTGAATTTAAGAAAAGAGAGTCCTTTCTGCCTTTCTCAGCAGGTGAGTCATACACTGTGCTCTCCCTGGCTCCAGGGGATTCCCCTCAGTCCAGTTAGATTTGAGCCTTTACCAGATCATTTCCTCCAAATGCAAAGAGGAAGGCAGAGGGAGGGCAGCTGACTTGCCTGCCATGTCTCAGAGGAACAAGGACAGCCTCAGGGATGGGCTCTCAGGGGTGCTGAAAATTGACAGGACTGTTACTTAAGCCATCTTTGCTTTCCATGACACCAAACAGCTGCTGAGACCAGCTCTTGTCATGGCACTGAGGGGGTTGGCACACAGGCTCAGTCTCCTGATGGCTGCACTGGGACATGCTCTCATCAGAAATAATGAGTTTTGGGAGAGCTGGAGGAGTGGGGAGTCTTCTTCATGCTCCCCTGGCAGGTGACCAATTGTGCAATTAGCTCCTAGATATCATCCAGGCTGATGTAATAATTAAAATAGTTGAGGCCATAACTTGTAATGATTAAAATAGTGGAAGATATAAATTGTAGTAGATATAAGAGTGGATGAGTAAATTGTGACCACAGAAAATATGTTTTCACTACATTGTCTTGTTTTTAAATCAATATATAACGTGGTTGCCAGGGAAAAATTCCCAATTATTCAAATATACCCAAGTCAGCTGGGTTTTATAGAGATTTTAATTAATACAAAAGTGGAATTAAAGAAAAGGAGAGAATGAGAGAAAAAGGAAATAATGAGAAAATGACTATACCAGCCTAGGCAGGCATGAGCCAGCCTAGGATCAGTCAGTCTTTTCTCACTCACCACAAGATCTGTCCAAGCAAGGATTCAGAGGGACAGAGTCTCCTCAGAGGGAGTTCCAGCCAGAGTCAGCCTCTCTCAGACTGTCCTCAAGAGCCTCTCTCAAGAGACTGTTTCTTAATCTCAGATTTTCATCTCCTAATGAAGGGAATTTTCTCCTATGTCACCTCCCCTAAGTTCTCCCATCTACCAATCACAGTAGATGTTTTTCAAAGGACAGACCATTCTTAGTTTACACCTCAGAAGACTAATCTTTTGAGTAATTCAAACCTGAGTAGACTCGAATCTCTGAGTAAGTTCTCACCTCTTTGCTCCTTGTAAGTTCACAAGTTGCCTGACCTTTATAGGTACTTAGCACCCTTTTGTATTAGTCCTAAAAATAGGCACAGCTTAAGAACTTTTTGCCTTATTATAAGTATGGGTTTAAGTATCTTTCATTGTTCAGCAAAGAGTTTATAACTTTATCTTCCCTTAGGCATGCTTAAGTATGGTGAAGTAGAGGTCTCACATTCCTGATCTAAGTTACTTCATTGTTTAAAGTGGGGAATGGTCTTAACCCAACCTTATGAAGTAGGGTCTGAGAATTTTTAAGGTTCCCACTGAGTTCCAAGCTAATGGGGTCTGTCCACATTCTGCCTCCTTCTTCCAAAGCCTCCTCCTTCAGTCAAGTCAATAGTTCAAGTCAAGCTGGCTCTGAGATAGCAGACTCAATGCCATTGCAGTCTTATCTCCTTGGGAAGACCTACCAAACACAGTATTCTCACAAGGCAGGCTGGTACCTTCTCTGTTTCTTCCAGACCTAAGCAATGGTTTCAAACACCAAGAGGTGGTGACTGTCCAGTATCACACAGTTAGTAAGTGTCAGAGGAAGGAATTCTGCTTCGAGATGCATTATTTTCAACTGTTCAGAGTTTGGTGACTGGCTTGGAATTGAGAAGGCTTGGCATCAAATTACCCCTCTGGAACTTATTAGGTTGTGACTTTGGACAAGTCACTTAAAACCAGTGGTTTCCTGATTGGTCAACGGAGGATGTTGTGCCAGATGACCTTGAAGGTTCTCCTCAGTGCTCTGATTTAGGTGATCTGACTCCCTAATGTGGGCCCTTGAGACAATACCCTGACATAATGTCTGTGCCATGCTTTGGAGCATTCACTGATTCCTAATCTCTTTGCCTTTCAGGGAAGAGGGCCTGCCTGGGAGAACAGCTGGCTCGGGCTGAGCTCTTCCTTTTCTTCACTTGCCTCCTTCAGAGATTCACATTCCAGGCTCCCCCAGACACCCAGCTGAGTCTGGACTCCCTACCTGGCCTTACCTTTTCTCCTGTCCCCTACAAAATCTGTGCTCTTCCTCGAGAGACACCACCCATGCTTAGCCTGTAGGGGAGACCTGAAATACTTAACTCTTAAATTTTTAAAATCACTATTTGGGCAATCAGGAGTATACGACTATGGGGTTTGTAGTAGTAAATTGACTAGGATACTATGAAATCCAAAACAAAAATTTGAGGGGTATCTTAGGGGTTTATACTGAGAGAAGTGGGAAGGAAGAAATGGAATGTGATAAATTAAGTTACCTAAAGAGGTGTGAAAAATCTATTTTAGTGGAGAAAAGGATGAGGTTGGTGAAAGGCAATGTTTAAACCTTGCTCTTATCAGAATTGAATCAGAGAGAATAGCAAACCATACTCAGTTATGGATAGAAACATATCCTTTAGAGAAGAAAGTAAGGAATAAGAAAAGTTATGTGTGGGAGAGGATAAAAGGGAGGGTGAACTGGGAAAGGCAGTGGTTAAAAAAATTGTGAGGAGAGACAGAATAAAAGGAAAGAGCAGAATAAAAAGGGAAAATAAGAAAGAGGGGAATACACAATTGGTATTGATAGCTATGGATGTGAATGCAATGAAGCCCCCCCCCAAAAAAAAACAGAAGCAGACAAGAGAATGGATTAAAAATCAGAATCTTGTGATATGCTGTTTACAAGAAATGAATGTAAGGGAAGATGACAAAAACACAGTAAAGGTAAGGGGGTGGAGCAAAATGTATTGTGATTCACTAAAGAAAATATATAGTAAGGGGCCACAAGGCATAAAACCTCTCGGCAAAATGGAGAAAAGCAGAAATAATTCATGGATCATTTTCAGATAATAATACAATAAAAATTAAAATAAACAGTGGCTATGAAAGCCAAATTTAAAATTAAAAAATAATTTAATATTCTAATTCTACAAAAGGGGTTGGTCAAAGAACAAATGATAGAGATGAGTCAGTAATTTCATTAAAGAGAAAGGCAACAATGAAGTTGTATAACAAAATTTGTGAATTGAAACCGAAGCAATACTTGGGGGTAATTTCACATCTCTAAAGGATTATATCAACAAAATAGAGAAAAATCAGATCAATCAATTGGATGTACAAATAAAACATTAGGAAAAGAGCAAATCAAATATCTCCAACTAAAAACTAAATGGGAAATATTGAAAGTGAAGAGAGAAATTAATAAAGCTAAAAGTAAGAAAAAGGTTTGAACTAATAAAGAAGAGTAGGAATTTGATTTATAAAAAATGAAGAAAATAAGGCATTAGTTAATTTCATTTTAAAAAGGAAAGAAAAATAAAATGACTGCTATCAAAAATGAATGGTGTTAATTCACTGTCTATGCAGAGAAAGGTAAATCGATAAATAAGAACTATTTTGCCTACTTATATGCCAATAAATCTAAGTGAAATGGATAAATATTTGCAAAAACAGAAATTGCTCAGATTAACACAAGAGAAAATAGAGTACTTAAATAATCTCATTTTATAAAAAATAAATTTTAAAAAACCATCAATGAGACACCTAAGAAAAAATCCTCAGGACCAAAAATGTTTCTACCAAACATGTTAAGAACAACTAATTCCAATACTATATAAAGCACTGAGAAAAATAGGCAAAGAAAGATTCCTCCCAAATTGTCTTTATGAAGTAAACAGGATTCTGATATCTAAGCCAGTAAGACCAAAAAGAAAATTATAAACCAATTTACTAAAAGAATATAGATCTAAAATTAAAATACCAGCTGGTAGACTACAAGGATCATTCACTAAGACCAGGGAGGATTTAAACAAAGGATGCATTGCTGGTCCAATATTAGAGAAACTATAAGCATAATTAATCATGCCAGTAACAAAATTAATAGAAATCAAATGATGATTTCAATAGATGTGGAAGTAGCTTTTGTCAAAACACATCACCCAATATGATTGGGGTTTTAGCTTTAAAAGAAAACTCATACAAGTATGAATTTATTCCAAAAATTCCAATTTACTTTTGTTAAATTGGAATTTTATGAGTTATATCCTCTTTCCTGATTATATGACAATTGTATTCTAATTGTGCTCAGATTTCATTTCAATTTTTCTAATTGTATTAGAATTTATTTTAATTATCCCAATTTATTCCAATCAAACTATAGCATTATTTCAATGTAATTTTCTGAATAAAGCTGGAATTGTTTTCTGCCAGTCGAGTTCATGAAACCCCACGTAGCCCTCACGGGTCCCCCGGCTCCTTCTACCTTAGTTCTCAAGCCTGTTTTCAGAGGCAGCTTGTCCTGGGGAGCAGAAGGCTGCCTTGAAGTCAGCTGAGTTGGGCTCCAACCAGGCTCTGAAACCTACACAGAGTTGGGTGCCCTTGTCAGGTTCCTGATCTGTCTAGACTTTTTCCTCTTCTCTTCTAAAGCAGAGGCTGACTCTCTGGGGTCCTTCCTGCCCCAAAGCTGTGGCTCTGTGATATGGGACCTACTAGAGGGTCCGTTCATGTGTGGGTGCCTCCCCTGGTCACTCCTGCCAAGTAATCTCTCCACTTCCCAGGGGACAAGCCCCGGCTTCCTTTCCTGGGGAGGCGTGTTTTTACTCTCTGCAGGCACGTCCTGGCTGAGGGCGGCGGGGTGGGGCACGGAAGAGAGGCTCGCACTTCCTGGAGCTCTCACTGGCTGGCTCACAAAACCCCGCCCTCTCAGCAAACCCAGGGAACTGACACAGCTCAGGCTTGATCTCTCCCTGGAACTCTTGGTCCTGGTGGCCCCTCTGCTGCTGCTGTTGCTGCTGCTGTAGAAGAACTCTCTTGGCTGGGCTGGCCTTGGTGCTGGAGCTGGAGGAGGATGCAGCTCCCTCTAGGAAACGTGCTCCCTTCCCTGCAGACCCTCCTCCTCTTCTCTGCCATTCTCCTGATCCTGGCCAGTTATGTGCAGAGGAGGAGGAGGAGGAGGCAGCAGCCTAAATACCCCCCGGGGCCTCTTCGGCTGCCCATATTTGCCAACGTCTTTCAGATAGACATTAAAAAACCCCATATCAGCGTCCAGGAGGTAAGGAGTGCGAGGGGAGGGCAAGAATCCACCAGCTGTGAGGGGGCAGAGGAACTGGGTGGCTACAAACCTGCCTGTGATCATCCCTGCTCGACTCTACCTGGAAGCAGCCTCTTATGATGGGGAAAAAAAAAAAACTTCTGGTTTAGAGCGGGGCGCTGGGTTCCCCTCCTTCTTCTGACATTTACCTCCTTTGGGACTCGGAGAAACCCACATGTTCATCACTTCTGGGACGAGTCATTGTGGAGTAATTTTTTCTGTATGGCTCGGATCAGATGGCCATTGAGATCCCTTCTCAACTGTCATCCTGATCAAATGAGATGACATGTAAAAAGTGCTTTGTAACTTTAGAGAAAAAGAGGAATGAGGGTATTTTCTTCATCATCATCACTATGCAAAGTCATTGAACCTCTGCTTTTCTAAGTTTGCTCTTTTGTTCAAAAAGAAGAATCCTAGCACTTCCCTCCCAGTGTCGTGGAGAAGATCAAATGATTTAATCATTTATAGGGCTTAGCACAATGCTTGGAGCACATTAGACATTTGTGGACATGCAGAAGATAGATGAACAGATAGATGGACAGAGAGATAGAATGAAAAAGAGATCTGGATAGGTATGTAGGTTTATATTATAAGTAAGATATTATAATTGTCTATAAAATGAGAGGGGAGCTGCTTGAGAGAAGGGGCTGTCTTATGGCTCTTTCAGTATCCTCAGCACTAGGCATAGTGTGGCACAGAGTAGCCTTTTCAAAAATATTCATTAATTGACTGACAGGCAGAAATCTTAGTATGAAGCCTCTGCAGTTCCTTGAAACATTTGAATCACAGGCTCTAAATCTGGGACCATTGAGCATTTCCTAAAATCTATTTTTATATCTACATTTCAATACATTTGGTTTCCTTTATAATGCTATATATTCTCTTTTATGTATTTGGAAGCTTTCTTCAGAGAAGGGATCCATAGGCTTCCCTAGACCACCAAATGGACAACACCACAAAAAAGTTTAAGAATCAGTGCTCCAGTGGGGGCAGCTGGGTGGCTCAGTGGATTGAGAGACCTAGAGATGGGAGGTCCTGGGTTCAAATCTGCCCTCAGACACTTCCCAGATGTGTGGCCCTGGGCAAGTCATTTAACCCCCATTGCCTAGCCCTTACCACTTTTCTGCCTTGGAACCAATATCCAGTATTGATTCTAAGACAGAAGGTAAGGGTTAAAGAAAAATAATCAGTGCTCCAGGTTTCTGATTTTAGGATTTTGAACAAGTTATTCCAGGTGTCTGCTGATCCCTAGTCTACTTGTTCAACTCTAGCTAATAATATTGGCACTGCCACCTTCCCACAAGTGTTCCTTCACACCAAGGTCATGGTCTTATGAATCAGTGTTCGGTGGGTTAAGCTAAACTCAATGAAATGCAATTGGATCAGACTAAATTGAGTGGACTTCCTTGGAATTGATGTTTCACATTACTAGAATATCTGATAACAGTACAGATAAAAAATAGCCTGAAAGTCAGTGGAAGTTATCAACTCAAAGTAACCTTTTTTCCATCTGTCAGGAAATATGGAAATATTTTCTCCATGGAGCTGCTCAGTGCTCACATGATAGTTGTAACTGGATTGCCACTGATAAAGAAAGCGCAAGTCAACCAAGGCCAGGTGTTTGCTGATCACCCCAGAACTCCTTTGCAATCTTACATCTTTAAAATACATGGAGAGTTCTTTAAATTATGGTAAACATTTTATATCTCCAGTTTTTATTGAAAAGTATCTGACCTCTGACCTTCATCCTATTTGGAGAACTAAAACCCATAATATAAGAAATAGACCTTTCCCCTTTCCTTTCTTCATGTCTAAGAGTGGGGTGAAGGGAGTAGATTAAATGGGAGAGTAACAAGAATTTCAAAGGGTTCAACTTCATCCTTTAAGAAGATCAGTTAAATTCAGTATGTAAAACACATGTAAAACCCAGTGTAATTGCTTGTTGGCTATGGGAGAGGGGTGAGAGGAGGGGAGAGAAAGAACATGAATCATATAACCATGGAAAGAATTCTAAATTAATTAATTAATAAAAGTTTTCAAATAAAAAATGAAACTAAAAAAAAGATCAGTTAAAGAACTCTGAGATTTTCAACTTGAGAACAAAAAGACTCAATGCGAAAGGGTAAAGACATGAGAACTTTCTTCAAAGGTTTAAATGCCTCTTAATAGAAAAGGAATGAGACTTGTTCTCCTCATTACAAATGATAAGAAATAAACCAGCTACAAACATTGAGGGTTACAGAAGGGTAACAATTGACTGCATATGAGGAAATGCTTCCTAACAATTAAAGATATCCAAAAGTAAAATATTTTTCCTGAAGAGTTTCTAGATCCCCTTATTGGAAGTCTTCAAGCAAAAGCTACTCATTTTGTTGGTCTTCCTTTCTGGGTACAAATTTGACTGCATATTCTCTGAGAATCCTTCCAATTCTGAAAAATCTATCAATTTATGATTCTGCCTTTATGCCTTTTGGCACACATAGTGGTATTGGTGACAGACATCATAGTAACTTCAATAGGGAAGAACTCAATAAAATCAAAGTCCGTTTTAAAAGTCTTGCTTGAGATAGATGGTGACAGGTGACTGACAAAGTGTGGTGGGAGCTGATTGGGGAAAAGGAGCAGGAGTTAACATCAATTTGAGATATCTGTGTTTGTCTTGTTATTCAGAAGAAAGGAGAGTTAATGTTATGACTTGAGGAATTAAGTCATGGAATAGGAAGCCATGGGAGGATTAATCTCTTGAGGCTTGGGCATCTCCCTTAAGTTTGATTTGGTGATGTAAAAATAGACTTGAATCCAGGACTTCAATCCCCAGAAATCCTTGCTCCACTTCCCCAGAATGCCCTCTAACCTCACTGAAATCTCACCTGGGCCGAGAGCGAGATGGGGTATTTAAACCTGGTTGTGAATAGGCTAGGCCTGTTTTCGACTTCCATTTTGGAGCAGACGCGTCTCTTTCATGATGTGAGGTTATCTAGTCTAGGCCTCTCTGGCCTAGGCATGTGCTTTCTTATTCTGTATTTTCTTTCATCTTTAACCTTTAATAAACCTCATAAAATATATACTCCTTGCAGAGAGAAACTAACTTCTATCTTGCCTCAGTCTCCCCTAAATTTTAATCTTTAAAGTTTACAGCTCAAAAATGGAGGAGAGGAAAAAAAAAAGATTTGGAAGTAACTCTCATGGTTTGATAGGGAATCTTTAAGGGTGGAGTATAATTATTAACAAGAGTAGAAAGGGCCCAGTTGAAGGTAGATATTGATAGACTAGATGATCACAATGGTTCCTTCCAGTTTCAATCTTTTGAGTGTTGATTCTTGGACACATAATTGATGGACTTTCGCCCAATCTTTCCATCTTTATCTGTGACAGATCATTTTCTGGTTCTGTACATTTTAGCCAAAGTGTTCCAGTTACTGTTTCCCTCCCCCTCCTTGTTATTATTGGAGAGTGCAGAGTAAGGTCTGCAAAGAAACTTCAAGGCCCTCTGCCATTTTACAAATGATTTAACCAAAGTCAAGTGAATTCTATAAGGTCACATAGCAAGTAAATTTCAGCTGCAGGATTTAAATCTACATCTTCTTAAGTATAAGATCAAAGCTTTATCCTCTAACCAAAATCACCTAATCAATCCATAAATACTCTGATATGAAAGACAATATCCTTTGACCTGCATTTATCCCACTCCAACAGTTCTTTCTCTGGTTTTGGATTGCAATCCCTATCATAGACTTTCAGGATGATCCCAGTCATTGCATTCCTGATAGTAACCAAGTTTTCCCAGTTGATCATTGTATAATATTGCTCTTACTGTGTATGTTCTCCTGGCTCTACTTATTTCACTCTAAGTCAGTTCTAACAGGTACCACAATTTGTTGAGTTATTCCGCATTTGACAGACATCACCTCAATTTCCAATACTTTACTACCACAAAAAAGAGCATCTATAAATATTTTTGTGCAAACAAGTCCTTTCTTCATTTTTATTATCTCTTTGGAACATAGGCCTAATGATTGTATTACAGGATCAAAAGTTGCGCAAAGTTTTATAAACTCTCTAATATAGTTGTAAATTTCTCTTCAAAATGGTTGAATCAGTTCACAATTTCACCAAAATGCATGTGTCCCAATTTTTCCATATCCCTTCCAACATTTGCTATTTTCCTTTACTGTCATATTGGCAAATCTGTTAAGTGTGAGGTGGTATCACAAAGTTGTTTTAATTGGCATTTCTCCAATTGAGAATGATTTAGAACATTTTTATGTCTTCCTTTAACTATTTATCAACTGGGGAATGGTTTCTAATTTTATAAATTTGACTTCATTTCCTATAGATTTGAGATATTAGACCTTTATCAGAGAAATTTGTTGTAAGATTTTCCCAAGTTTGTCATTCCATTTTTACTCTTGGTTATATTAGGGTTTTTTCTGTTTCTATAAAAGCTTTTAATTTAATATCATTAAAATTATTCATTTTACAACTTATCATGCTCTATCTCATACACGGATATAAATTCTTCCCTTCTCCAAATATCTGCCATGTAAATTATTCTGTGTCCCCCTAACTTATCCCTTCTTATGTCTAAATCATATGCCCATTTTTACTTTGTCTTAGTATAGTGTGTGAGATATTGGTTAACACGTACTTTCTTCCATACTGTTTTTCCATTTGCCTAGCAGCTTTGTTAAAGAGTAATTTCTTATTAAAAATGCTTGGGTTTTGGGTTTATCTAAGTTCATTAACCCTGTATATTGTGTATCTAATCCATTCCATTGCTCTACCATTTTATTTCTTAGCCAAAACCAGACACTTTTGAAGATTACTACTTCACAGTATAGTTTAAGATCTGGTCTGACCAATCCACCATACTTTACATTTTTAAAATTAATTCCCTCAATATTCTTGATCTTTTATTATTCCAGGTGATTTTTTTTTGTAATTCTATAAAATAATTTCTTGATAGTTTTATGATACTTAATGAGTAAATTATCTTAGGTAGAATTGTCATTTTTATTATACTAGTGCAACCTACCCATGAGCAATTAATTTTTTTTTCAAATTGTTTGGATGTGACTTTGTGTGAAAAGTATTTTGTATCTGTGTTCACAAAATTCCTGGACTTGTCTTAGAAGTTACATTCCCAGGTATTTTATATCATCTAGAGTCATTTTTAAAATAATTTCTCTTTCAATCTCTTGCTGCTGAACTTTGTTGGAAATATATAAAAAAGCTGATGATTTGTGTAGATTTACTTTTAATCCTATAATTTTATTAGTTATTAATTTTTTCAACTAGGTTTTTTTAGTTGATTCTTTAGGATTCTTTAAGTATACAATCATATCATCCACAAAGAGTAATAATTTAGTTTTCCTCATAGCCTACTTTAATTCCTTCAATTTCTTTTTCTTTTCTTATTGCTAAAGCTAGGATTTCTAATACAGTATCAAATAATAGAAGTGATAATGGGCATGCTTGCTGTACTCCTAATCTTACTGGGAAGGCTTCTGAACTATCCCCATTGCAGATGATACTTGCTGATGCTTTAGGTAGATACTACTTCTCATTTTTCAGAAATTACAGTTATTATGATGCTTTCTAGCATTTTAAATACGAATTAATGTATTTTTTCAAAGGTTTTCTGCATCCATTGCAATAATCATGTGATTTCTGTTAGTTTGGTTATTGAAATGGTCGATTTTGCTCATAGTTTCAATTACTTCTATTACTAGTATAAATTCAACTTAGATTGAATGAAATGTGTAATATATTGCTATAGTCTCCTTGATATTTCATTTAATATTTTTGCATCTATATTGATTAAAAAATTGAATTATAATTTTTTTCTGTTTTGTTCTTCCTGGGTTAGGTAACAGTACCATATTTATGTTATAAAAAGAATTTGGCAGAATTCCTTCTCTGCCTATTTTCCCAAATAATTTATGTAGCATTGGGATTAATTTTTCTTTAGATGTTTGATAGAATTCACTTGTGACTACATCTGTCACTGGGTATTTTTCCTCAGAGAGTACATTGATGCTTTATTCAATTCCCTTTTTTCTAATATTTTGATTATTTAAGGATTCTATTTCCTCTTTTGCTAATTTGGGCAATTCATATTTTTGTAAATATTTATCAGTTTCAATTAGCTTGTCAAATATATTGGCATATAATTAAGCAAAATAGCTTCTAATGATTCCTTTAATTTTCTCTTCATTGGTGGTGAAAGGTAGGTTATTTACCCTTTTCATTTTAATTCTGATTTTTTGGTTTTCTTCTTTCCTTTTTTTAAATCAATGTACCAAATAGTTGATTTATTTTATTTGTTTTTTTTTCCATACCATCAGTTCTTAATCTTATTTATTAGGTTAATGATTCTCTAAATTTTAATTTTATTAATTTCTCCTTTTAGTTAAGACTTTCCAATTTAGTCTTCAAGTGGGGATTTTTCATTTGTTCTTTCTCTATTTTTTATCGCATGCCTAATTTCTTGATCTCTTTTTTCTCTATTTAATTGATGAAAGAGTTCAGTTATACAAAATCTGCCCTAAATACTCTTTTGGCAGAATCCCATGAATTTCAATAGGTTGTCTCCTTATTATATTTGTCATTAATGAAATTATTGATTATATCTACAGTTTGTTCTTTGAAACATACCTTTTCCAGCATTCAATTATTTAGTTTCCAATTAAATTTTTATTTCTCTTTTCCTCGACCCTCAAGGTTCATATTTTCTTGTTGTGTGATGATCTGAAAATGATGCTTTTCCTATTTCTGTTCTTTTTAGTTCATTTTGAACTTCTTATGTCTGAATTTAAGGTCAATTTAGTCCTAATTCTTCTAAAATTTCATTCATTTCCTTCATTTCTTTCTGGTTTAGTTTTTGGTTCAATCTATCTAGATCTGAAAGAGGAAAGTTGAGGTCTCTCATTAATACAGTTTTACTTGTAGCTGTCTTCTCCAAAGGAGAAGCTACAGTGGCCATTCTTCTCTCACTAAGGAAACTAGAAACTCATATTCATATACCACAAGGTCCATAGATTGCTTATAGACCCTAAGTATCCCTGGACATTGATATCTTCCACTACTTTATCTTTGAGACTTTCAGGTTTTTCCTCATGCTCTATAAGTGAAGAGGTGTGTTTTCTCTCCACTTAGTGTGTGAGTTTCTTAGGAGCATGGATTGTCTAGCCCAGCAGTGGTGATCATTTTAGAGATCACCTGCCCAAACTGAAACTTCAAGATGCCTGTGAGTCCCCCTCATTACCCCAGATAGTGGAGAGTGGAAGAGCTCACTCTGGGCTACTGGGTAGAGGGGCAGAGCATGTGAACATTTTCCCCAGGTGCAGTGGAGAAGGGGAAGAGAGAAATCCCTTCCAGCACACTGTTGCACACATTCCACATCTTCACCAACATGGGTCTATCTCTTCTATATATATAACCAACACAGTCATAAGAGTTATTTTCTTTTTAAAGTATTTTAAATTAAATTCCATTGCTGGAAGAAGTAATAACCACACCAGTAAAATTAACGATTTTTGAAGTATTAAGATAAATTATTTTTATTATTTAGACTTATTCCTATCTAATGGTCAAGAGTAGAAAGACAAAAGAAGATTTACCTTAATGACTCTAAGGAATTTTGGCTTGGGAAAGATGACCCTTGAACTTCAGATTCAAGAAGAGGCCATATGTCCATGTGTTAATCCATTTCCAAACAAATTTTCCCAAGTTATATAATTGAACATATATCCTTCCTCCCTTCTCTTTGTCCTTCCAGTGTTAGAAGATGATTATATCTGGTATACACATGTATTATCATATAAGACATAAGATATAAGATATTATCCAAGTTGTTTAAACAATTGAAAAATTGTATGCTTTCAGTTGCATTACTACTCCAACAGTTCTTTCTCAGCAGTGGATTTCATTCTTTGTCATAAATGCCTCAGCATTGTCCTAGATCATTGAATTGCCAATAATAGTTAAGTCTATCAAAGTTGATCACTCTACAATATTGCTGTTACTATTTACAATGTTTTCCTGGTTCTGCTTATTATACTCTGCTTTAGTCCATGAAGGTCTTTCCATCTATTTCTGAAATCATCTTGTTCATCATTCCTGAGAGCACAATACTATCCCATCACCATCATATACCATAATTTGTTCAGCCATTCCCCAACAGATAGGCACCCTTTTAACTTCTAATTATTTGCTATGACAAAAAAGTTATAAATATTTATGTACAGGTAGGTCCTATGCTTTTTTAAATCTCTGTGGTATACATACTTAGTCACTGTATTACTGGATCAGACTATGCATCATTTTATAGACCTTTAGGCATAATTCCATATTTTCATAATTCCATAATTCCAAATTGCCTTCCATAATGGTTGGATCAATTCACAGATCAATCAACAATGCATTAGTGTCCCCATTTTGCCACATCTACTCCAACAGTCATCACTTTCCTTTACTGTAATATTGGCCAATCTTATAGATGAAAGGTGGTACTTCAGAATTGTTTTAATTTGAATTTCTCTAATCAAAAGGAATTAAAACATTTTATATAGTTATGAATAGCTTTAATGTCTTCATCTGAAAACTCCTCAATGATATTTTCAAATGATCATTAAAAATCTGTAACTGGGAGAGGAACTGGAGATGGAGTCAAGATGAAGGATTAGAGGCAGCAAAAGTTCAGACCTCTGAAAGCCCTTCCTCATCAATCAAAAACAAAATGTTTCTAGGGATTGAAAACCAAATATAACATCAGGACAGACCTAAGGAACCCTCCAGCTGGACTCAACATAAAAGACTGCTCTGAGAGCCTTGCTGATCAAGCTCTAGGAGTGAAAACTGCAAAGACTATAGAACACCTTAATAACAAGGTGGGAAGCCAAGTTCCTTTTCAGCTTCTGCTGAGAGATGGAGAAGATCTGACATCAAGACTCAACCTGAACAATCAACATAGCAAAGAAGAACTCCCTTAAGGACAGAAAAGCTCAAACCCACAGATCCAGCACATAATGAGAGGTGCAAGACTGTAGGCACCTACAGGAAGGAAAGAAGGGGAAAATATGAGCAAACAACAGGAAAAGAAAAAAGAAATTACAATCGACAGCTTCTATCCAGGAAATGAACAAAGAGCAAATGAAACAAAGCAGGATGAGGGAACACAAACCAAAAACACAGAAACCCCAGGGAATTGGACACTGGCTTTGGAAGAACTCAAAATACAATTCAAAACAAAATAAAGAAATGCTGAATATATCTGGGAAAAGAACTTTAAAAGCAAGATAAGTCATCTAGAAACAGAGGAACTTGAACTAAAATGAGAAAAATACCTACCATATGCTCACTTGAAAGCCAAAATTAATCAGCTTGAAAATGAGGCAAAGGAGATGAAAGATGAGGCAAAGAAAATGAAAGACATTTTCCAAAGAAAATCAGACCAGAAGGAGAAGGATGACCAAAAAGCTAGGGATGAAACTCAGTCTTTAAAAACTAGAATACAACCATTAGACTCAAATGACTTCACAAGGCAGCAGGAAACTATAAAACAAAATCAAAAGAATGAAAAAATTGAGGAAAATAGGAAACATCTCATCCACAAAACAGAATATTTATAAAACAGGTCCAGGAGAGACAACTTAATACTCATTGGTCTACCAGAAGACCATGACAAAAGAAAAAGTCTGGACATCATTCTACAGGAAATTATCCAAGAAAATTGCCCTGACATTCTAGAGCAAGAAGGAAAATTACACAGAATACCTCCTGTACTTAATCTTCAACTTATAACACCCAGGAATTTTATAGCCAAATTCAAGAACTACCAGACCAAGGAAAAAAAAATATTACCAGCTGCTAAGAAGAAATCATTCAGATACCATGGAACTACAGTGAGGATAACACAGGATCTGGCTGCATCTACACTGAAGGACCAAAAGGCATGGAATATGAAGTTCCAGAAAGCAAGGGAAATAGGTCTACAACCAAGAATCATCTACCCAGCAAAACTGACAAAATTCCTTCACAGGAAAGTGTGGTCATTTAATAAAATAGAAAACTTCCAAGAATGTGTAAAGAAAAGACCAGACCTGAGCTGAAAATGTGATGCCCAAATACAGAACTCAAGAGAATCATCAAAAGGTAATTAAAAAAGGAGGTCAAAACAAAACAAAACAAAACAACTTTTTAGAGGGACCCAATAAGTTATGAATGAGTTAAAATGATATGTATCCCTACAAGAAAAGAGGATATTGGTGACTCTAAAAAATTGTTATTATCACTTGGGTAGCTAGAAGAATTATACTTAGAGGGAACAGTGACAAACTGTATGGGATGAAATGCCAGGACATAAATATGTGCGTGTATACATATGTGTATATATATATATATATATATATATATATATATATATATATATATATATATATATATATATATATATATATATATATATATAACTAGAGTTAAAAAAGAGGTTAATACTAGAGAAATGGGAAAAGAAACAACATGGGGTAAATTTATATGTCATAAAAAGAGCATGGTGGGAATGGGGGAGAACACCAATACACTGGAATGGTAAAGAGGTCAGAGGTAGGAAATACACAATTCTTACATGCATTAAAATTGACTCAAAAGGGAAGAACAATAATTCCATCGTGGCAGACAATCAATTTGTGCCCTTTAGAGAAGTAGAAGGGTAACAAACAGAGTGGTGGAGAGGGAAGCAATACAAGGGAGAGAGAGAGAGAGGATGGTAGGGTAGTTTTAAAAGACCATAAAGAAAATAAGAGGTGAATAAGAATGGAGGGGGGTAGAAAGGGAAGTAAAATAAGGGTGTGAATTGGGGGGGACCAATTAAAAACACATGTAAAAGGAAATAGTGAAAGACGAAAGGACAGGACTAGGAGTGGAAGTCAAAATTCCAGAAATTACATAGCTGGTAATCATGAGTCTGAATGTGAATGGAATGAACTCACCCAAAAAAAGCAAGCAAATAGCAGAGTGAATTAGAAACCAAAACCCTACCATATGCTGTCTATAAGAAAAACACATGAGGTAGGTAAACACACAAAGGGTAAAAGTAAGCAGATGGAGCCAAATCTATTGGACATCAACTGATAAAAAGAAGGCAGGAGTCCCAATCATGATATCTGAAAAAGCAAAAGTAAAAATAGATCTAGTCAAAACAGATGGAAAGGGTAATTACATCATGATAAAAGTCATTATATACAATGAGGAAATATCAGTACTCAACATGTATGCACCAAATGGCATAGAATCCAGATTTCTAAAGGAGAAACTAGTGGACCTCAAGTATGAAATAAATAGAAAAAACTATTCTAGTGGGAGACATGAACCTTCCTCTATCAGAACTAGATAAATCAAAACAAACAAAAAAAAAAAACAAATGAGAAAGGGGTACAAAAAGTGAATGAAATCTTAGAAAAATTAGAGTTAGCAGATACGAGGAGAGAAATAAATGGGAACAAAAAGGAATACACTTTCTTTTCAGTAGAACATGGTATATTGACAATGATTGACCATGTACTAGGGCATAAAAACATTGCACACAAGAGCAAAAGAGCAGAAAAATTAAATGTGACATCAGATGATAATGCAATGAAAATAATAATTAGTAAGTGTACATGGAGAGGCAAATAAAAATTAATTTGAAAATACATATTACAATTCTCCAGAATTGATTAATTAAAGAACAAATCATAGAAACAATTTATAACTTCAGTGAAGAAAATGACAATGATAAGACATCCTTTCAAAATCTGTGGGATGCAGCCAAAGCAGTACTCAAGGGGAAATATATATCCTTGAGTTCATATATTAACAAATTAGGGAGAGCAGAGTTCAATAAATTGGGCATGGAAATTAAAAAACTAGAAAATGAACAAATTAAAAATCCACAGATGTAAACTAAATTAGAGAGCCTAAAAATCAAAGCAGAAATAAATAACATTGAAACTCAAAGAACTATTGATTTAATAAATAATACCAGAAGCTGATACTGAGGTTGGTTTGCTTGTTGATATGGTAAATTATTTGCATGGTTTTCCTAATATTGAAACAGCCCTGCTTTCCTGATATGAATCCTACTTGATCATAGTGAATGACCCTCCTGATCAATTGCTGAAGTCTTTTTGCTAATATCCTGTTTAAGATTTTTGCATCTATATTCATTAGGGAGATTGGTCTGTAGTTTTCTTTCTCCGTTTTTGACCTGCCTGGCTTTGGAATCAGTACCATTTTGTGTCATAAAAGGAATTTGGTAAAACTCCCTCTTTGCTTATTATGTCAAATAGTTTGTATAGTATTGGGATTAGCTGGTCTTTGAATGTTTGATAGAATTCACTTGTGAATCCATCTGGCCCTGGGGATTTTTTCTTAGGGAGTTCTTTGATGGCCTGTTGGATTTCTTTTTCTGATATGGGATTATTTAAGAATTCTATTTCTCCTTCTGTTAGTCTAAGCAATTTATACTTTTGTAAATATTCTTCCATATCACCTAGATTGGCATATTTATTGCCAAATAGTTTGGCAAAGAAGCTCTTAATGATTGCCTTGATTTGCTCTTCATTGGAGATAAGGTCCCCCTTTTCATCTATGATACTGTGAATTTGCTTTTCTTCTCTCCTTTTTTTCATTAGATTGACCAGTACTTTGTCTATTTTGTTTTTTCAAAGTACCAGGTTCTTGTCTTATTTATTAGTTCAATCATTCTATCACTTTCAATTTTATTGAGTTCTCCCTTAATTTTTAGGATTTCTAATTTGGTTTCCTTCTGGGGGTTTTAATTTGTTTGCATTCAAGGTTTTTGATTTGCATGTCCAATTCATTGACCTCTGCCCTCACTAATTTGTTGATATATGCACTTAGGGATATGAATTTTCCTCTGAGTACTGCTTTAGCTGCATCCCATAAGGCTTGAAAGGATGTCTAACCATTGTCATTTTCTTCAATGAAATTATTGTTTCTATGATTTCTTCTCTAACTAACCGATTTTGGAGCATCATATTATTTAATTTCCAATTGATTTTATATTTTGCTCTCCATGTACCCTTACTGATTATTATATTTATTGTGTTGTGATCTGAAAAGTTTGCATTAATTATTTCTGCTTTTCTGCATTTGTATGCCATGTTTTTATGACCTAGTACATGGTCAATCTTTGTGAATGTGCCATGTGCTGCTGAAAAGAAGGTGTATTCCTTTTTGTCCCTATTTATTTTTCTCCATATATCTATCAACTCTCATTTTTCTAAGATTTCATTCACTTCTTTTGCCTCTTATTCATTCATTTATTTATTTGTTTGTTTGTTTGTTAGTTTATTTGATTTATCTAAATTTGATAGTGGTTGGTTCAGATCTCCCACTAGTATAGTTTTATTATCTATTTCCTCCTTCAATTCTACTAGTTTCTGCATTAGAAATTTGGGTGCTATACCATTTGGTGCATACATAGTGATTAGTGAAATTTCCTCGTTGTATATACTCCCTTTTATCAGGATGTATTTACCTTCCCTATCCTTTTTAATTAGTTCAATTTTGCTTTGGCTTTGTCAGATATCATGTTTGCAACTCCTGCCTTTTTCTGAAAGTTGAGGCACAATAGGTCTTACTCCAAGCTTTAATTCTGACCTTGTGAGTATCTACCCACCTCATGTGTGTTTTCTGAAGACAACATATGGTAGGGTTTTGGATTCTAATCCATTCTGCTATTTGTCTATGTTTTCTGGGTGAGTTCGTCCCATTCACGTTCAATGTTAGGATTGTTGTTTGTGAATTCCCCAGCATTTTGATATCCTCCCCTTATTCTGACTTTTCTTCTTTTGCTATAAGCTTTTACACCAGTGGTTTACTTTAAATCAATCCCCCTAGTCCCCTCCCTTGTTGAGCTTCCCTTTCTGTCTCCTCCCTTTTTGTTCCCTTCCCCTTCCCTCTCCTTCCCTCCCTTTTTGTGTTCCCTCCCCACCAATCCCCGCTTAGTTTTCCCTTCTCCCTTATCCTGTTGGATAAGATAGAATTCACGATCCCAATGGATCTAGATGCTCTTCCCTCTCAGAGTTGATTTCATTGAGAGTAAGGTTTAAGTAATTCCAATTAGCACACTTTTACTCTCCTTTTTATGAGAGACTTCCTCCTCTCCCCTTCCTGTGTGTATCTATGTGTGACAAAGATTGTTCTGTTTAATTTATTTTTATTTCTTTAAGTATATCTTACTACCATCTATCTTTCTACCCCCCTCCCTTTTGCTTTCTTTTGGTTTTTCCCCCTCCAAATCATATTAATGCCTCAATCTTTCCCTATGAGTGATTCTTCTGATTACTCTATTAATGAATACAATTTTTGAAAGTTACACATAACATTTCCCCCATGTGTTAGTATATACAATTTGAGCTAATTGTAGCCCTTATAGAAGAGACTTTGAATAAAAGAAAAAAAACACAAACACTTTTCTCCTTTTCCCTTTCTTTCATATTTATCTTTTCATGTTTCTCTTGTTCTTTGTGTTTGGATGTCAAACTCTCCACTGAGTTCTGGTTTTTTCTTTACAAAAATTTGTAACTCTTCTATTTTGTTGAATGCCCACACTTTCCCCTGGAAGTATATAGTGAGTTTTGATGGGTAGCTAATTCTTGGGTGAAGATCCAGTTCTCTTGCTTTTCTGAATATTGTGTTCTAGGCTTTCTGGTCTCTTAGCATGGCCTCTGCTAGTTCTTGTGTAATACTTATTGGAGTTCCTCTGTATCTGAATTTTCTCTTCTTACCTTCTTGTAAGATTTTCTCCTTAGCTTGGAAGCTCTTGAATTTGGCGATTACATTCCTGGAGGTTGTCTTTTGGGGATTTAGTATAGAGGGTGTTCTGTGAACTCTTTTGATTTCTATTTTCCCCCCTTGTTTGAGAATATCAGGGCAATTCTCTTCGATGATTTCTTGTAGTGTGGCATCGAGATTTTTGTTAATCTCTGGTTTTTCAGGTAGACCAGTGATTCTCAAATTGCCTCTCCTTCCTCTGTTTTCCTGGTCTGTCACCTTTTCAGTGAGATATTTTATGTTTTCTTCTAATTCATTAATCTTTTGACCCTGCTTTATTAATTCTTGCTGTTTTGCAAGATCACTGTCTTCCAGTTGCTTAATTCTGGTCTTTAAGGACTGGTTTTACTTTTCAATTTGGTCTGCCCTTCGGTTTGAGGCTTCCAGTTCTTTCTCCACTTGGGACTTCTTGTCTGTTGATCTCTTTCTGAATTTTTCCCCATTTTTCTTTCCATAAGGTTTCCATCTTTTGGATAAGCTCCATTTTGAGTTCTTCCAGAGCTTGTGGATAATTTCCATTTGGAAGGGGGGGCATGTTTTGATTTTGTTTGAATTTCATCCTCTTTTTCCTCTGTAGCCTTGGTTTACCCTCTGTAAAATTTTTCAATAGTCATTTTCCCCCTTTCTTCTTGGAAGGTTGATCTTGGGCAGTATGAGCCATCCCTTTGGTGGTTTTCCCTTTACTTTTTAGTCAGAGGTCTGAGTGAGATGGGTGGGTTTTCTGTGGATTTAAGTGGTGGTGTTTTTTGCCTCAGGTTGGTTCCTCCCAGCCTCCACAGTTTGTTAGCGCACCCACATGGTCTGAGGTCTCTTCTCTCCTGTGAGCAGCCTTTTCCTGTGAAACTGCTCTGAGGGGTAGTTCCCAAGGACCCTGGCATTCCTCCCCCCTCACTACAGCCACTACAGCGAGTTGCGGATCTTTGGCCTCAGGGAGTTTCTCGAGTCTCTGTGCGGTTCACAGTTTGCAAGAGCCCCCGTGGTCTGAGCACTCTCCAGTGCGCAGGAGTTTCCTGTGAAACCACTCTGAGGGGTAGTTCCCTGGCAGTCCTCTTTAGATCCCAAGGACCCTGGTGTGCCCCCCCAAACAGAGACATTCCTTGCTCACTCACTGTCTCCAGTGAATGCACTGGCCCCTACTCTGGTTCCGTAGGTGGGGTGGGGGAGGCATAGCTCAGCTCACATTTGTGTGCAAGTTTTCTTCCTTCTTATAGTGTGGAAATGTTCAAACTCCACGTACCTTCGTTGCTGTGGTGTACTGGAGAGACCCTCCGTTCTTCCAAAGATGATTTTTTGCTCCTTTAAGGTAGTCGGTTCTGTTCAGTGCTGGGGGAGAAGAAGCAGTTCACTTCTAGATTGCAGCCATGTTTACCTGGAAGTCTACAGTTGATAGAATTGATCATAGTCAATGTATTGGATGTTAAACAGCAGTTAAATTTGAAACTATGAATGGAATGGAGGGTACAACAACTGCCAGGACAGCCAAGGGTTCAAGAAACTCCCATGAAGCCAACATTCTAAATGTAGCGGGGAGGTATGGCCAAGTAAAACTATATGAAATTACAAATAGCTATGGTTTAAATTCATATTCTAGTGAAGTAGAAAAGATGATACAGTCAAAATTAAATGAAGATCACTTGGGAAATGATTTAAGCCAAGAAAATTTAACTGGTTCAACCATACAAATGGCAGAATATAATAGTGCAGTGCAAAAATAATCATTAACAATTAACTCAATAGCAACACAAAAACCAGAACCATATGAATGGAGTAAAGTGGGGAAGAATGAATACACACATCCCAGTGGTACATGGGAAAATGCAGCTGCACTAAAATCATTCCCAGAAAATAATAACATACAGGGAAAAGTTTCTACCTCCAAACAGTCAAAAGAGAGAGTAGATGAACAAAACCTTGAGGCTGAAGAAAGTGTAGAACCTATGAATTTTAGTAATAGCATTTCATATTTGCAAGAAGCAGTTAACCCCATAACATCCAGTTTATCACCACAAAAGACAACTCTGGAGCTTATTAATGAGAAACAACTAGAAACAGATTTGGGAAACATAAAAGCCAGTGACATATGGTTAGATGAACTCATGAAATCTGAGTTTACAACATCTGACATAAGTTGACATGGCACTGAACAAAATCCAATGAAAAACATAAGGATTACAGAATTCAGTGATCTAGAGTCAGACTCAGACCAAGATGATTCAATACCAAATGGTATAATAATAATGGACCAAAATACCAATGTAGAACAAGAACCATATGAATTTTTCAAGCATTTTGATTGGGATGTGTGGGACACAAATGAGCAAAGTGAATATCTAAACCTAGAACAAACAAAATCTTATGTAGATAATGATGATGATGATGATGATGATGATGATGATATCATGGAGGACAGAAAAAGCTATGAGAAAGTAGAGAAATTATTTGCCATTTCTAGAGTTAATAGTTATGAAGAATTGTTAGATAAATTATTCTTTGAGAATAACAATGCTGATGAAGTATCTATCTATACAGACAGTGATTGTAAATGGGAAGAAATATATTAAAGAACAAATTGAAGGAGAGAAATATACAATTTCACATCTATCCTCTAACTTCATCAACATGACATGACAAATATCATCTGTAGTAAAGGACTGTAACCAGGATTTGTTTGAGTTCCATAAGGGTAACATACAACACAAAACCTTGTGAGAACAAAGACTAGTCCTAGGTATAAAATATTGCAAAAGAAAAACTAAGGAATTTAATCACATCAAAAATATCCCTAAGTTCAGTTAACTCTAACTTCATTCAAACCTTTCCCTGTATGTTATTATTTTCTGGGAATGATTTTAGTGCAGCTGCATTTTCCCATGTACCACTGGGATGTGTATATTCATTCTTCCCCCCTTTACTCCATTCATATGGTTCTGGTTTTTGTGTTGCTATTGAGTTAACTTCATGACTATGACAAGTACAAACACCACATTAATGGAAGATGGGAAACACCTAGGATGCTACTGAAGGATCTACTCACATTTGATAAATATCTTATCAAAGACTTGTGAATCTTAAAATTTCTCATACTTGTGAATCTTAAAAATCGTCAGACTCTACTTCGGAAGATTTGATTAAGCTAAACCCATTTTAAACAATGAAGGTACTTGATCAGGAATGTGGGGACTTCTAACATTACTCCACCCATACTTAGGTATACTTTAGGGGAAGATAAAGTTGTAAAACTCCTTACTGAACAATGAAAAGGTACCCAGCCCATACTTAAAGTAAATCTAAAACCCTTAAGCTGGGTCTATTTTTAGATCTAATACAAAAAGGTGCTAAGTACCTATGAGGGTCAAATTAATCACTAAAAGGTCAAGCAAGCTTAGCAAGAGGTGTGAGGTTTTAGTCTACCCAGAGAAGGTGATAACAAGATGTGAATTAAGAATGGTCAGTCCTTTGGAAAACGTCTACTATGACATAAAAACTTAGGGGAGGTGATATAGGAGAAAATTCTCTTTAAAAGGAGGTCAGAAGGCCTCTGAAAGGGAGTGCAGTCTTGGTAGCTGAGTTGGAGCTCAGACTAGTTGGAGTAGCTGGGTCTCTCTGAATATTGGAATCTTGCTTGGGACAAATCTTGTGGTGAGTGGAGTAAAGACTGACTGGTCTCTCTTAAAGCCTAGGCCTAGGCCAATGGCCTAGGCCCCTTTCCCATTATTTCCTCTTACTCTCTCTCTCCCTTTCCTTAATTCCTTATTTGTATTAATTAAAATCTCCATAAAACCCAGCTGATTTGGGTATTTCATATTTGGGAATTTTTCCCATGGCAACCACTTTATTTTTAATATAAAATCAAGACACAAAAAATTATCTTTACAGTTTTGGCAATTCAAAGTCTTGAAACCATATTTTCATGGTCACAGTTTAAGGAAACCACTCTTTTGTCTGTAACAGACTTTAATACCAATCTATAGATGAGAACTGAAACAGGTTACCCATATCTCTCAACTTACATCCTAAAAATAAATCTCTATCAGGGGAAGGAAGAGAGGGAGGGTATACCATGAAAATATTACCTCATAGTTTCAGACATCTCAAAAGAAACAAAAATGTGGTCATGATCAAATGTAAAACTACATTATACCCCATGACATGACCAGCAATGAAGAAGAATAAAATAGCAACAGCAAGAATAGCCCAAGCAATATTTAACAACAGTTTCTATAAATGGAAAGCTATGAATGAGAAGACAAGAAGAAAACATATGAAAGCATTGCATATAATAACATAATGAAAAGACATGAGAGTAAAAATTACAACAGAAACAAGCACTGCAAAGGCAAATATGAAATAGCTCCAGACATACATACATATTAGAATTATAGCTCCAATGAAAAATAATCTCTGCTCGCAACAACAATGCAAATGAAACAAAGTTACTTGACTAAGAAGACATAACTCTATAAAATACATTATATCATATATCATTCTATCTATACTAACAAGAACACAGAAACCCACAAGCTAAAAGCAAAATTATATCTTTAAGAAAACTTCAAAATTCAAGAGCATTGCTTAATATGAACATCTTAGAGAAGCAATCTATACAAAGGGATGCTAAGTACTTATTAAAGTCAGGCAACTTGTAAACTTGCCAGGAGCAAAGAGGTGAAAACTTATTCAGAAGTTTTCTCTGGTTCAAACTTACTAAAGGGATTAGTCGACCCAGCAGTGTTTTTCTAATGGACTGTCCTTTGGAAAATGTCTACTGTGATTGGTAGATGTAAGGACTTAGGGGAGGTGACATAGGAGAAAACCCCCTATATAAGAAAAAGCAGAATCTCTTGAAAGTAAATCCTTTTGGAGAATCTCTTGAGAGAGGCTCTGGAGAAGGGAAGCTCTTGGAGAACAATCTCTAAGGAGGTCTTGCTGGAGTTCCTCTGAGGGGACTCTGTCCCTCTGGAGGCTCTTGAGAGAGGCCCTTTGAAACAGACTCTGGCTGGAAGGCTCTTTGAGGAGGACTCTGGCTGGAACTCTCTCTGAGGAGACTCTGTCACTAGAATCCTTGCTTAGACAGACCTTGTGGTGAGTGATAAAAGACTGACTGACTGATCTCTCTCTCTTAAGACTCAGGTCTAGGCCATGTTGGCTTAAGGCCCTTCATACTTATTTCCTTTTTCTCTCATTGTCTCCTTTTCTTTAATTCCTCATTGTATTGTTAATTAAATTCTCTATAAAACCCAGTTGACTTGGGTATATTCATAATTGGGAATATTACCTTGGCAACCACTTTATATTTGATTTAAAACCAAGACACTGTAGTGAAACATATTTTCTGAGGTCACAAATTTACTCACCCACTCTTATATCTACTACAATTTATATCTTCCACTATTTTACTCACTACAGTTTACACCCTTAAATCTTTTAACTGCCACAGTTTATGGCAGACAACTATTTTAAATATAACAGTTTATGGTAGACAACTCTTTTAAATGCTACAGTTTGAAAGGCTTCTAGCATATCTTCATTGCAAAATCATAATTGCTGTGTTTATATTAAATTAATTAATTAATTAATTTTTAATGTATTCCCAAGGAGTCATCATTCCTGTTCTCTCCCTCCCCTCTTAAATGGCAAATTATTTGCCATTTCTAGAGTTAATAGTTATGAAGAATTGTTAGATAAATTATTCTTTGAGAATAACAATGCTGATGAAGTATCTATCTATACAGACAGTGATTGTAAATGGGAAGAAATATATTAAAGAACAAATTGAAGGAGAGAAATATACAATTTCACATCTATCCTCTAACTTCATCAACATGACATGACAAATATCATCTGTAGTAAAGGACTGTAACCAGGATTTGTTTGAGTTCCATAAGGGTAACATACAACACAAAACCTTGTGAGAACAAAGACTAGTCCTAGGTATAAAATATTGCAAAAGAAAAACTAAGGAATTTAATCACATCAAAAATATCCCTAAGTTCAGTTAACTCTAACTTCATTCAAACCTTTCCCTGTATGTTATTATTTTCTGGGAATGATTTTAGTGCAGCTGCATTTTCCCATGTACCACTGGGATGTGTATATTCATTCTTCCCCCCTTTACTCCATTCATATGGTTCTGGTTTTTGTGTTGCTATTGAGTTAACTTCATGACTATGACAAGTACAAACACCACATTAATGGAAGATGGGAAACACCTAGGATGCTACTGAAGGATCTACTCACATTTGATAAATATCTTATCAAAGACTTGTGAATCTTAAAATTTCTCATACTTGTGAATCTTAAAAATCGTCAGACTCTACTTCGGAAGATTTGATTAAGCTAAACCCATTTTAAACAATGAAGGTACTTGATCAGGAATGTGGGGACTTCTAACATTACTCCACCCATACTTAGGTATACTTTAGGGGAAGATAAAGTTGTAAAACTCCTTACTGAACAATGAAAAGGTACCCAGCCCATACTTAAAGTAAATCTAAAACCCTTAAGCTGGGTCTATTTTTAGATCTAATACAAAAAGGTGCTAAGTACCTATGAGGATCAAATTAGTCACTAAAAGGTCAAGCAAGCTTAGCAAGAGGTGTGAGGTTTTAGTCTACCCAGAGAAGGTGATAACAAGATGTGAATTAAGAATGGTCAGTCCTTTGGAAAACGTCTACTATGACATAAAAACTTAGGGGAGGTGATATAGGAGAAAATTCTCTTTTAAAGGAGGTCAGAAGGCCTCTGAAAGGGAGTGCAGTCTTGGTAGCTGAGTTGGAGCTCAGACTAGTTGGAGTAGCTGGGTCTCTCTGAATATTGGAATCTTGCTTGGGACAAATCTTGTGGTGAGTGGAGTAAAGACTGACTGGTCTCTCTTAAAGCCTAGGCCTAGGCCAATGGCCTAGGCCCCTTTCCCATTATTTCCTCTTACTCTCTCTCTCCCTTTCCTCAATTCCTTATTTGAATTAATTAAAATCTCCATAAAACCCAGCTGATTTGGGTATTTCATATTTGGGAATTTTTCCCATGGCAACCACTTTATTTTTAATATAAAATCAAAACACAAAAAAATATCTTTACAGTTTTGGCAATTCAAAGTCTTGAAACCATATTTTCATGGTCACAGTTTAAGGCAACCACTCTTTTGTCTGTAACAGACTTTAATACCAATCTATAGATGAGAACTGAAACAGGTTACCCATATCTCTCAACTTACATCCTAAAAACAAATCTCTATCAGGGGAAGGAAGAGAGGGAGGGTATACCATGAAAATATTACCTCATAGTTTCAGACATCTCAAAAGAATGTAAAACTACATTATACCCCATGACATGACCAGCAATGAAGAAGAATAAAATAGCAACAGCAAGAATAGCCCAAGCAATATTTAACAACAGTTTCTATAAATGGAAAGCTATGAATGAGAAGACAAGAAGAAAACATATGAAAGCATTGCATATAATAACATAATGAAAAGACATGAGAGTAAAAATTACAACAGAAACAAGCACTGCAAAGGCAAATATGAAATAGCTCCAGACATACATACATATTAGAATTATAGCTCCAATGAAAAATAATCTCTGCTCGCAACAACAATGCAAATGAAACAAAGTTACTTGACTAAGAAGACATAACTCTATAAAATACATTATATCATATATCATTCTATCTATACTAACAAGAACACAGAAACCCACAAGCTAAAAGCAAAATTATATCTTTAAGAAAACTTCAAAATTCAAGAGCATTGCTTAATATGAACATCTTAGAGAAGCAATCTATACAAAGGAAATCCGCTTGTGATATCAAACATCAAAGAATATAAGATAATATCATATTTCAAAATCATCACAGATATCTTGAGAAAAATTTATACAGTACAACATATTAAACATGCCCACACATGAAGATTGTCATATGGAAAAACATACTTCTACACATGAAGAATCAACTCAAACTTACTTCCATGCACAAGGAAACAAATCAATCTTATATACACGCATATGAAAAGCATATGAGCATGCATGTTCCTGTATGTTCCTGTATATTAAAGAACACAGGACTTCAATCAAGGTGAGATGACAGACCATGTGTGTATGCTGAACAGAGGAAAAACCCAAGACATGTATGTTTCTACAATCAACACCAAAAACATGGAAAGACTTTGAAATCTTGAACTGATGGTCAAGAGATCATGCAAAGATGCAACATACATTTTAACTTCACATAGAAGTACATACACACATACAATTACACGTAACTACAATGTAGATAGGAATCTCATGAACTGGTAAGTATAAGACATTTCATGGTAAAACACATACACAAAATTCATACTGATATACTTATAGGTTTCTGTGGAAAATTCAAAAAGACAAATAGAATTTTATCTGCATGACTTTACACAGAAATCACATACAATATTGCATTATAACTGTACACATATAAAATCTGTATAGATAAAACTATGTACATTTGTAAATACTAATGGACTAACAGACTAACAATGTTAGGGCAATTTATTATTTTTCTAATTACTAACACAAATAAGGAAAGCTTAGAAAATTCATTCAAAATCCTAGATGAATTATGGAGAGATGTATAGCATTATTAATGTAGGTTAAGCTACATAATAATTAGTAACAGTTGTTCTTTATAGATACTTTTATCTATAGATTAGACAATTATAGTCATTAAAACAAATTATAGTCATTAGAATAAAAGGAAATTACATTGTCAAAAATTGTTTAAATTGTTGCACTGTTTGCTATTATGTTCAAAAACATATTTCTGTATTGAATTTATGATCTACACCACTTTCCTAAACCCAAAACTTATAATAGGAATATTTTGTCAGAATATTGAAGACATAGTAGGATTTTTTATTGGGGGGGGGGGTAGTGGAATGGTTTAACATAGTATAGGTTAAAACTTAGACAGTTACGAATTCTTCAAGATACAATTAACAAGTGAGTAGTGTTGATACAGAATACTGGTTATATTCTGTCCAAGAAGTTAAATGGGGATTTGTGAAGAATTGATTAAGACTGAAGAAAACCTTTCAAAGTAGATACAGTGAATGGAAGCTTGAAGATATGTCCATCAAGGAAAATTCCAAAGGAGAATGTGACCAGGTGGAAAGCAGTTTTGAACAAGCTGGCACAAACTCTTTCTTACTCACTTTTTTCCCTTGGACTTCGGAGAAGGAGCAATAAAGAGAAATCTCTGCCTTTCTGGCTATTGCTTTCTCCTTGAAAGATTTGGGGCTTGGCTCTGAAGATCTTTGAAAGTTGCTAATAATATCCCTCTTAAAGACTATACAACTTTATTTAATTATATTGAGATTCATATTAGATTAGAGAAATCCTAAATTTGCTCGCTCCCATCTAAATTCCTTTACTCTTCTTTCCTTAAAAATAAATCCCCATTTCTAGTATTATAGAGTGATTTGTCTGTCAAAAGCTTCAGTCAACTTACCAATTCTGAATCCCTGCTTGACTCCAAATGAAAAGATAACAATGTGGGAGAAGACAAGAAAGAATTCTGTCTTCCCTATTACCTTATTTCTCAGTGTGTTTGCCCAGCACATCCAATTACATTAAGCAACCCAGTAAAAGGAACCTTCTAATACCCCCTGACATCCTGTCTGTGCCATGCTTTGGAGGATTCATTGTTCCCTGATCTCTTTGCCTTTCAGGGAAGAGGGTCTGCCTGGGAGAACAGGTGGCTCAGACTGAGCTCTTCCTTTTCTTCACTTGCCTGCTTCAGAGATTCACATTTCAGGCTCTCCCAGACACCCAGTTGAGTCTGGACTTCCAAGTTGGCCTGACCATCTCTCCTGTCCCCTACCAAATCTTTGCCCTTCATCGAGAGACAGTCCAAGCTTAGCCTGAAGGGGAGACTGTCGAGGGGGTGGGGAAGGACCTGGAATACTTATGACTCTTAAAATTTTAAAATCACTATTTGGGCAATCAGAAGGAGTATACAACAATGGAGGTTGTAGTAGTAAAATGAGTAGGATAATATGATATCCAAAACAAAAATTTGAGTGGTGTTATAGAGGTTTATACTGAGAGAAGTGAGAAGGAAGAAGAATGGGATAAATTGTCTTACCTAAAGAGGTGTGAAAAATCTATTTTAATGGAGAGGAGGATGAGGTTGGTGAAAGACAGTGTTTAAACCTTACTATCATCAGAATTGAATCAGAAAGAATAGCAAACCATACTCAGTTCTGGATAGAAACATATCCTTTAGAGAAGAAAGTGAGGAATAAGAAAAGTTATGTGTGGGAGAGGATAAAAGGGAGGGTGAACTGAGAAAGGCAGTAGTTAAAAACAACCAAAAAAATTGTGAGGAGAGACAGAGTAAAAGGAGAAAAAAGAGGAGAATAAAAAAGGAAAATAAGATGGAAGGAAATACACAGTTCGTATTCATAAATGTAAATGTGAATGCAGTGAACCCCCCCCAAAAAAAAAAACAGAAGCAGACAAGAGAGTGGATTAAAAGTCAGAATCCTATGATATATTGTTTAAGAGAAATGAATGTGAGGGAAGATGGCAAAAACACAGTAAAGGTAAGGGGCTGGAGGAAAATGTATTGTGCTTCAGCTAAAGAAAATATGCACTGAGGGGCCACAAGGCATAATCCCTCTCCACAAAATGTAGAAAAGCAGAAATAATTAATACATCCTTTTCAGATCATAATACAATAAAAATTAAAATCAATAGAGGCTGTGAAAGGCAGATTAAAAATTAATCAATGACTAAATATTCTAATTCTACAAAAGGGGTGGATCAAAGAACAAATGATAAAGATGAGGCAATAATTTCATTAAAGACAAAGGCAACAATGAGGTAGTATAACAAAATTTTGTGAATTGCAATCAAGGCAATACTTGGGGGCAGTTTCATATCACTAACAGTATATATCAACAAAATCAAGAAAAATCAAATCAACCAATTAGATGTACAAATAAAAAATTAGGAAAAGAACAAATAAAATATCTCCAATTAAAAACTACATGGGAAATACTGAAAGTCAAGAGAGAAATTAATAAAGCTAAAAGTAAGAAAAAGATTTGAACTAATAAAAAGACAAGGAATTTGATTTATAAAAAATGAAGAAAATAGAGCATTTGTTCATTTCATTTAAAAAAGGAAAGAAAAATAAAATATCTGGTATCAAAAATGAAATGTGTGAATTCACTGTCTATATAAAGGTAAATTGATGATTAAGAACTATTTTGCCTACTTATATGCCAATAAATCTAAGTGAAATGGATGAATATTTGCAAAAACAGAAATTGCCAAGATTAACACAAAAGAAAATAGAATACTTAAATAATCTCATTTTAGAAAAATAAATTAAACAAACCATCAATGAACCACCTAAGAAAAATCCCCAGTGACAAAAAATGTTTCTACCAAACATGTAAAGAACAACTAATTCCAATAATATATAAAGCACTAAGAAAAATAGGCAAAGAAAGAGTACTCCCAAATTGTCTTTATGAAATAAACAGGATGTGAAACCTAAGCCAGGAAGACCAAAAAGAGAAAAAGAAAATTATAAACCAATTTACTTAAAGAGTATAGTTATAGTTCTAAAAATTTTCAATTAACATATCAGCTAGGAGACTACAGAAATATATCACAAGGGTCATTTAATAAGACCAGGGAGGATTTATACTAAGGATGCATTGCTGGTCCAATATTAGAGAAACTATCAGCATAATTAATCATGCCAGTAACAAAATTAATAGAAATCAAATGATGATTTCAATAGATGTAGAAGAAGCGTTTGTCAAAACACATCACCCAATATGATTGGGGTTTTAGCTTTAAAAAGAACACTCATACAAGTATGAATTGTATGGAAAAAGGTTTTGAACAAATGATATATGTATAACTCTGGAATTTCTTGTCAGCTCTGGGGAAGGAATAGAGAAGAGGGGAGGGAGAGAACAGGAATGATGACTCCTTGGGAATACATTAAAAATTAATTAATTAATTAATTTAATATAAACACAGCAATTATGATTTTGCAATGAAGATATGCTAGAAGCCTTTCAAACTGTAGCATTTAAAAGAGTTGTCTACCATAAACTGTTATATTTAAAATAGTTGTCTGCCATAAACTGTGGCAGTTAAAAGATTTAAGGGTGTAAACTGTAGTGAGTAAAATAGTGGAAGATATAAATTGTAGTAGATATAAGAGTGGGTGAGTAAATTTGTGACCTCAGAAAATATGTTTCACTACAGTGTCTTGGTTTTAAATCAAATATAAAGTGGTTGCCAAGGTAATATTCCCAATTATGAATATACCCAAGTCAACTGGGTTTTATAGAGAATTTAATTAAGAATACAATGAGGAATTAAAGAAAAGGAGACAATGAGAGAAAAAGGAAATAAGTATGAAGGGCCTTAAGCCAACATGGCCTAGACCTGAGTCTTAAGAGAGAGAGATCAGTCAGTCAGTCTTTTATCACTCACCACAAGGTCTGTCTAAGCAAGGATTCTAGTGACAGAGTCTCCTCAGAGAGAGTTCCAGCCAGAGTCCTCCTCAAAGAGCCTTCCAGCCAGAGTCTGTTTCAAAGGGCCTCTCTCAAGAGCCTCCAGAGGGACAGAGTCCCCTCAGAGGAACTCCAGCAAGACCTCCTTAGAGATTGTTCTCCAAGAGCTTCCCTTCTCCAGAGCCTCTCTCAAGAGATTCTCCAAAAGGATTTACTTTCAAGAGATTCTGCTTTTTCTTATATAGGGGGTTTTCTCCTATGTCACCTCCCCTAAGTCCTTACATCTACCAATCACAGTAGACATTTTCCAAAGGACAGTCCATTAGAAAAACACTGCTGGGTCGACTAATCCCTTTAGTAAGTTTGTACCAGAAAAAACAATACTGGGTCCACTAATCCCTTTAGTAAGTTTGAACCAGAGAAAACTTCTGAATAAGTTTTCACCTCTTTGCTCCTGGCAAGTTTACAAGTTGCCTGACTTTAATAGGTACTTAGCATCCCTTTGTATTACTTCTAAAAATAGGCATGGCTTAAAGAACTTTTTGCCTCATTATAAGTATGGGCCCAAGTACCCTCATTGTTTAGCAAGGAGTTTTTTCCCCTAAAGCAGTCCTTAACTACAGGTGGAGTAGAGGTCCTCCCATTTCTGATCCAAGTAGAGTTCTCACTGTCAAAATGGGGAATGTTCCCAGTAGGGAATTGTTCCAATTCAATGGAGAATCCCCCAATGTGGAAATTTTTAACATTCACAAGTCTGAGAAATTTCAAGATTCACACAATAAGATCAGCGATGAAACAATACACTCTATCAACAGTATTATTGAATATTGTACTGAAGATGTTAGGTTTAGCAATAAGAAGAAAAAGAAATTAAAAGAATTAAAGTAGGCAATGAGGAAATCAAGCTATCACTCTTTGGACTAGATATGATTTTGTAGTTAGAGAATTCTAAAGAGTAAGCTAAAATTATTGAAAAAATTAATAACTTTAGCAAAATTTCAGGATACAAAATAAACCCACAGAAATCATCAGAATTTCTATAGAATACCAACACAGTCTAGTAGCAAAAAACAGAAAGAGAAATTCCATTTAAAGTCCTTCTGAACAATATAAAATAACTGAGAGGTTACCTGCCAAGACAAACACAGAAATTAGAGGAACACATTTGCATCCAAAAGAAGTTAGAGTTAAACAACTGGAAAAACGATAACTGCTCAATTGTTTTCTTTTAATCTCTTGATGTTATTGACATTTATTTTTTCCAGATCAATTTCATCATGTTTTCTAGGTCACTAAAATAATTTTTGCTAGTTTCTATGATAATAAATAAATCAAATATAAAATTACACACATAGGATTATAAAACAAAGGACGTTTCAATTTCATGTATTTCTATTTGAATTTTATTCCAACCATTCTAATATATTCCAAAAATTCCAATTTACTCTTGTTACATTGGAATTTTATGATAGTTATATCTTCTTTCCTGATTATATGACAATTGTATTCTAATTGTGTTCAGATTTCATTTCAATTTTTCTAATTGTATTAGAATTTATTTTAATTATCCCAATTTATTCCAATCAAACTATAGCATTATTTCAATGTAATTTTCTGAATAAAGCTGGAATTGTTTTCTCCCAGTCGAGTTCATGAAACCCCACGTAGCCCTCACGGGTCCCCGGCTCCTTCTACCTTAGTTCTCAAGCCTGTTTTCAGAGGCAGCTTGTCCTGGGGAGCAGAAGGCTGCCTTGAAGTCAGCTAAGCTGGGCTCCAACCAGGCTCTGAAACCTACACAGAGTTGGGTGCCCTTGTCAGGTTCCTGATCTGTCTAGACTTTTTCCTCTTCTCTTCTAAAGCAGAGGCTGACTCTCCGGGGTCCTTCCTGCCCCAAAGCTGTGGCTCTGTGATATGGGACCTACTAGAGGGTCCGTTCATGTGTGGGTGCCTCCCCTGATCACTCCTGCCAAGTAATCTCTCCACTTCCCAGGGGACAAGCCCCGGTTTCCTTTCCTGGGGAGGCATGTTTTTACTCTCTGGAGGCAAGTCCTGGCTGAGGGCGGCGGGGTGTGGCACGGAAGAGAGGCTCGCACTTCGTGGAGCTCTCACTGGCTGGCTCACAAAACCCCGCCCTCTCAGCAAACCCAGGGAACTGACACAGCTCAGGCTTGATCTCTCCCTGGAACTCTTGTTCCTGGTGGCCCCTCTGCTGCTGCTGTTGCTGCTGCTGTAGAAGAACTATGTTGGCTGGGCTGGCCTTGGTGCTGGAGCTGGAGGAGGATGCAGCTCCCTCTAGGAAATGTACTCCCTTCCCTGCAGACCCTCCTCCTCTTCTCTGCCATTCTCCTGATCCTGGCCAGTTATGTGCAGAGGAGGAGGAGGCAGCAGCCTAAATACCCCCCGGGGCCTCTTCGGCTGCCCATATTTGGCAACGTCTTCGAGATAGACATTAAAAAACCCCATATCAGCATCCAGGAGGTAAGGAGTGCGAGGGGAGGGCAAGAATCCACCAGCTGTGAGGGGGCAGAGGAACTGGGTGGCTACAAACCTGCCTGTGATCATCCCTGCTCGACTCTACCTGGAAGCAGCCTCTTATGATGGGAAAAAAATCTGCTTTAGAGCCCCCGGGGGGTGGGGGTGGGGGACATTTACCTCCTTTGGAACTCGGAGAAACTCAGATGTTCATCACTTCTGGGATGAGTCATTGTGGAGTAATTTTTTTCCTTATGACTCGGATCAGATGGTCATTGAGATCCCTTCTGAACTGTCATCCTGATCAAATGAGATGATATATAAAACGTGCTTTGTAACTTTAAAGCAAAAGAGGAATGACGGTATTGTCATCATCATCATCACTATGCAAAGTCACTGAACCTCTGCTTTTCTAAGTTTCCTCTTTTGTTCAAAAAGAAGAAGAATCCTAGCACTTCCCTCCCAGTGTTGTGGAGATCAAATGATTTAATCATTTAAAGGGCTTAGCACAGTGCTTGGAGCACATTAGACATTTATGGACATGCAGAAAACAGATGGACAGATAGATGGACAGAGAGATAGAATGGGAAAGAGATAGGGATAGGTATGTAGGTTTATATTATACATAAGATATTATTATTGTCTATAAAATGAGAGGGGAGCTGCTTGAGAGAAGGGATTGCCTTATAGCTCTTTAGGTATCCTCAGCACTAGGCATAGTGTGGCATACAGTAGACTTTTTAAAAATTGACTGACAGGCAGAAATCTTTGTATGAAGCCTCTGTGGTTCCTTCAAACATTTGAATCACAGGCTCTAAATCTGGGACCATTGAGCATTTCCTAAAAACTATTTTTGATGAGTACATTTTAATACATTTGGTTTCCTTTATAATGTTATATATTCTCTGTTATGCATTTAGAAACTTTCTTCAGAGAAGGGATCCATAGGCTTCCCTAGACTACCAAATGGAAAACACCACAAAAAAGGTTAAGAATCAGTGCTTCAGTGGGGGCAGCTGGGTGGCTCAGTGGATTGAGAGTCAGACACAGAGATGGGAGGTCCTAGGTTCAAATCTTCCCTCAGACACTTCCTAGCTGTGTGGCCATGGGCAAGTCACTTAACCCCTGTTGCCTAGCCCTTACCACTTTTCTGCCTTGGAACCAATATTCAGTACTGATTCTAATATAGAAGGTAAGGGTTAAAAAAAAAAAGAATCAGTGCTCCAGGTCTCTGATCTTAGGACTTTGAAGAAGTTATGCCAGGAGCCTGCTGATCCCTAGTCTACTTGTTCAACTCTAGCTAAAATATTGGCACTGCCACCTTCCAAGCAGTGTTCCTTCCTATTAAGTTAAGCAAATAAAAACTGATGATTATTAATAATAAATGACATCAATTGGTAAATTAGTAAATAAATTAATCATTAATTTCTGATAATTATAGTTAGAATTTTTGTAGTATTTTAAGATTCTCAAGGTGCTTTACAAATTCAGAAATCTTTCCTGCTATTTCCCAGGTCCTAGTCTCACCCAAAATCACTTAATATTCCTTTGCATGTATTCTCTTTATCTATGAGGAGATCAATACCTTCCTATGTCATCTCTTTGAGGATGTGGATGATTTAGGTTTTATGACTGCCTGCTCAGTTCCCAGCACCACACCAGGGTCAGGGTTGTAGGAATCAGTGTTTGATGGGTTGAGCTAAATTCAATGAAATGCAATTGGATCAGACTTAATCGAGTGGACTTCATTGGAATTGATGTTTCACATTACTAGAATGTCTGATAACAGTACAGATAAAAAATAGCCTGAAAGTCAATGGAAGTTATCAACTCAAACTGACCTTTTTTCAGTGTGTCAGGAAATATGGAAATATTTTCTCCATGGATCTGCTCAGTGCTCCCATGATAGTTGTAACTGGATTGCCACTGATAAAGGAAGTCCTAGTCAACCAAGGCCAGGTGTTTGTTGATCACCCCAGATATCCTTTGCAATCTTACATCTTTAAAATAAATGGTAAGTTCCTTGAATTATGGCAAACATTTTATATCTCCACTTTTATTGAAAAGTATCTGACCTCTGACCTTCATCCTATTTGGAGAACTAAAACCCATAATATGAGAAACAGACCTTTTCCCTTTCCTTCCTTCATATCTAAGAGTGGGGTGAGGGGAGTAGATTTAATGGGAGAGTAACAAGAATTTCAAAGGGTTCAAATTCATCCCTTAAGAAGATCAATTAAATTCAATGACATATGTAAAACTCAGTGTAATTGCTTGTTGGCTATGGGCTATGGCCATGTAACCATGGAAAAAAAAATTCTAAATTAATTAATTAATAAAAGTTTTGAAATTAAAAAAATGAAATTAAAAAAAGATCAGTTAAAGTAATCTGAGATTTTCAACTTGAGAACAAAAAGACTCAATGGGAAAGGGGAGAGACATGAAAGCTTTCTTCAAAGGTTTAAATGCCTCTTAATAGAAAAGTAATTCGACTTGTTATCCTCACTACAAATGATAAAAAATAAACCAGCTACAAAGGATGAGGGTTACAAAGGGGTAAAAATTGACTACATATGAGAAAATATTTTCTATAAATTGGAGATATCCAAAAATAAGATGTTTTTCCTGGAGACCTTGAAGATCCCCTTATTGGAAGTCTTCAAGCAAAAGCTACTCATTATATTTTGTTGGTGTTCCTTTCTGAGTACAAATTTGACTGCATATTCTCTGAGAATCCTTCAACTCCAAATACCTATCCATTCATGATTCTGCCTTTAGGCCTTTTGACACATACAGTGATATAGGTGACAGACATCATAATAACCCGTAATAGGGAAGAACTCAATAAAATCAAAGTCTGAGGTCAAAGTCTTGCATGAGATAGATGGTGACAGGTGACTGACAAAGTGTGGTGGGAGCTGATTGGGGAAAAGGAGCAGGAGTTAACATGGATTTGAGTTATATGTGTTTGTCTTGTTAATCAGAAGAAAGGAAACTTAATGTTATGACTTGAGGAATGAAGGCATGGAACAGGAAACCATGGGAAAATTAATCTCTTAAGGATTGGGCATCTCCCTTAAGTTTGGTTTGGTGTACAGCTCAAAAATGGAGGAAACAAAAAAATATTTGGAAGTCACTCTCAAGATTTGATAGAGAATCATTAAGGGTGAAGTAGAAGTATTACCAAGAGTAGAAAGGACCCAGTTGAAGGTAGTTATTGATAGGCTAGATGATCACAATGGTTCTTCTAGTTTCAACATTTTGAGTGTCTTTGATTCTTGGCCACATAATTGATGGCCTTCCACCCTATCTTTCCATCTTTATCTGTGACAGATCATCTTCTGGTACTCTACAGTTTAGCCAAAGTGTTCCAGGTACTGTTTCCCTCCTCTTTGTTACGATTGGAGAGCACAGAGTAAGGTCTGCAAAGAAACTTCAAAGCCCTCTGCCATTGTACAAATGAAGTGACCAAAAGTCAAGTGAATTTTGTAAAGTCACATAGCAAGTAAATTTCAGTGGCAGGATTTAATTTTACATCTTCTTAAATACAAGATCAAAGCTCTATTCTCTAACCAAAACAACCAAATCAATCCATAAATACTCTGATATGAAAGACAATATCGTTTGGTCTTCATCTATCCTATTCCAACAGTTCTTTCTCTGATTTTGGATAGCATTCTCTATCATGTCTTTCAGGATTGTCCCAGTCATTGCATTCCTAATAGTAGCCATGTTTTCCCAGTTGATCATTGTATAATATGACTGTTACTGTGTATATTCTCCTGGCTCTACTTATTCCACTCAATCAGTTCATGCAGATCTTCCTAGTCTTTTCTGAAATCTTCTTGCTTATCATTTCTTATGGCCTAATATTACTTCATTACTAACGTGTACCACAAGATGTTGATTGATTCCCCAGATGACAGACATCTCTTCAATTTCCAATACTTTGTCAACACAAAAAGAGTATCTATAAATATTTTTGTGCAAATGAGTTCTTTCCTCATTTTTATTATCTCTTTGTAATATAGGCCTAATGGTTGCATTACAGGATCAAACGATGTGCAAAGTTTTATAAATGCTTAGATATAGTTGTAAATTTCCCTTCAGAATGGCTGGATCAGTTCACACTTCCATCAAAATGCATTAGTATCCCAATTTTTCCATATCCCTTGCAACATTTGTCATTTTCCTTTACTGTCATATTGACAAATCTGATAAGTGTGAGGTAGTACCACAATATTGTTTTAATTGACATTTCTCCAATCGAGAATGATTTAGAACATTTTTATGTGTTTCTTTAACCCTTTGTCAACCTTTAACCATTGTTAGCATCGTGCCTTGTACTAGAACTTGGGGCCTCAGCTTGGGCTTGGACAGGGGTTCAGAGCCTCCTTCTAGACCTGCAACAGCAAGCTACTCCATGGACTACAGGGAACTAAGTGTTAGGCCTTTCCTTCAGGCTGGGCTATGATTTGGAACCTTAAGGGGTATGGGTGGGGTTCCATTGGTGTTGTCTTAGATAATGTCTGAGTCTTGATATTGGCTTGGGCTCAAGTTCAGTACCTGGAAGAGTAGTCATGGGGGAGGGAGGATTTGCTCTGGGCCATTATCTCCTCTCACACTAGTTACCAGACTCTTTCTACCTACCTTTCAAGTTGTTTTTTTGCTTGTTTATTTGTTTTCATCAAACTTGCTGATCTCTGTGTCTTTATTGGTTTTTCACTCCAGTATTTGCTTTGAAACAATATTTTAAGGTTGGTTGGAAAGGACTCTCAGAGTGTTTGAATCTTTCCCTACTTCTACTCTTCCATTGTGGATCCCCCACACCATTTCCACTTTATTTTCATAGTGTTTGTAACACAGTCATGTCTGACTCTTCATGATCTCATTTAGGGTTTTCTTGGCAGATATTGGAGTGCTTGGTCATTTCCTTCTTCAGTTGAGGAAACTGAGCCAAATAAGATTAAGTGACTTACACAAAGTCACATAGCAGGTAAGTATCTAGGTATAAATTCTAACTCAGGTCCTCCTGATTCCAGAACCTCTCTCTATCCACTGAGCTAATACACTTCAATATCTGCTTAAATACTTTTAAAAGAGCCATGCACTTCATCCCAACAGTTGTTTCCTTCATTGAGGCACAAGAAGCTTTTGAAATGCCTATATTGGACTTTCTTAGAACCCGAAGAGTTCAAGAGGTAGTCAGCATTTTGACAATGAGCCTCTCCACAGAGTGCCATGTTGGATCTTGATAACAGAAACATAGTCAGTACCAATTAAAGTCTTTTCAGTCAGTCATTGATAAACATTTATTAAGCGCTTACTATGTGCCCGGCACTGTGCTGATTTCAAAGAAAACAAAGGAAGACACAAGACATTCCCTGCCCTCAAGAAACTTATATTCTAAAGGAGGAAACTACATGTGAAGAACTATGGACAAAGAAGCTATAGATGGGGAAAATAGAACACAATATTGAAAGGAGGTGCTAGAATTAAGAACTCGGAAAGACTTCAGTGAAGAAGGGGAGGTTTTAATGATATTTCAAAAGACAGAGAATCCTCTTAGTAGAATTTTGGAGGGAGAGCATTCCAGGCATGGGCCACAGCCAGAGAGAATGCCCAGAACTCAAATATGGAGTATCTTCAGGAAAAGCCAGGAAGCCAGTGTCACTGCTTCACTAAGTACATGGTGATGAGTAAGGTATAAGAAGACTGAACACATAGAAGGGACATGGGTTTTCAAGGACTTTGGAGGCAAAACAGAGGATTTTAGTGGAAGATAAAATGTATTCCTCTACAACTTCATTGTTTGCCACATATTCTAAGGCTTGAGTTTATATTGGCACTTTCCTCAAAGGAATTTCTTCTCAGGGCTAGCTGAACCACCAGTTAAAACACCTCCCCCTGCCTAGGAGCCCAGTAAGGAAGAAGGATGTATTCAGCTGTGCAGGGATAGAAAGATAAGCCTGAATTAAAGATGACTTTAGTTTAAATTTAGCCTCACATACTTCCTACCAGTGTGATTTTGTAGAAGTCATTTAACATCAGTTTCCTCAACTGCAAAAGGAAAATAAATGCCTCCTAGGATTGTTATGAGGATCAATTGAGATAATATTTGTAAAGTGCTTAATTAGCACAGTGCCTCGTACGCAGTACGGGCTTAATAAGGTATTATTCCTTTCCTTCCTCTTTTCTCTCCCTTTTAAGGGCCTCTGTGGAAGAACTACCATCTTTTTCCTAGGGAGATTGGGTAGTTATACAGGAACAGTTTCACCTCTCCCCTGTCATTAAAAAGCAGTATGCCTCTCCTGCATACCTCAATGAAGGGTACCCCCCAAAAATACTAGGTCTTGATCACCAAGTTCTTCATGGGAAATATATATCCCAGTGTCCCTCTTCTACCACCATTCTCATTTATGAGTAGAGAGAAATAGGGTTGAGTGGTACTGTACTATCAGCAATGTGGAAGGCACCTATCAGTTCCATATTACATTAAGAAAAGGGAGACAATGAGACTGTTTATGACACTTCCAGCAGGCCAAGGGACCCTGCCCTTGATTAGCCCATGACACTGCTGAAGTTAGCAGGGGCCACAAGACATTCTATAAGGCCCTCTCAGTGGATTTGGTCATCCAGATTAAGACTTGAGTTCCTGTAGTTGTCTTCTCCAATGGAGAAACTCCAACAGCCATTCTTTCCTCACTAAGGAAACTAGAAACTCATATTCATACATTACAGGGTCCATAGACTGCTTATATAGACCCTAAGCATCCCTGGGCATTGATATCTTCATCTAATTTATCTTTGGGACTTTCAGGTTTTCCCATGTACTCTATAAGTGAAGAGGTGTGTTTTCTCCCCACTTAGTGTATGTGAATTTTAGATTTTTTCCACCCTGATTAGTCTTTAATATCCTAGCAAACAGGAATGTGTACACCCCTACTGAAGGATTAAGTGTTGAGGAGGATGATCTATGACAGACATGTGCTAGCCAGTGACAAATAAGAAACATCTGACACACTCCCTGGGCTGTCCTAAGTCAAGCTTAAGCTACCATTGGTACATGTGAGATGCAGGAAGTGATATAAAGAACAGGCTATATATTTCACTTCACTTCCTCTCTGACCTCTCTCTTGGGGGAGACGTGGTGCTCTCTCTCACTCTCACTCGAGGAGACGTTGGTCTTTGTTGGCAGTGTGGGGAGTTCTGGGAAGCATTTGGCATGCTTGCAACTCTTGTTGGGTTTTTGCCATTTTGTGACTTGACAGTGAAGTGACTGGGAGAAGTTCTTAGCGTTCTTGGTGAGTGGTTTAGGCTGATTCCTTTTACCTTTACCTCCTAAAATGCTATCCTCCTAGGAGACCCCTCATCTCAGAGGAGGCCTTGTGGCTGGTAGCCAAGATAGATTGAGAAGGCCCATTGGCCTAGGCCTCTGAACTCCTGCCTGGCTCAACCCAGGCTAGAACAGTTTAAATTCTCTTTCCTCTCTCTTGCTTTTCTTAATTTCTTCCCTCTATTGTAATTAAACCGCCATAAAAATTCCCAAACTGATTTGAGTATTTGATTGGGATTGAATTAATTCCTGGTGACTACTAGTATAATATATTCATTCAATAACCCCTAAATTTTACCCTTAACAGTGTGTGAGTTTCTTAGGAGCACATATTGTCTAGCCTAGTAGTGGTGATCATTTTAGAGATCATGTTCCCAAACAGAACCATCAAGCTGCCTGTGAGCCCCCCTCACTATCCCAGATAGTGGAGGGAGGAAGTGCTCACACTGAGCTGCTGGGTAGAGGGGCAGAGCATTTGAACAATTTCTCAAGGTGTGCTGGAGAAGGGGAACAGAGCATCCCCCTCCAGCACACTGGTGCACACATGCCAGGTCTTCACCAACACAGGTCTACCTCTTCTATTTATATAACCAACATGGTGATCAGCATATAATAGGGTTTTTTTTCTTTTTTTAAGTTTTTTAAATTAAATTCCATTGCTGAAAGAAGTAATAACCACACCAATAAAATAACATATTTTTGAAGTATTACAATGAATTATTATTATTATTTAGGCTTATTCATGTCTAATGGTCAAGAGTGGAAAGATCAAAGAAGATTTACCTTAATGACCCTAAGGAATTTTGGTTTGGGAAAGAAGACCCTTGAACTTCGGATACAAGAAGAGGCCATATATCTCACTGAGGCTATCAGAGAAGAAAAGGGTGAGCATATATCAGAGAGAAATATGTCTTTTTCCAGTTACAATTTTATTTGTTTATTTCCCAATTACATGTGTTAAAACATTTCCATACAAATTTTCCTAAGAAATATAATTGAACATATCTCCCTCCTCCCTTCTCTTTGCCCTCCCAGTGCTGGAACTTGATTATATCTGGGATATACATGTATTATCATGTAAGACATGTATCCAAATTGCTTAAACAATTGAAAAATCATACTCTTTCAGTTGCGTTCCTACTCCAACAGTTCTTTCTCAGCCATGGATAGCATTCTTTGTCATAAGTCCCTCAGCATTGTTCTGGATCATTACATTGCCAATAATAGGTAAGTCTATCAAAGTTGATCATTCCACAATATTGCTGTTACTGTTTACAGTGTTTTCCTGGTTCTGCTTATTTCACTATGCTTTAGTCCATGAAGGTCTTTCCAGCTGTTTCTGAAATCATCCTGTTAATCATTCTTGATAGTACAATACTATTCCATCACCATCATACACCACAATTTGTTCAGCCATTACCCAATTGATAGGCATCCCTTTTAATTTCCAATTCTTTGCTATGACAAAAAAAGTTATAAATATTTGTATGCAAGTAAGTTCCATGCTTTTTTTTAAATCTCTGCAGTATACATGCCTAGTAATGGTATTACTGGATCAGAGTATGCATTGTTTTATAGACCTTTGGGCATAATAATTCCAAATTGCCTTCCACAGTGGTTGTATCAATTCACAGATCTACCAGCAATGTATTAGTGTACCCATTTTGCCACATCCCCTCCAACACTCTTCCTTTACTGTCATATTGGCCAATCTTATAGATGGGAGGTGGTACTTCAGAGTTGTTTTAATTTTAATTTCTCTAATCAAAAAGGGATTTAAAACATTTTATGTGGTTATGGATAGCTTTAATATCTTCATCTGAAAATTTTGCAAAGATATTTTCGGTGACTTAAAATTGCCTTTTTCGTCAAATGATCATTAAAAATCTGTAACTGGGAGAGGGACTGGAGGCAGAGACAAGATGGAGACATAGAGTCAGCAAAAGTTCAGACCTCTGAACACCCTTCCTCAGCAATCAAAAACAAAATGTTTATAGGGGACTGAAAACTAAATTTAACAGCAGGACAGAGCAGAGGAATCCTCCTGTTGAACTCAACTTAAAAGACTGCTCTGGGAGCCTTCCTGATCAAGCTCTATGAATGAAGACTGCAACTACTACAAAATACCTTAATAACAACATGGGAAGCCCAGTTCCTTTTCAGCTTCTGCTGAGAGATGGGGAAGATCTGACATCAAGAGTCAACCTGACCAATCAACATAGCAGAGAAGAACTCCCTTAAGGATAGAAAAAGCTCAAACCCACAGATCCAGCACATAATGAGAGGAACAAGACTACAGGCAACTACAGGGAGGAAATAAGAAGCAAATATGAGCAAACAACAGGAAAAGAAAAAAAGAAATTATAATCAACAGCTTCTGTCCAGGCAATGAACAAAGAACAAATGAAACAGAGGAGGATGAGGAAACACAAACCAAAAACACAGAAACCCCAATGAATTTGACACAGGCTTTGGAAGAACTCAAAATACAATTCAAAACACAATTAAGAAATGCTGAATACAACTGGGAAAAGAACTTAAAAAGCAAGATAAGTCATCTGGAAACAGAGGAACTTGAACTAAAATCAGAAAATAGTGTCATGAAAGCCAAAATTAATCAACTTGAAAATGAGGCAAAGGAGATGAAAGATGAGGCAAAGAAAATGAAAGATATGCTCCAAAAAATCAGAACAGAAGGAGGATGACCAAAATTCCAGGGATTAAATTCAGTCTTTAAAAACTAGAATAAAAGATTTAGAAAATAGGATGAGGAGAGACAACTTAAGAATCATTGGACTACCAGAAGACAATGACAAAAGAAAAAGTCTGGACATCATTCTACACAAAATTATCCAAGAAAACTGCCCCAACATTCTAGAGCAAGAGGGAAAATTGGAGATTGAAAGAATCCACAGGTCACGTCCTGTACTTAATCTTCAACTGATAACACCCAGAAGGGTTGAAGCCAAATTCAAGAACTACCAGACCAAGGAAAAAATATTACAAGCTGCTAAGAAGTAGTCATTCAGATACCATGGAACTACAGTGAGGATAACACAGGATCTGGCTGCATCTACCCTGAAGGAACAAAAGGCATGGAATATGATATTTTGGAAAGCAAGGGAACTAGGTCTATAACCAAGAATCAACTACCCAGCAAAACTGACTATATTCTTACAGGGGAAAGTATGGTCTTTTAATAAAATGGAGAACTTCCAAGCATTTATAAAGAAAAGACCAGATCTGAACAAAGAATTTGATACCCAAAAAAGAACTCAAGAGAATCATCAAAAGGTGGGAAAACAAAACAAAACAAACAAAAAAACTTGTTAAGGGACCCAATAAGTTATTAATAAATTAAAGTGATATGTATTCTTACAAGAAAAGAGGATATTGGTGACTCTTAAAATTGTTTTTATCACCTGGGTAGCTAGAAGAATTATACTTAGAGGGAACAGTGACAAACTGTATAGGATGCAAATGTCAAGACATAAATATAGATATTTTATAGATAATTTTTATCTATATAGATAATATATATAATATATAGATAATGGTTTATAGATAATATGTGTGCATAAATATATGTGTGTTTACATATTTATATAACTAGAGTTCAAAAAAGAGATTAATACAAAAAGAAATGGAAAACAAAACAAAATGCAGTAGATTTATATGTAATAAAGAAGGGCATGGTGGGAGTGGGGGAGAACATGAATTCACTGGAAGGATACAGAGGCTGGAGATAGAAAAAACACAATTCTTAGGTGAATTGAAATTGACTCATAGAGGAAAGAACAATCAAATCCATTGGGGCAGAGAACTGTTTTGCGCCCTATAGAGAAGTAGAAAGGTAACAAATGGAATGGTGGGGAGGGAAGCAATACAAGGGAAGGAGAATGTGGTGGGGTAGTTTTAAAAGACCATAAAGAAAATAAGAGTGAAATAAGACAGGAAGGGAGGTAGAAAATAATGGTGGGAATTAGGGGGACCAATTAAAAACAAAACACTGATATAGAAGGAAATACTGAAGGAAGAAAGGGCAGGACTAGCAGTGGAAATCAAAATGCTGGGAAATACACAGCTGGTAATCATACTTCTGAATATTTATGGAATGAAGCCACCCATAAAATGCAAGCAAATAGCAGAGTGGATTAGAAACCAAAACCCTACCATATGCTTTCTACAAGAAACACACATGAGGAATGTAGACACATATATCTGGTAAAAGTAAGCAGATGGAGCCAAATCTTTTGAGCATCAACTGAGAAAAAGAAGGCAAGAGTCACAATAATGATATCTTACAAAACCAAAGTAAAAATAGATCTAGTCAAAACAGATACTGAAGGTAATTACATACTAATAAAAGGCATTATAGACAATGAGGAAATATTAGTACTCAACATGAATGTACCAAATGGCATAGCATCCAAATTTTGAAAGGAGAAACTAGTGGAGCTCAAGTATGAAATACATAGAAAAACTATACTAGTGGGAGACCTGAATTCTCCTCTATCAGACCTAGATAAATCAAACCAAAAAATAAATATGAAAGGGGTAAGAGGAATGAATGAAATCATATAAAAATTAGTTACCAGATATGGAGATAGAAATAAATAGGAACAAAAAGGAATACACCTTCTTTACAGCAGCATGTGGTGCATTCACAAAGATTGACCATGTACTACAGCATAAAAACATTGCAAACAAGTGCAAAAGAGCAGATATAATAAATGCAAACTTCTCAGATGACAATGCAATGAAAATAATAATTAGTAAGGGCACATGGAGAGGCAAATCAAAAATTAATTAGAAAGTAAATAATACAATTCACCAAAATTGGTTCCTTAAATAACAAATCATAGAAACAAATGATAATTTAATTGTAGAAAATGACAATGATGAGACATCCAAAATCTATGTGATGCAGCCAAAGCAGTACTGAGGGGGGAATTATATCTTTGAGTTAATATATTAACAAAATAGAGAGGGCAGAAGTCAATGTATTGGGCATGCAATTAAAAAAACTAGAAAGTGAAAAAATTAAAAATCCTCAGACAAAAACTAAATTAGAGATCCTAAAAATCAAAGGAGAAATCAATAAAATTGAAAGTCAAAGAACTATTGATTTAATAAATGAGACTGGAAGCTGGTATTTTGAAAAAAACAAATAAAATAGACAAAGTACTCGTCAATCTAATTACAAAAAGAACAGTAGAAAACCAAACTGACAGTAATCAAGATGAAAAGGGAGACCTCACCTCTAATGAAGAGGAAATTAAGGCAATCATTAAAAACTATTATGCCCAATTATATGGCAATAAATTTGGCCATCTAGGTGATATGGATTAATATTTACAAAAATATAAATTGTCTAGACTAACAGAGGAAGAACTAGACTACCTAAACAACCTCATATCAGAAAAAGAAATCGAACAAGCCATCAAAGAACGCCCTAAGAAAAAATCCCTAGGTCCAGATGAATTCACAAATGAATTCTATCAAACATTCAAAGAACAACTAATCCAAATATTATACAAACTATTTGACAGAATAAGCAAAGAAGGAGTTCTACCAAATTCCTTTTACACAAATATGGTAATGATTACAAAGCTAGGCAGGTCAAAAATAGAGAAAGAATACTATAGACCAAGCTCCTTAGTGAACATAGATGCAAAAATCTTAAATAGAATACTAGCAAAAAGACTCCAGCAAGTGATCACGAGTGTTATTCATTATGACCAGGTAGGATTTATACCAGAAGTGTAAAGATGGTTCAATATTAGGAAAACCATCCACATAATTGACCATATTAAGAAGCAAACAGACAAAAATCACATGATTATTTCAATAGATGCAAAAAAAGACTTTGACAAAATACAACACTCATTACTTCTAAAAACACTAGAAAGTATAGAAATAGAAGGGCCTTTCCTAAAAATGATAAACAGTATCTATCTAAAATCATCAGCAAACATCATCTGCAATGTGGACAAAGAATAAACAATAAGATCAGGAATGAAACAAGGATGCCCATTATCACCTCTATTATCTAACACTGTACTAGAAACACTAGCAGTAGCAATTAGAGAAGAAAAAGAAATTGAAGGTATTGAAATAGGCATTGAGGAGACCAAGCTATCACTCTTTGCAGATGATATGATGGTCTACTTAAAGTATCCTACAGAATCAACTAAGCAGCTAGTGGAAATAATCAACAACTTTAGCAAAGTTGCAAGATACAAAATAAACCCACATAAGTCATCAGCATTTCTATATATTTCCAACACATCTCAGCAGCAAGAATTAGAAAGAGAAATTCCATTTAATATCACCCTTGACAATATAAAATACTTAGGAATCTATATGCTGAGATAAACACAAGAACTATATGAACACAACTACAAAACATTCTCCACCCAATTAAAACTAGATCTACACAACTGGGAAAACATTGATTGCTCAGAGGTAGGATAAGAAAACATAATTAAAATGATGATCCTATGCAAATTAATTTATTTAGTTAGTTCCATACCCATCAAACTACCAAAAAACCTGTTTACTGAATTATAAAAAACCATAACAAAATTTACTTGGAAGAATAAAAGATCAAGGATATCCATGGAAATAATGAAAAAAATGTGAAAGATGATGGCCTTGCAGTCCCAGATTTCAAACTATAATAAGAAGCAGTGGTCACCAAAGCAATATGGCTAAGAGACAGAAAAGAGAATCAGTGGAATAGACTTGGGGTAAGCGACCTCAACAAGACAGTCTATGTTAAACCCAACGATTCCCAGGTTTTGGGACCAAAATCCACTACTTGATAAAAAAAAACTTCTAGGACAATTGGAAGACATTATGGGAGAGATTTGCTTTGGATCAACATCTCACACCCTACACTAGGATAAAGTCAGAATGGGTGAATTGCTTGAATATAAAGAAGGAAACAATAGAAAAATTAGGTGAACACAGAATAGTATACTTGTCAGATCTTTGGGAAAGGAAAGATTTTAAGACCAAGCAATAGTTAGAAAAAAATCACAAAATGTAAAATAAATAATTTGGATTACATTCAAATTAAAGTGATTGTACAAACAAAATCAATGCAACCAAAATTAGAAGGAAAGAAACAAATTGGGGGGAAAATCTCCATAAGAAAAGTTCTGACAAAGGTCTAATTACTCAAATTTATAAAGAGCTAAATTGTACAAAAAATCAAGTCATTCTCCAGTTGATAAATGGGCAAGGGTCATGAGTAGTTAATTTTCAGATAAAGAAATCAAAACTTAATAAGCACATGAAAAAGTGTAATGAATCTTTTATAATCAGAGAGATGCAAATCAAAACAACTCTGAGGTATCACCTCATAACTAGCAGATTGGCTAATATGACAGCAAAGGAAAGTAGTAAATGCTGGAGAGGATGTGGCAAAGTGGGGACATTAATGCATTGCTGGTGGAGTTGTGAATTGATCCAATCATTCTGGAGGGCAATTTGAAACTTTGCCCAAAGGGCACTAAAAGGCTGTCTTCCCTTTGATGCAACCGCACTGCTGGGTTCATACCCCAAAGAGATAATAATGAAAAAGACCTGAACAAAAATATTCAAAGCTGCACTCTTTGTGGCGAAAAAAAATGGAAAATGAGAAGATGCCCTTCAATTGGAGAATGGCTGAACAAATTGTGGTATATGCTGGTGATGGAATACTAATGTGCTAAGAGGAATAATAAATTGGAGGAATTCCATGGAGACTGGAATGACCTCCAGCAATTGATACAGAGTGAGAGGAGCAGAATCAGGAGAATATTATACACAGAGACTGATACACTGGTACAATCAAATATAATGGACTTCTCCATTAGTGCCAATGCAGTGTTCCTGAACAACCCAGAGCGATCTAAGAGAAAGAACACTATCCACATTCAGAGGAAAAACTGTGGGAGTAGAAACACCAAAGAAAATAACTGCTTGATTATATGGGTCAAGGGGGATATGATTGGGGATGTAGACTCTAAATGATCATCCAAGTGCAACAACAAGGAAATAAGTTCTTATGAAGGACACATGTAATACCCAGTGGAATTGTTCATCAGCTTTGGGAGGCAGTGGGGGGGAGGGGAGGGAGGGGAAGAATATGATTCTTGTAATCAAGGAATAAGATTCTAAATTCACTAAAGAAAATTTAAAGGGGCTGAGTCAAGATGGCGGCCTAGAAGGAGCAGTAGTTCAGACCTCTGAATACCCTGCCTAACTGATCACAAACTGAATGACCCCAGGGGACTGAAAAATCAAACTTAACAACAAGACAGAGCCAAGTAACCCTCCTGCTGGACTTAATTCAAAAGGTATGTCTCCCAAAAGCCAGAATCCGAGAACACTCAGGTTTAAGGGGAAGACAGAAGGAAGGTCCCAGGACCCATCCCCCCTCCCACCCAAAGCGCTGAGATTCCAGCTGTAGCATGTAAACCTCAAATTTCCTCCAAATTTCCTTAGACTTATAATTGTTGAAAATTTCACCATTGGGATATTTCATACTTGGAAAATTTCTTACTGATAGTCTATTGGAATGGGAACTCCATTGGCATGGGAGGTTCCTTCTCTTCCCTTCTTAAGATTACTTTAGGACAGAAACCCTTTGCTGAACAATGGAAAGGACTTTGATCTATGCTTAAGCATAGAACAGGAATTTCTTTGAGTCTTGATTGATTTTAGAATTGATACAATGGAGATACTCCACCCTATTCAGTCCTAATAGGATTGAGTAAGGGCTGCAGCCTAGATCAAAATTTAATTATTCCAATCTCTACCATACTCAAGTTAACAGGATTTAGAAAGGGCTGGAACAAAGGAGTAAAGATTTAATCATTTGAAAAATATGACCTTCAACAGACATGTGCAAAAGCCAGAAACCTCTGGGCGGTCCTGGGTTAAGCGAGAGCCTCCATTGACAGGGAAATTGATGAAGAGTGATTGGTAGATGTGAGGACTGAGGGGAGGCAACTTGGATGGTGTCCTTAAAGATAGGAGGGTCTGGAGACTCGGGAGGGGTGGTTGAGTTTTTGAGCGGTGTGGGTCCTGGGCTCTGAGGAAGCTTGCTCTGAAGGAAGCTGAAGGTGGGGGCCTCTGAGACTGTTTCTCCATTTTGGACACGTGAGTGAAAGGGACTGATCTCTTTTCTTTGCCCCAGCTATCTAAGGGCTTGGGCCTTTTGGCCCAGCCTAAACAGAGGGGGTATTTAAGCCCTATTCCCTTCTCTCCCCTTTCTCTCTCTCTCTATATCTCTAATTCCTTTCTTGCTCCTATTGTAATTAAACTCCAAAAAAAGGCTGACGGCTGACTTGAGTTTTTCATTTAGGAATTACATAGCTGATTCCTTGGCGACCTTAAATTAATATATATCAGTCTTTTAAAGTGATTCCCTTGTAACAAGCAGGAACTACTGGGAGGGCAAAGGTGCTGGTCTGAAAGGCATACCTTGCGAGCAGGGCTGTACCAAGTTCAGAGCATCCAACACAGAAGACGGGAAAGGAGCTAGAGAGGGAGCATAGACCTGGCAGCCTGGCCAGAGCTGTGGAGATCCTCCATATTTGCTCCAGCCTTCCAGGAAGTTTTTGACTCAGAGCACACCCAACCCAACTAAGCTGAACTTAATCCCATCAAAAGTCTCCAGAACTCAGGGAAGCCCAGGCTCCACACCCATCCTTATTGACTGCTGGACTTTAATCCAATCAAAAGCCTCCAGAGGACAAGGGAAGCTCAAACCACAACAACCCCCCACCAGAGACTACACCAAGAGATCTCCTGTTAAAGCTCCAAGAGGAGAGAATGACAGAAGCCCCCAAAACCAAAAAAATTAGAGGAGCAAGAGCACAGACAAATACCGGGAGTAAAGAAGGGGTGAATTTGAGCAAACGACAGAAAAAGAAGAAAAACTACAATAGACAGCTTCTACTCAGCAAACGGAACAGAGGGGGAGAGATCAGCAAATGATAAATCAGAAATCCCAGCAAATTGGATACAGGTTGTGGAAGAACTCAAAACACAATCAAGAGAGGCTGAAGACAATTGGGGAAAGAACTTAAAAAATTAAGATAAGTTACCTGGAAACAGAGGCACTTGAACTAAAATGAGAAAATAGTGTCTTGAAAGCCAAAATCAACCAGCTGGAAAATGAGGCTAAGTAGACGAAAGATGAGGCAAAGGAGATGAAAGACAAGGTAAAGAGGATGAAAGACGTTCAAAGAAAAATCAGACCAGAAGGAAAAGGATGACCAAAAAGCCAGGGATGAAATCCAGTCTTTAAGAACCAGAATACAACAACTGGAATTAAGGGACCTTACAAGGCAGCAGGACACTATAAAACAAAATGAAAAGAATGAAAAAATTGAGGAAACTATGAAGCATCTCATTCACAAAACAGACGATTTAGAAAATTGTTCAAGAAGAGACAATTTAAGAATCATTGGTCTATCAGAAGACCACGGCAAAAGAAAAGGCCTGGACATAATACTAAAGGAAATTATTCAGGAAAACTGTCCCGATATCCTAGAATAAGAGGGGAAAGTGGAGATTGAAAAAATCCACAGATCACGTCCTGTATTTAATCCCCAACTGACAAAACCCAGGAATGTTATAGACAAATTCAAAAACTATCAGACCAAAGAAAAAATATTACAAGCTGCCAAGAAAAAGATTTTAAAACCAAGCAAGACATAGAAAGAGTCACAAAATGTAAAATAAATAATTTTGACTACATCAAATTAAAAAGGTTTTGTACAAACAAAACCAATGTAACTAAAATTCGAAGGGAAGCAACAAATTGGGAAACAATCTTCATAACAAAAACGTCTGTCAAAGGTCTAATTACTCAAATGTATAAAGAGCTAAACCAGTTATACAAAAAGTCAAGCTATTCTCCAATTGAAAAATGGGCAAGGGCCATGAATAGGCAATTTTAAGTTAAAGAAATCAAAACTACTCATAAGTACATGAAAAAGTGTTCTAAATCCCTTATAATCAGAGAGATGCAAATCAAAACAACTCTGAGGTATCACCTCACACCTAGCAGATTGGCCAACATGATAGCAAAGGAAAGTAATGAATGCTGGAGGGGATGTGGCAAAGTAGGGACATTAATTCATTGCTGGTGAAGTTGTGAATTGATCCAACCATTCTGGAGGGCAATTTGGAACTATACCCAAAGGACGATAAAAGACTGTCTGCCCTTTGATCCAGCCATAGCACTGCTGGCTTTGTACCCCAAAGAGATAATAAGGAAAAATATATGTACAAGAAAATTCATAGCTGCGCTCTTTGTGGTGGCAAAAAATTGGAAAATGAGGGGATGCCCTTCAATTGGGGAATGGCTGAACAAATTGTGGTATATGTTGGTGATGGAATACTATTGTGCTAAAAGGAATAATAAAGTGGAGGAATTCCATGGAGACTGGAACAACCTCCAGGAAGTGATACAGAGTGAAAGGAGCAGAGCCAGGAGAACATTGTACACAGAGACTGAGACACTGTCACACCTTCGAAAGTAATGGACTTCTCTATTAATGGCAATGCAATGTCCCTGAACAATCTGCAGGGATCTATGAGAAAAAACACTATCTTTAAGCAGAGGACAAACTGTGGGAGTAAAAACACCGAGGAAAGGCAACTGCTTGACTACAGGGGTTGAGGGGATATGATTGAGGCAAGATGCTAAATGAGCACCCTAATGCAAATACCAACAACAAGGAAATGGGTTCGGAGCAAGGACACATGTGATACCCACTGGAATCGCTCGTTGGCTAGGGGAGGGGATGTGGGAGGAGGGGAGGAAAAGAAAATTGTCTGTTTTCAATTAATAATGTATGAAAATGACCAAATAAAATAATGTTTAAAAACTAAAAAAAATTGAAAAGAAAAAGGATTTGTAACTGAGGCTGAGGAGACTAGGAGTAGACAGATCATACCTAGACTAGAGAAAGACAAAATGTCCCCATTTACAGAAGGTTTTCAAAGACACAGCACATTCTTCTAGGAAGAATTAATACCTTAAGCTTGGAAAAGAATCATGGGAAAGTACATTCTCTTTAATGGCATTATAGTCATCTTTGTGAGCTCACAAACTATTGAATCTCTCATTTCTTAAAATGACCCACATGAAGTTCTACCTTGATTGGTCACTCAAAACTCTGTATAAACATACAAACAAGTACTCATACCCATTCCTCTATACTCTTCTGCTGCCATTTTTTATCTTTTATTCTTCTTCCTTCCCACTATCAATTATCCATCGATTTCCTGTTCTAGGTGTCTTCCCTTTTGTTCTTCCCTTTCTACTTTTCTCTTCTAACTTCTTTGCTCTTTTCTTCATTATATTATATAAGTACGTGTTTACATGTATATATTTATATATTCATGCACATAATAAATAGATATATATGTTATATTATTTCCTTTTTCATTTTCAATTTCTTAATAACTTATTTTCTTTCCTTCTTCTTCTGACTGGAAAACTATACTCTCATAAGAAATACACATACTCGAGCTAAATAAATTCTTATATGTCCAAAAACATGTATCTTACTTTGTAGCCTAATTTTTTTACCTTCTAGTTAGGAGGGGAATAGCACGTACCATCATGGGCCTCAGCAATTGTGATTGGGATTGTATTCATGCAGGTTCTTAAATTTTTTCCAAGTTATCTTTTCTCACAATGTTGTTGTGGACATTGTATCTTCTTCTTCATACTTTGCTTCTTCCTTCTCCTTCTATTCCTCCTTCCCTTCCTCCTCCAGTTTGCACTTCTCCTGCTTTTCTGATATTTCCTCTTATTATCACAGATTTAGAGTAAGAATGAACCTTAAAGAACATCAAGTCCAACCAACATTCCCCTTGTATAGATGGGTAAACAAAGGAGTAGAGCAATTAAGTTACTTGCCTAAGATCAATTACTGGGTTGGTAAATATTAAGTGCTTACAATATGCCAAGCACTGTTCCAAATTATGTAAATATTTTAAAAAAAAGGAAAAAGAGAGTGTCTCTCCTTGGAAATATCTCAGGGGAAAAAACACACAAATCACCATGTCCAAATAAGATATAGATAGAAAATGAAAATAATCAACAGAAGGAAGGCACTCAAAACAAGATCAGCCTGTCAGTAAATATCTGAGGTGGGATTAAAACCAAGATCTTCCAAGCTTCAGATTCACTATTCTAAATACTACCTCATATTGCTTCCCTTCCTGAATCACCTTCTCATAAATATTCTTTTCATTCCAGTATTTCCAATTATAATATCAACTCCATAATGTCTACACACATGCATGCAACTTGCCTACAGATCCATATAGTCATGAGTAATTTTTATGCTCACATATATGAGTTGAAAGACATGCACATATTTATCGTACATATTGCACATGGATGGTTAAACTTTATGAAACTACACACATGATCTATCAGACATAGAATCCTAAGTAGAGATTCTATGTCTGATAGACACCTCAGAGGTCATATAGTCAAGACTACATTTTACTGATGAGTAAATAGAGGCAAAGAGAGATAAAGTAACTTATCTAAAGTCACACAGGTAACCTAGGTTGAAAGAATATATTCCAAGTAAATCCCAAGCTTTGATGGAAACATTTTTATAATTGGGATGCTCTCTTCTTTTTTCTCAATATTTTTAAGCAATTTCTGATATAAAAATAAAAACAAAACAGATGCATTTTGGAGGAGGTGAGAGTGGAGAAAAAAATTGTTGAAGAGAAGTTAGAAAGTGATGCAGGGCTCCTTTAACATGCATGAGTGACACAAAGAGTGGCCCATTCTTTTTCTATTCCACAGGAAAGCCCTTTAACCCACACTTTCAGATCAACAATGCTGTTTCCAACATCATCTGTTCTGTCACTTTTGGGAATCGTTTTGAATACCATGATTCTCAGTTTCGGGAGCTACTGAAGAGCTTGAATCAAGTCTCGGTGCTTCAAGCCAGTTGGGAGTGTCAGGTAAATAGACCATCATCCTTACTGAACAGAGCTAAATTGTCTGATGGGTGCTGTCCTCCTTTCACAGGAAAAGAAACAAGTCTTTGAGAGGCTGGCAAGAGCTGTGACTCTAAGCAGAGAAAGGGACTAGCAAAAGGAATAAAGAAAAAAACAAGTTTTTTGAAAACAGTGGCATGAAATACCATGCCTGAGGAATCTAAGCATTTCTAGAATGCTGTTCTGGTAATGTTTTTTCTCACATCTTTTCCTAAATGATCAATTGATAAACATTTATTAAACACCTACTCTATGTCAGGGACTATGTGAGGTGATAGAGATATAGTAACAAAGGTGAAGTAGATTCTGACCTTTTGGGGGTTTACATTCTTCTGCTTATGGAGAAAACATGCACTCAAGTAAGTGTAAATACAAATAAAAAATAAGGGAAACCATTTTGGTAGAGTAGGCATTAGAAGCCAGAAGGAGCAGGAAAGACTTCATTTAGAAGGTATCACTTAGGCATAGTTTTGAAGGAAGCCAGGGGTTTTATCCACAGCACTGCAACAGGAGGAGAATGGAGACAGAAGATACAGAGAGAGAAAAAGAACAAAGAGTGATAGAGAAGAGATACAAAGGCAGCTAGAAAAACAGAATGAGAGAAACAGAAAGAAGAGACCATCAGAGAAAGAAACATAATTTCTACAGTGCTTATATGAAAAATTTGTAGTTTTACATATATTTTTGCCAAACTTGGAGTCTTTGCACTTGTTCTTCCTCATGCCTAGAATGCTTTTCATTTTCATCTCCACATCTTGGCCAGTGATGATGGCAGCTTAGTAGCAGCAAATTCTGAAACCACTCTGAGTATCCTTCCTTATCAATCTTTAAAAAGTGCTTCAAAAAGACAGGAATCCAAATCTAACAGCAAGTCAGAGTCACGGGACTCTGCTCCTGAAGAAAACTTGAAAGGTAAGCAGAGAGATGGGATTTTCATCAGATTAGAGGTAACCAGAAACAAAATTTCACACAGAGGAATGCTGGCCAAACACCCCACCTCCTACCATGCTATTTTCAGTGATAGGTTGCTAGGTTTTGCAATTGACTATGTTTGTGTTCCCAGGATAGGTGTTAAGCCTGAAAAAGAGCAACTCAGACCCACCCTTTGGTGTCTCATTTCCTTGTGTCAGCTGGAAATTGATGAACATCCATGAAATAAATGGGAACAAGAAGCAAAACTACACACAGAAGAGTGTTGGCCAACTGCAACCCTAACCCCCTCAATTACCATTCAAGCTTCTGTGATAGGGCATAGGCTAAATTAGGGATCCCAAGACAAGAATATCACCAACAAAAGAATATAGCAGTCCTACCTCTTGAAGTCTCATGCCCTGGCAAGGATCAAAAGTCCATCTGGCTAGAAATTTCAAGGTTTTTGTGGTTGGCTACATTGGAAACATAGAGACAGGGCACAGTAGCTCACCCCTAATCCTCTAAACCAGCAGAGGAGAGAGAATCATCAAGCAGCTTATATAATTCCCCCCAAAACCAACATATTGGAAAATGAGTAAACAACAACCAAAAAGAGCATGTAGCTCTCAAAAACTTCTATTTGGAAAAAGAACAAAAAGAACACACAAAGGATGATAGGATCCGGGCAACTACAAGTAAAGCTTTTTAAAAATAAGAATGGGTCCCTGCCTCTGGAAGAACCAAAAAAGGAGCTCAAAAATCAAACAAGGCAGGTAGAAGAAAAATGGGATAAAGAAAATAACAGCTAAAAAGTCAAAATTGGTAGACTGGGAAAAGAGGCACAAAAGTCCAATGAAGAAAATAGTGCCATGAAAAGAAGAATAGGCCAAATGGAAAAGGAGGATCAAAAGGTCCTGGAAGACTCAGTCTTTAAAAATTAGAATTTGTCAATTAGGAGCTAATACCTTCATGAGACATCAGGAAACAATAGAATGAAATCAAAATAATGAAAAATAAAGTATGTGAACTATCTCATTGGAAAAAAAACTGACCTGGAAAATAGATCCCTGAGAGACAATATAAGATTTATTTAATTACCTGAAAATTATGACTAAAAAAACCCTAGACATCAAATTACAAGAAATTATCCAAGAAATTTGGCCTCTTATTCTTGAGGGAAAAAAGTCAAATTTATATTGACAGAACACACAGATCATCTTCTGTAATAAATACCCAAATGAAAACCCTCAGGAATGTCATAGCCAAGTTCAAGAGCTCCCAGGTCAGGGAGAAAATCCTCTAAAAGGCCAGAAAGAAACAATTCAATTATCATGGTGCCTGAGATATAATTACACAGGATCTGTTAGCTTCCACACTGAAGGACTAGAAGGCTTGGAATATGGCATTCTGGAAATCTTTCACCTACCCATCAAACTTGATGATATTGTTTTAGGTGGAAGTATGGTCATTTAAAAAAAGATTTCCAGGGGGCAGCTGGGTAGCTCAGTAGATTGAGAGCTAGGCCTAGAGATGGGAGGTCCTAGGTTCAAATCTAGCCTCAGACACTTCCCAGCTGTGTGACCCTGGGCAAGTTACTTGACCCCCATTGCCTAGCCCTTACCACTCTTCTGCCTTGGAGCCAATATGCTCCAAGATGGAAGGTAAGGGTTTTAAAAAAATGATTTCCTAGTATTCCTGAAGAAAAGATAAGACTTAAACATGTAATTTCCTGTCCATATACAAAATTCAAGATAAACATAAAAAGGTAAATGAGAAAGAGAAAAATAATGGTTTCAATGAGGGCAAATTATTTATATTCCTATATGGAAATATGATATCTGTAACTTTTAAAAATTGTTATCATTATCATAGTAGTTTAAAGAAGTATATATAGAATGTGTAGTAGTAAGCTTTTTAAAATATGTCAAAAAAATTCCTAGAGGTGAAAAAGAGGATTGCACTATGAGATAAGGGAAGATAGATATAAAATGAAGTAAATTATATCACATTAATAGGCACAGGGGATGGGGGAAAGAATACTATAATGATGGATGGGAGGATAAGTACAAAGATGGGGTAATACTTAAAACTTACTTTTATTGGAATTGGCTAAGGGAAAAAAAGACAGACAGATTAATTGGGGTATAGCATCCTATCTTACCCTATAGAGAAGAAAAAGGGGAGCAAGAAAGGGAGTGTTGGGGGGGAGTAATCTAAGGGATAAGGGGGGAATGATTAAAAAACATGGGAGTGGAGGGAAATAATTAGAGGAGAAAAATCTGAATTAAAAGAGGAAATCAAAATGGAGGGGAATACACAGATGATAATCATAATTGTAAATGTAAATGGGATGAACTCACCCATAAAATGGAAGCAATCAAAATGCTACCATATGTTTACAAGAAACACATTTGAGGCAGGTAGATACATATAGAATAAAGGTAAGATGCTAGAGTGGAATCTATTGGGCTACAACTAGACAAAGAAGTTATGAGTAGCAATCATGATCTCAGACAAAGCTAAAACAAAAGTATATTTGATTAAAAGGTATAATGAAGGTAATTGCATCTTGATAAAAGGCAATATGTACAATGAAGAAATATCAGTATTTAAAATATATGAACCAAATTGTATAGCATTCAGATTTTTAAAGGAAAAACTAAAGAAGCTAAAGGAATAAATATATAGTAAAATTATTCTAGTGGGGGAACTCAAAATTCCCCTATCAAAACTAGATAAATCTAACTAAAAAATAAAAAAGAAGTAAGGGAAATAAATGAAATTTTAGAAAAGTTAGAATAGCTATCTGTAGAAAATTGAATATCGGTAAAATGGAATGTACCTTCTTTTCAGCAACATGGTACATATACAAAGAGTGAGCATGTAATAAGGCATAAAAACATTGCAAACAAATGGCACAAAAGCTGAAATAATAAATGTGTTTTTTTCTGATCAGAAAGCAGTAAAAATGATAATAAGGCTTCATTGAGAGGCAAATTAAAAATTAATTAGAAACTAAATTATCTAATATTTCAAAACTGCTGAATCAAAGAACAAATCATGAAACAATCATTGATTTCAGTGAAGAGAATGATAATGAGGAGACAACTAGTCAAAATTCACAAGAGAGAGCCAAAGCAATGCTTGGGGGGAAATTTATATCCCTGAGTGCTTATATCAAGGAAATAAAGAAAAAACAAATTCAATGAATTGGGTATTCAACCAAAAGAAAAACAAGAAAAAGGACAAAATAAAAGTCCCCAGTTAAAGACAAAATTAGAAACCCTAAGACTCAAAGTAGAAATTAATAAAATTGAAAGTAAAAGAACTATTGAACTAATAAATAAGAGTAGAAGCTATTTGTATGGGGCAAAAACAAATAAAATAAAGTATTGATTAACTTGATTTAAAAAAAAGAAAGAAGAGAATCAAATTACCAGTATCAAAAATAAAAATGGTGATTTCACCTCTTAAGAAATGGAAATTGAAGCAAATATTAGGAGCTTTTTTGCCAATTATATGACATTAAATCTGACAACCTAAGTGAAATGGATGAATATTTACAAAAATATAAATTATGTAGATTAACAAAAGAAGAAATAGAATGATTAATTAATCCCAACTCAGAAAAAGAAACTGAAGTAATTAACAATTAATTCCCCAAGGAAAAATCCACAGGACCAGATGGATTCACAAGTGAATTATATCAAACAAATAAAGAACAATTAATTCCAATACTATATAAAGTACTTCCCAAAATAAGCAAAGGTGTCTTATCAAGTTCTTTTTATGACACAAATATAGTATTTATACCTAAGCCAGGAAGACCAAAAACAGAGAAAGAAAATTATAGAATAATCTCCTTAATGAACATAGATGCAAAAATCTTAAATAAAATATTAACAATGAGACTACAGCAATATATCACAAGGATTATTCACTATGACCGGGTGGGATTTATAGCAAGAATGCAAGGCTGGTTAAATACCAGAAAAACTATCAGCTTATTTGACCATTTCAATTATCAAACTAACAGATTATCTAAATAGATGCAGAAAAATCTCTTGATAAAATACAGCTCACATGCCTATTGAAAACACAAGAAAGCACAGGAATGAGAGTCTTTTCTCACACTAATAAGTTATATTTATATAAAAGTATCAGCATGTATCATCTCTAATGGGGATAAGTCAGAAGCCATTCCAATAATATCAGGAGTGAAGCAAGGATGACCATTATTACCACTATGACTAGAAATGTTAACTGTCCCAATTACAGAAGAAAAAGAAATTGAAGGAATTAAAGTAGGCAGTGAGGAAACTAAACTATCACTTTGTGGAGGATATGATGGTATACATAGGGAATCCTAAAAAATCAACTCAAAAATTAGTGGAAATAATCAATAGTTTTAGCAAAATTGCAGGATACAAAATAAAACCACATAAATCATCAGCATTTCTTTCTATCTCTAATAAAAATCAAAAGTCAAACTCCATTTAAAATCACTCTTGACTGTCAGGGTCTTGTTCTTTTCAGAGACCGGCTTTAGAGAAGGGATCATATAGGACTGTGGGTAAAGGACTTAAAAGAACTGAGGGAGCATGTAAATGATACCATTACCTCTTTTATCAAGGATTGACTCTAGTATATATAGGAATTTTGTGCTTAAACAATACACAGAAAAATGATAGGTGATTCATGAAGAGAAAGAGGAGAGCACAGCTTCTCAGGAAATAGGGAACACATTTGTGCCATGATGTCACAGGCTGTTACATTCAGGGTACAAAGGCTTCTTTGGTTTATCTTTTATAAGAATATTGTTAACCCCAGCTCAAGGTTTATTTATGGACTTAAAATAACCTTTCATAGCCTAAAACTGTATTGTGCCAGATTCCATCAACTACTTTTGAGAAATGCTTTTATCAAAAATTATTTTTGCAACTTGTAGCCTGAGATGGCCTTGCCAAATCTGAAACAGACTTGCAAATATGTCTGTTGTGACTGCTTTCATCAATGGGTCTAAAATGTCTTATGGCTCTGTCATGAGACAATATAAAATATTTGGGAATCTATCTCCGGAGACAAACACAGGAATCATATGAACAAAATTACCAAAAACTTTCCACACAAATAAAACTAGATCTAAACAATTGTAAAAACATTAATTGCTCATAGGGAGGATAAGCTAATATAATAAAAATGACAATTCTACCCAGATTAATTTACTTATTTAGTGTCATACCTCTCAAAGTAACAAAAAGCTATTTCATAGAACTAGAAAAATAATAAAATTCATCTAGAAGAACAAAACACGAAAAATATTAAGGGAACTAATGAAAAACTGTAATGGATTGTGGTCTAGCAGTACCAGATTTTAAATTGTACTACAAAGCAATGATTATCAAATCAGTCTGGTACTGGATAAGATGTAGGAGGATAATTAAATGGAAATGACTAGGGGTAAATGAACTCAGCAATCTAGAGTTTGATAAACCCAAAGATCCCAGATTTTAGTGTAAGAACTCAGTATTCAACAAAAACTTCTGGGAAAATTGGTAAACAGCAGGGCAAAAAATTGGTTTAGATCAATATCTCATACCGTATAGGAAAATAAGCTCAAAATGGGTATATAATTTAAGTATATAGAGTAATATAGGTAAATTAGGTGAACATAGAACAATTTACCTGTCAGATCTATGGAGAAGGGAAGAATTTAAGACCAAACAAGATTCAGAGAACATTACAAGGTGTAAAATTTAAAAATTCATATACAAACAAAACTAATGTAACCAAGATTATAAGAAAAGCAAAAATTGGGAAAATTTCTAATATAACAAATTTCTCTGATAAAGGTCTAATTTCTCAAATATATAGAGTACTAAGTCAAATTTATAAGGAACCTGAATTGGAATACAAGAATTATATTCCTGAATCGGCAAATGATCATGGGATATGAATATGCAGTTTTCAGATGAAGTATCTATGTCAATAATCATATGAAAATTTTTCTAAGTCTCTCTTGATTAGGCAGATGCAAATCAATACAACTCTTAGGTACCCCCAAAGGGCTTTAAAAGAATGCATTCTCTTTAATCCAGCAATACCACGATTAGATCTGTATCAGATAGAGATGGAATAAATGGAGATGTACCAGTTTGTACAAAACTATTTATAGCTGTGATCTTGTGGTAGCAAAAAAAATTGAAAAAGAGGAGGTAACCATCAATTTGGGAATGGCTAAACAAATTATGACAGCTGATGGTGATAGAATGAAATTGTGCTATAAGGAATAAACTGCTTGATTTCTATAAGAACTGGAAAGACCTACATGAACTGATGTGGAGTAAAATAAGCAGAACCAAGAGAACATTGGACATAGTAACTGAAACACTGTGGGATGATCAAATATGATTGACTCTGTTACTAAAAGAAATTCACTGATCCAAGAGAACACATAGGAACTTATAAGAAAGAAGGCTATCCACATCTCAAGAAATAACTGTTGGAGTAGAAATATAAAAGAAAACATGATTTATAATGAGTTTATTTGGGTACATGATTTGGGTTTTTGATTTTACAAGATTACTCTCATAATTAATGGGTTGTATGAAAATAGATTTTGAGTGATAATACATGTATATCCTAGAGGAATTACTTTTCAACTCTGGGAGGGGGGATACAAGAGGGGATGTAGACAATATAAATCACATAACCTTGGAAAACTTCTAAGTAAATTTGTAACTGGAATTTAAAAAAAAAGAATCAGTTCAAATTTCACCTTCAGCTTTAAGATGCATTTCCCAATGTCTCTAGTTCCTTTTTTTCTTACCCTTCTGAATTCCATTTCCACTATTCTACATATATCTTGCAAGTTTCTAGTTATTAACCTATTGGATTTCCCATTAGATTATGAGTTCATTCCCATCACCATCATATTGGACCAGTCTCATACTGGGACTGGTATTTTTTTCCTTTCTTTTTTTTCCCCTAGCATTTAGCCCACTGCCTGGCACATAGTAGATGTTATACATGTTAAATGATTAATAAATGTTTGTAGATTAGCTGATTCCTTAACACCCTCACAATAACCCATTCAGCTAGTTACTGTTATTATTCCCATTTTAAGGGGAAAGAAATCAATGATTTTCCAAACAGTGGATAAGTGTCTCAAGTGGAATTCTAACTCATGTCTTCCTGAGTTTTACTCCACCACATCATCTACTCTTTCTCCTAGTTGATCAGTGAGTGACCGTTACCAAAAAAGTCAGTTACCCAACATTTCATTTAACTCATCAAGGATCTGCTATGAAAGAAAATAAGCAAAAATGGTAAATAGCATTATTCTCTTAGAAGAGCAAAATGGAAATCTAAGAGAAGAGAATTCTGTATGGTTGCTGGGAAAACACAAAGTGAAGTGCTAGCAATTTCTCCCCCAAAGAATCTATTCTTTCCTTCCTTCCTTAAATATTGTGAGACTGACTAGGAAAGGGGAATGACTGATGACAATATTGAAAGGGATGAGTGCAGGCAAGGCACCCGGTAAAGACGGGATCCCAACCAAGGTGTACAAGGCCTTAAATGGAAAGGCACTCCAGGCATTCCACATAGTGCTGAACAGCATATGGGAAGAAGAAGACATGCCCCTAGAACTCAGAGATGCCTCCATCGTAGCCCTATACAAGAACAAAGGCTCATGAGCAGCCTGTGACAACTACAGAGGCATCTCACTACTCTCCACTGCTGGAAAGATCCTCGCCCATGTTATCCTCAACAGACTCATCTGTTTCAGAGCAGAACCTGCTTGAATCACAATGTGGCTTCCGACCAGATCACAGCACCATCGACATGGTCTTCACAGTGAGGAAAATGCAGGAAAAATGCCTTGAGCAGAACCTGAGTCTCTACATTGTCTTCATAGACCTGTCAAAGGCGTTTGACACAGTGAACAGGGACTCATTGTGGATGATCCTCAGCAAGCTCCGTTGCCCAGCAAAATTCATCAAACTGATCCAGCTCTTTCATGTCAACATGACAGGGGAAGTCCTATCTGGTGGAGAGACTTCTGATTGCTTCAGCATCTCCAATGGCATGAAACAAGGCTGTGTCCTGGCTCCGGTACTATTCAACCTATACTTCACCCAAGTATTACGACATGCTGTGATGGATCTAGACCTGGGCGTCTACATCAAATACTGACTGGATGGCTCACTATTCGACCTTCGCTGCCTGACTGCAAAAACAAAGACAACAGAGAGACTCATCCTGGAAGCTCTCTTCGCAGATGACTGTGCTTTCATGGCCCACCAAGAAAATCATCTCCAAACCATTGTGGACAGGTTCTCTATAGCAACAAAACTGTTTGGCCTGACTATCAGCTTCAGCAAAAAAGAGGTGCTGTTCCAACCTGCATCAGGGAGGCCAACGAACCAGCTGTGTATTACAATCAATGGCACATAGCTTTCCAACGTCAACAGTTTCAAGTACCTGGGCAGCACCATCACCAATGACAGGTCCCTAGACCACGAGATTAATGCCAGGATCCAAAATGCCAGTCAGGCACTCGGGCGGCTGCGCTCCAAAGTCCTCCAAAACAGAGGTGTAAGCACTGCGATGAAGCTCAAAGTGTATAACACAGTGGTCCTCAGCTTGCTCCTGTACGGTTGTGAGACATGGACACTGTACCAGAAGCACATGAAACAGCTGGAGCAATTCCACCAATGCTCTCTCCGGTCAATCATGAGGATCCGATGGCAGGACTGAATCACCAACCAGGAAGTCCTCAATGGAGCCAACTCCACCATTATCAAAGTAATGGTCCTCAAAACCCAGCTACGATGGTCTGGACACGTCATCCGCATGGACGCACAGCAAATACCAAGACAGGTATTCTATGGTGAACTGTCAGCTGGACTCAGGAAACAAGGTCGACCAAAGAAAAGATTCAAGCATTAGCTAAAGTCAAACTTGAAGTGGGCTGGCATTACACCAAAGCAACTAGAACTTGCTGCCACTGTCAGAAGCAACTGGCGAACCCACATTCACCATGCCGCCACCACCTTTGAAAATGAACGACGTCGACGTCTTGCCGCTGAGCGTGTATGCCAACATCAGGCCACAACTGCACTACCTATAACAACTGGGGTCCCATGCCTCATGTGCCACAAACTTTGCGCCTCAGTCTTTGGACTTCAAAGCCACATGAGGGTACATCAATAGATGATAATGCACAAAGACAATTGTCATTCTCGGTCACAAAGAGACTACCACTATTTAGGTACATCAATATATGGCCAAGGGGCTGGCATATGAAACAAGAGTAGATTGCATGCCAGGCTGGAGGTTATGCATTCAATTTTATGGGAGAAGAGGCAGCAGTTAAAAGGAGGATGAGTTTCGAAAGGTAAATTCCATGGCCCACTAAAAAGTCAAAAAACCAAGCCAGGCTTAGAATAAAGAATTTAAAGGAATAGGAGGACTCAAAAAGAAATGAACTCATTCTTCTTCTTTTATTCTTTTTTATGTTTTAGTTCTTCGATATATTTCCTAGGATAATGAAACTCTTACCAGGAGCTCACAAAAAACTCTTTAGAGAATTCCAGAAACTAGAGTCTTTTGTAGTCCATGTGATCAAAAAACACAAGGAAGATCAAAACTCGGAGGAAGCCCAGGACTTCATTGATGCTTACCTGAAGGAGCTGTCCAAGGTAATGGAGAAAGCACAGAAAACATGCACAATGTACTGAAAAAAAAATCAGGGCCTTAGATGGGGAGGAAGAAATAGGTTAATATATTCAAAATTTACATCTGTCTCATAACTTGAGCATCTTTCCTCATAGACTACCTGGGGAATGTCCTGAATAGAAATAATATTTCAATTTTATGTAAATGATATGGAGTGTGTATGTGGTAGTGGTGGGGGAGTGCTTGGAATTATATGTAGGTTGTGGTGGTTCTAAAATTTCAGTTTTTATTTGGATATAGAAGAGATCCTAGAGCTCATTTAATTCATCTCTCTGCCTTTATAGATGAAGAAACTGAGGAACAGAGTAATTAATCAAATTATCCTACCCAAAGCTAAAAAGAATCTGAGGTGGGATTTGAACTCAGCTCTTTCTGTTTCCCAGGCTGTACCCTACTCAGATTGGGATTAAGTCTTGGCTCGGATATTTTATCCTTACTAATTCATCCCTCTGCATCTTACTTTTCTCATTTATTTAATACTGTGTGCCCTCAATTCCAAAGAAATGTTGTGTATCTATTCTTTGTAAACACTAAAACACCATAAAAATAAATTATTAATTATATAGGCTATCAAAATATAAATACCTCTAAGCATCTGTGTAGAGATGGGACCAGTGTCCACTGGTAAATTTATGAGACAAATATTCTCTTCACAATCACATTGGACATTATTAATGCCAAAGCCCACAATTGTGAGAAAACTGAATGTTACCCTAAGCACCCATATATCCACTCTGAAATATCCAGTAGACCATACATGAATTCTGTTCCATCTTGAGGGTCACATTTGTGGAAGGATTTTCAAAACTGGAGAAGATTGGAAGAAGGTAAGCCAGCATGATGGGAGTCTTTCCAATCATGTTCTACGAGGTTTTTGTTAAAGCAAAAGGATATGTTTAGTCTAGACAAGAGAAATCTTCAAGGAACATAGTAGCTATTTTTTCATGACCCAAATCTGTCATGAGGATGAAGGATTAACTGGCTCTACTGCTTCACTAAAGGCAGAATAAGGTGGAAGGATGTTATAAGGCAAAGTTCAGTTGGGAGTAATGGAGGGATAATTCCCTTGAGTGAAATGATTTGACACAAAATGTCATGGATTAAAAAGAAGTGATCAAATGTTGGTAAATTTTAGAAGGTTTTAAATTCAGGTATCACTTGGACTTGGATCAGAGATGTTAAACATATGGTCAGTGTGTTTGTTGCATGTGTGTATCCTTTGTAATAAAACAGCTAGGTTGCAGAGTGGATAAAGCTCTGGACTTCATCATCCTCCTGAGTTCAAATCTGCCCTCAGATTCTTATTAGCTCAGGGAACTTGGACAAATCATTTCACTGCATTTGTATCAGTTTTCTCAACCTATATTCAAAGAGTGGTTCTCAGTTCTGCTTGAATTTGACAGAATTGTAGTTCCCTTTAAGATTTTGTAATGTTCTCTATCATTCAAGAATGCTGGATGTATATTTGAACTTGAGGAACTGAATTTATCCATCATGTTTCCCTGGGAACAAACCATTTCTCTAAGTCTCAGTATTTTCTTTTGCAAAATGGGTACAATATTATTGGCACTTCCTACCTCACAATACTGGGGGACAAGAAACCAACAAGTTGTAAAGCCTTTAAATACTGTTCATTTTCTTGTTGTTAAAGAAAAAGAAATCAATAAGTAATAATAACAACTGCTACTTATATGCTCATGTCTTTCAAGACTTACAAAATGGTGGTTGTTTTTTGTCATTCGGTTTTTCCTTGCTTCTGTTTTTCACTCCAAACAATGACATGAGATAACCAGCACAGATACTATCTCCAATTTATAAATTAAGAAACAGAAATCAAAAGAGATTAAGAGATTTTCCCAATAATCATAGAGCAAAGATATGGGAATACAAAAATAGATGTCTTGATTTAGTGTCTATTTTAAAAGTATGAAACAGTTGAGGGATGAACTTGCAACTAATGGAAGGTAGTACATGGAAAGAGCACTGGGCTTGGAGTCAAGAAGACCTGAGTTCAAATCTGTCCTGAAATTCTAGCACATGACTCAGGTACATGACATTAAATGTTTGTATGCTTTAATTTTCTCAATGGTTAAATGAAGGAAATAATAGAAAAGTGTCTCACAGAGCTGTTGTGAGTATCAAATGAGAAAATATTTTTAAAACCAGTCTTACAGTGCCTGGCATGTAGAAGACTCTATATAAATGCTAGCTGTTACATTCTTCATTATGCATGCATCTTTATCTCTACCAGAAGAAGAAATATCTATAGCTACTGATAATCATATAGGTAGGTCTTTAGTAGGGAAATTAATAAAAATTAGGGAAATAATGAGGAGACTGGAAAAAGAAAATGGTGAGAAAGTGGAAAAGAAGGAAGAGGAGATGAAAGAAAAGAAAGATAAGAAATGAGGAAATGTTAATGAGAAAGAGAAAAAGGAGGGAAAAGAAAAGAGAGAGAGGAAGGTGTAGAGGATCAAATTTGATTTTCATTTGAATAAAATAAGGATGATATTTATCTATATGGGTGTTTTGGGAGAAGTACTCAGTAAGTCTCCCAGTCCAAAGGAAATAGGAGCTCTCATTCTTATGAACCCTTAATGTATTCTTGGGAAGTAATAGGAAGCACAATATCTGTCCCCCTCACATTTTACAGTCCTCCATTTAAGGTGTTTGTTTTTCATGTTCTAAGAGAGACAGAAATTTCTTAAATTAACCAATTAGTATTTGCCTTTCTATTTTAAGGGTAATATCACCTCTAGTTTTAATGAAAACAATTTAGTTGCATGCACCCTGGACCTCTTCTTTGCTGGAACAGAGACAACTTCGACCACTCTGAGGTGGGCTCTGCTGTATATGGCCTTTTATCCAGAGATCCAAGGTATGATGATGGCCGCAGGCCTTGAAAAAGTTTCATGCACCCTGTTTGGATTCTCCCCAGGAGAAAAGATAAATTTATGTAGAGACATAAGATTTGCAAAGTAACTTACATACATCATCTTGATTCATCTGCCTTTGGAATACAGCAGTGATTGCTATCCTTCACAATCATGAGCACCCTTTTTGACATCAAAATTTTGTTCAACCCCTCATTTGATGGTAGTTGTTGGTCAGTACAATAGAGTATAGGATTGGAAGCCAGAAAGATGTGAGTTCAAATCTTGCCTCAAGCACTTACTAATGATGTGATCCTGAGCAAAACATATAACTTATTTCAACATCAGTATGAGAATAATAGCCTTTCCCTCATATGGGTGTTCTTAAAATCAAACAAGTTAATGTGCTTTTCAAAACTTAAAGAACTCCATAAATATTAGAATATCCCAAGATATCGCTAATTGGTCAATAGCTAATTAGTAGGTAGTCTATCAACTTGTCCACCACTTTCAATCCTCCAGTGTTGATGAGCCTATAGACAGGAAAAGAATCCTTGTCCACTTCAGTTATTAATCACATTTTGCTAAAAGAAGGACATTCCTCAGAATAACTAAGGACAAAGAAATGTAAGAAGCAGAGTTGCTGACCCAGCACCCAGATACAGGAAAACACAAACTTCTCTCTAATCCAGACTCTTAAAAATAAATATAGTGAGTGAAAAGTGTAAATTTTCCCATTAGATTTTGTGGGGTTTTTTATCATTTTAGTGGAACTATGATTATTTGTTCATCAGAAAGCTATGTGTTGGGGGCAGCTGGGTAGCTCAGTGGATTGAGAGCCAGGCCTAGAGATGGGAGGTCCTAGGTTCGAATCTGGCCTCAGACACTTCCCAGCTGTGTGACCCTGGGCAAGTCACTTGACCCCCATTGCCTAGCCCTTACCACTCTTCTGTCTTGGAGTCAATACATAGTATTGACTCCAAGATGGAAGGTAAGGGTTTAAAAGAAAAGAAAGCTATGTGTTGACCAAAATTAACACTTGATAATGTACTTGTGTCCTAATAAATATGAAAATTTTCCTCATAGTACAAATAGAAATGCTCAATTGTAGCCTATCATGGGTTATAAGATCCTTATACCTAGAATTAAAAAGCTTCTTGGAAGCCATAAAGTCTAACCCTCTAATTTTACCGAGGTGGAAACTAAGGCAGAAAACAAGAACAAAAAAGAATCCCTGGTTTTAAAGGGTTCAAAGTCTAATGGGAGAGATAACATGTAAACAGATATGGACAATAAATATTTAGACATAACAACAGAAACTTGAGAGAAACAAGGTTCTTCTCTGGTCTTCAGTTTTCCTCTCTATAAAATGGGGACAAAGACATCATGGACTTAAAGGAAACATTGTGGTAGCCTTCAAGGTTTTGAAGGGCTCTCATGTGAAAGAGGAATGAGATATTCCGTTTGTGCTCTGTGGTAGAAGCAGTTGAAATATGTAGAAGATGGAAGAAGGGAAATCTGGGCTTCAGGTAAGAAAGATATCAACAAAGTCTTTCTCTAATGCCACATTGTGGTACAGAAGTGACCTGGTACATCATGGTCTATGCCAGGGAAGTGAGGGAATGGCTCCAGAAGTTTCTACAGTGTTGGAAAGGAGAGATCCTTGAGGGCAGCCACTCTCTTTTGCTTCTTTTTAAATAGCTGGAAATTTGCAGAGTGCCTGGCATAGAGTAGACCCTTAATACGTGCTTATTGAATGGAAAGGCATTGAGCATAGTCCCAACAGTTGGGACATATATGCTGAAGCCCAGCCAAGTAAAGTACCAAGCAGCTCACTCCAAGAACCAGGACACCTTGGAAATATGGTTTCAATACCTCCCTTTCTCTCCTCTGACACTCTAACCATTCTGTTCCAGCCCTTTATCCCCTGAACAGCTGCAATAGCCTGCTAATGGGTGTGCCTGAACCAAGTCACTCCTCACTCCAATCCATCCTCCATTCAATCTCCATTGAGTGATTTCCCTCAATCAATAAATTCCAATCACACACACACACACACACACACACACACACATGCACACATGTACACACATTCAATAAATTGTGTCTTCTTATCGCTCCAGGATCAAATGCTGTATTTCCATTCAAAGCTCTTCATAATCAGACTTATCCTCCCTTTCCAGTCTCCTCACGCTTTACTCCCTAACATATCCTATTTGATTCAGTTGTGTTGGCCTCCTCACTGACCACTGAGTAGGTCCCTCCACTTCTCAGCTCAAGGCATTTTCTCTGGCTTTCCCATCATGCATTCCTGGAGTGCTCTCCTGCTCCATCTCTGCCTCCTGGCTTTCCTGGCTACCTTCAGGTCCCAGATGAAATCTCCCTTTCAGCAAAAAGCCTTTCTCATTCCTTTTCATCTTGGACTGATTCTTTCCCATTTACCCTGCTTGTTTCCTATTTGCTGCCATGTTGTCTTTCTCACTAGCCTGTACAATTCTTGAGCGCCAGCTCTCTTTCTTTGGCCTTTCTCTGTCTCCTTAGCGCATAGCACTGTGCCTGACATAGAATAAATGCTTGATGGCATGACTTGAAATACTTTGTTTTTGTCTACACAATTCTTCACAAATGTTCTGTCAGGGAAATCTGCCCTCAGACACTTCCTAGCTGTGTGGCTGTGTGGCCCTGGGCAAGTCACTTAACCCCTGTTGCCTAGCCCTAACCACTTTTCTGCCTTGGAACCAATATTCAGTACTGATTCTAATATAGAAGGTAAGGGCTAAAAAAAAAAGGAATCAGTGCTCCAGGTCGCTGATCTTAGGACTTTGAACAAGTTATGCCAGGAGTCAGCTGATCCCTAGTCTACTTGTTCAACTCTAGCTAAAATATTGGCACTGCCACCTTCCAAGCAGTGTTCCTTCCTATTAAGTTAAACAAATAAAAACTGATGATTATTAATAATAAATGACATCAATTGGTAATTTGGTAAATAAATTAATCATTAATTTCTGATAATTATAGTAAGAATTTTTGTAGAATTTTAAGATTCTCAATGTGCTTTACAATTGCAGAAATCTTTCTTGCTATTTCCCAGATCCTAGTCTCACATAAAATCACTTAATATTCCTTTGCATGTACTCTCTGTTTATTTATCTATGAGGAGATTAATACCTTCCTATGTCAGCTCTTTGAGGGTGTGGATGATGTAGGTTTTGTGACTGCCTGCTCAGCTCCCAGCACCACACCAGGGTTATGTGTAAGGAAAAGATTACAGCACAAGAGGGTTTTTTCAAGGAAAAGCAAGAAATGGAATGTTGAATGAACTGCCAATCAACAGAGGGAGAGAAGATTATAATAGGATCTGGTCAGGAGGCAGTTGAGAAGCCCAGGGGCTTGAACTATCTCATTTCTTCCCTTTTGACTGTTGGAAGAGGTAACAGAGAGAATTGCTCTTGATTCATGATTACTCATTTACTGAGTACTACGACGATTTGGGAGCTTAGCTCTGAAGAAACTTTGTCACTTTTGTTATTAATATCTCCCCATAGAGAAAATAACCCTATTTCCTGAATTGAACACCATGTGAAAATCTTTCAATCAACAGGAAACCATGACAGAATAGGGAAACCTTATTCCCCTCTCACCTCCTCCATTTCCCTGATTTCCTCTACCTTAAGAATACAAACCCTTTTAGTAAAGATCTAAATTGTGAGACTAGTCCTTGGAGAAACTCTTAAAGTTTATCATTCTGAGAAGAGCCATTGGAGTTAACTAAGAGACAGACAGAAAGACAGAAAGTGTTGTGGGGGGAAGGGGTTCAAAATCCAGCCTTTGCCTTAGCTGGCTTCCTGTATCCCTGTCCTATTAACATAAATCTTCTAGAAATAGCATCTATTAAACATGGTCTTATGAATCAATGTTTGGTGGGTTGAGTTAAACTCAATGAAATGCAATTGGATCATACTGAATCGAGTGGACTTCATTGGTATTGATGTTTCACAATCCTACAATGTCTGATAGTACAGATAAAAAATAGCCTGAAAGGCAATGGAAGTTATCAACTTAAACTAATCTTTTTTCAGTATGTCAGGAAATATGGAAATATTTTCTCCATGAAGCTGCTGGGTACTCCCACAATAATTGTTAGTGGATTGCCACTGATAAAGGAAGTCTTAGTCAACCAAGGCCACGTGTTTGTTGATCGCCCCAGATTACCTTTGCAATCCTACAGCTGTAAAATTAATGGTAAGTTCTTTGAATTATGGTTAACCTTTTATATCTCCAGTTTTTATTGAGAAGTTTCTGACCTCTCACCTTCATCCTGTTACAGATAAAGAGTGGTTTTCTTAAACTGTGACCACGAAAATATATAAATGACCAAACTGTAAGGTTTGGGCCACACTGGTAAAGATAAATTTTTGTGTCTTGATTTTATGTTAAAAATAAAGTGGTCGCCATGGGAAAAATTCCCAAATATGAAATACCCAAGTCAGCTGAGTTTTTATGGAGATTTTAATTAATACAAATAAGGAATTAAGGAAAGGGAGAGAGAAAGAGGAAATAATGGGAAAAGGGGCCTAGGCCATTGGCCTAGACCTGAGCTTTAAGAGAGACCAGTCAGTCTTTAATCCACTCACCACAAGATTTTGTCCCAAGCAAGATTCTAGTGTTCTGAGAGACCCAGCTACTCCAACTAGTCCGAGCTCCAACTCAGCTAACAAAGTTGCACTCTCTCAGAGCCCCAGCAGCCTCCTCTGACCTCCAATTCAGCTCCAAACTTGAATTAACTTTCAGAGGCCTTCTGACCTCCTTTTAAAGAGAACTTTCTCCTATGTAACCTCCCCTAAGTTTCAACATCTTCCAATCACAGTAGACCCAATTGTCTTGCCTTTCTAAATATCATACTCCAAGCCTTGTTGTCCTTTAGTGTGGAAGCTGCCAGATCTTGTATAATCCTGATCGGTGCTCCTTGGTATCTGAATTGTCTCTTTTTGACTTCTTGTAAAATTTTCTCCTTAGCTTGGAAGCTCTTGAATTTGGCAATTATATTCCTGGAAGTTGTCTTTTGAGGATTTAGTGTAGAGAGTATTCTATTAACTCTTTCATTGTTGATTTCGCCCTCTTGTTCAAGAACATCAGGCCAGTTTTATTGGATAATTTCTTGTAGTATGATGTCAAGGTTTCTGTTTATTTTTGGCTTTTGTGAATCTTAAAACTACTCAGATTCTTCTAAGGTATAGTCTGAGTAGTTCCCAGCTGACTTGGGTATTTTCATATTTGAAAATTTCCCTTAGCAACCACTTATTTTAGATTTTAAGTCAAAACACTAAAAACTATCCTTTACAGTTTGGGCCAAACCCTTTACAGTTTAAACCTTTACAATTTTTAACATTCACAGTTTTCAGGAAGACCAATGATTCTCAAACTGTCTCTTCTTGACGTGTTTTCTTGGGCAGTCATCTTCTCAGTGAGATATTTCATGTTTCCTTCTATTTTGTCAATCTTTTGATTTTGCTTTATTAATTCTTGTCATTTTGTGAAATCATCAGCTTCTACTTGCCAAATTCTGATCGTTAAAGACTGGTTTTCCACTGTAATCTTTTGATTTTCTGCTAAAATTCCTTGATTTTCATTTTCAGTTTGGTTTATCCTGCTTTTCATGGGTTTAAGCTGTTTAATTTTGGTCTCTAATTTACTTATCATTTCATTTAATTTCTGGGCTGCTATCTGCAATTGGGAGTTCCTGTCTTTTAAACTGTTATTTTCTTTTTAACTATTTCCCACTTTTCTTGTCAGTATTCTTTCATCTTTTTGACAAGCTCTGATTTAAATTCTTCAAGATCTTCTGGACAATTTCCATTGTTTTTGGAAAGTTTTGGTACATTTATTTGAAGGTCCTATTGTGCTATTTCCTCCATAGTCTGGATTTGTTCTCCATAAAAATTATTCAGGGTCAAATTTTTCTTCTGGTTCTTTGTGTTGGGAAGTTGATTTTTTGCCATCACTATGCTGGCTTTTCCTTCCCTTTCTAGTCAGAAGTCTGAGTGAGGAGGGCAGACTCTCTGTGTATGGAACTAAGTAATGAGGTTTTTGCCTGAGGCCACCTCTCAAGACTCTCTGTTTTCTACTGTTTGCATCACTTCTCTACTCTATCTCCATGGCTGAGGTCTATGCTCTTCCACCTCCTGGGGTCTCAAGTCTAGCTTCTCTCACAAGTAGGCCTTTCGTGGTCTCAGTCAGCTGCCAAGGACCTAGAGGTACCCCCTGGATCTCTCACTTATTCTTGTGCATGAGGGCTCTTAATCTAGTGCACTGGATTCGTAGGTGGGGAGTGGGAGGGTAGATCAGCTCACATTTTTGTGGAAGTTATTTCACCCTATTATATTATGGAAATGCCCAAATTCCATGTACCTTCAATGCTGCTTCCTACTCTGGAATCCCTTCCTTCCTATGAATTGGGTTTCTTTGTCCTTTTGAGGTAGCCTATATGTACATTTACAATTCTGCTTTTAGGCCTTTTGACACACATAGTGGTGTAGGTGACAGCATCGTAATCTGCACTAGAGAAGAAATCAATAAAATCAAACTCTGAGGTCAAAGTCTTGCTTGAGATAGATGGAGACAGGTAAAAGGAGCAGGAGTTAACATGGATTTGAGATATCTGTGTTTGTCTTGTTATTCAGAAGAAAGAAAAGTTAATGTTATGACTTGAGGAATGAAGACATGAAACAGGAAACCATGGGAAAATTAATCTCTTAAGGATTGGGCATCTCCCTTAAGTTTGGTTTGGTGTACAGCTCAAAAATGGAGGAGAGGGGAAAAAAAGATTTGGAAGTCACTGTGAAGACATTGATAGGGAATCATTAAGGGTGCAGTAGAAGAATTACTAAGAGTAGAAAGGGCCCATTTGAAGGTAGGTATTGATAGACTAGATGATCACAATGGTACAACTAGTTTCAAAATTTTGAGTGTCCTTGATTCTGGGCCTTTTTGATGGCCTTCCACCCATACTTTCCATCTTTATCTGTGACAGATCATCTTCTGGTACCCTACATTTTAGCCAAAGTGTTTCAGGTACTGTTTCCCTCTCCTCCCTGTTATGATTGGAAAGTTCAGAGAAAGGTCAGCAAAGAATCTTCAAGGCCCTCTGTCATTTGACAAATGATGCAACCAAAGTCAAGTTAATTTTATAAGGTCACATAGCAAGTAAATTTCAGCTGCAAGATTTAAATCTCCAACTTCTTAAGGCCAAGACCAAAGCTCTATCCTCTAAACAAGACCACCAAATCAATCCATAAATACTCTGATATGAAAGACAATATCCTTTGACCCGCATCTATCCCACTCCAACACTTCTTTCTCTGTTATTGAATTGCATTCTCTATCATAGTGTTTCAGGATTTTCCCAGGTATTGCATTCCTGATATTAGCTAAGTTATCCCAATTAATCACTGTACAATATTTATGTTACTGTGTATGTTCTCCTGGCTCTACTTTCACTCTAAATCAGTTCATGCAGATCTTCCTAGCCTTTTCTGAAATCTTCTTGCTCATCATTTCTTATGCCATAATAGTATTTCAATACTAATGTGTACCACCATTTGTTCAGCTATTCCTCAGTTGAGGGACATCTCCTTAGTTTCCAAATCTTTGAAACCACAAAAAGAGCATATATAAATATTTTTGAGAAAACGAGTTGTTTCTTCATTTTTATTATCTCTTTGGAATATAGGCCTAATAGTGGTATTACAGGATCAAAGGGTGTGCAAACTTTTATAACCTTTTTGATATAGTTGTAAATTTTCCTTCAGAATTGTTGGATTATTTCACAATTCGAACAAAATGCATGTGTCCCAATTTTTCCATGTCTTTTGCAACATTTGTCATTTTTATTTACTGTTCTATTGGCAAATCTGATAAGTTCAAGGTAGTATCACAATGTTGTTTTAATTGGCATTTTTCCAATTGAGAATGATTTAAGTACATTTTATATGTTCCTTTGCCAATTTGCCAATTGGGGAAAGGCTTGTAATTTTATAAATTTGACTTATTTTCCTATGAATATGAGATATCAGACCTTTATCATAGAAATTTATTGTAAGATTTCTCCCCAAGTTTGTCATTTAACTTTTACTCTTTTTTATATTAGTTTTGTTTGCATAAAAACTTTTTAATTTAATATAATCAAAATTATTCATTTTACATCATATCCTGCTCTCTATCTCTTTTTTGGACATAAATTCTTCTCTTCTCTAGATATTTGCTAGGTAAATTATTCTTTGTCCCCCTAAATTATAGCTAAATCATATACCCATTTTGACTTTATCTTAGCATACTGTGTGAGATGTTGGTTCATACCTACTTTCTGTCATACTGTTTTTCCATTTTCCTAAAAGTTTTGTTAAAAAGTAATTTCTTATTAAAAAATCTTGAGTCTTTGGGTTTATCTAAGTTCATATAACCTTTATATTTTGTATCTGATGCAATCCATTGATCCTCCATTCTATTTCTTAGCCAAAACCAGACTCTTTTGATGATTACTACTTTATAGTACAGTTTAAGATCTGGTATGACCAGTCCATCATACTTTGCATTTTTAAAATTAATTCTCTCAATATTCTTGACCTTTTGTTATTCCAGATGAATTTTGTTATTTTTTTTCTTATTCTATTAAATAATGTCTTGATAATATTATGACATTAATGAGTATATTATCATAGGTAGAATTGTCATTTTTATTATACTAGTGGAACCTACCCATGAGCAATTAATTTTTTTTCCAATTGTTTGGATGTGACTTTTTGTAATAAGTATTTTGTATCTGTATTCTCAAAATTCCTGGATTTGTCTTAGAAGTTACATTCCCCGGTATTTTATATCATCTAGAGTTATTTTAAACATAATTTCTCTTTCAATCTCTTGCTGCTGAACTTTATTGGAAATATATTAAAAAGCTGATGATTTGTGTAGACTTACCTTATAGAGATTCAGGCTTGGATGGCTATGGTCTTGGTCCACGGTCACAGGTCAGACCCAGGGAATCAGGAGCTGTGAGGTGATCTTGTCAGCTGCTTGGCTACCATCTCCAACTGCTCTTTCAGTTGGGAATCGATGGGAGGGAAAGGGGTCCAAATCACCAGGAAAAAGATGTAAATCTTTCCTCAGGAGCAAAGTCTTGACCAACCCTCTCATTAGACTGTTTTAGGATTGAGAGTTAACTGCCTCTCTCTGACAGAAACTCTTGCTCTCCCAAAATTCCAGAACATCTCCTGAGTCCCCTTCTCTGCTGTGCTTGAGACTCCATCAATTTCCCAGACTATAACTTCAGTTCTAGGGTTTGAAACTTTTATCACCCTCCACTGTCCATTTTTCACACCACTTTAGGTGAAATAACTTAACCCAATCCACAGCTCACTTTCCATTATTCTTTCTGTAATCCTTTCTGTAATTGATTTTTCCCATTTCATAGGATTCTAATCAGCTTACTTCTAACCTTATTTCTATGTATACACTTTCTATCTGCTCTACTACAAATAAAAATTTTAACAATTACAATTAACATCTTTCCATGTAGGAAAACATACAGTTTGATAATATTGAATTCCTTAAGTTTTCTCTTTTTTACTCATGTTTTTAGACTTCTTTCTATGGTCTTGGGCTTCAGCATCAAATTTTCTATTAGGATCTGGTCTTTTCATCAAGAATACTTCAAAATCTTCTATTTCATTAAGTAAACAGTTCCTCCCAAAAGAATATACTCAATTTTGCTGGATAAATGATGTTGGGATATAAACATAGATATTTTGCCTTCCAGAATATCAAATTCCAGCCCTTCTGATCTTTAATAATCAAGGCTACTAATTCCTGTATAATCCTTACTATCGCTCCATGGTTTCTGAATATGGTTTTTGAGCTATTTGCAGTATTTTCTTGGATTTGGAGCTCTTGAATTTAGCTATAATATTCCTGGGGGTTGTCATTTCTGAATTGTTTCTGGAGGTAATTATGGATTATTTCAATTTGTATTTTCTCTCTTGTTCAATAATACCACAAAAGTTTTTATTTTAATTTATTTCTTGCGTTATGAGTTTTGGTAATCCCATAATTCTTATATTATCTCTCTACAATTTATTTTCCAGATCACTTGTTTCATCAATGAAATATTTCAGATTTTCTTCTTTTTTTTCATTCTCTTGATTTTATATTATTTTTTCTTGTTATGTCATGAAGTCATTAACTTTTAACTTGCTTACATAAGCCAAGTCATGTGGACTGGGTTGATCTGGGCTTCAGGATCTCACTGTAGGCTTGAACAAGGCTTCTAACCTCCTCTTGGGTTTGCACTAGGTATTACCCTTACTATCTGCCTTGTACTTGAGCTTGGGACCTTGGTTTGGGCTTGGACAGGGGCTCATAACCTCCTTCTAATCCTGTAACAGCTAGCTATTCCATGGACTACAGGGAGCTAATGTCTGGGCCTTCCATGAAAACTAGTCTGGGACTTGGAACCTTAAGGAGTTTCTGTGAGGGTTCCATTGAATTTGTCTTGGGTAGTGACTCAGGGTTTTGGCATTGGCTTGGGCTCAAGTGCAGAACCTGGAAGAATAGATATGGGGGAGGGAATATTTCCTCTGGACTTCTATATCCTCTCACCCTGGTGACCAGACCCTTTCTACCCACCTTTCAAGTTGTTTGTTTGTTTTTGTTCATGAAACTTGCTTGTCTCTGTCACCTTATTGGATTTTTCACTCTATTATTTGCTTTGAAACAATATTTTAAGGTTGGTTGGAGACGACACTCATAGTGTTCCAAGCTTTCCCTACTTCTACTCTGCCTTTGTGGATCCCCCACACCATTTCAACTTTATTTTTGTAATGTTTGTAACATAGTCATGTCTGACTCTTCCTGATTCCATTTAGGGTATTCTTGGCAGAGATATTGGAGTGCTTGGTCATTTCCGTCTCTAGTTGAAGAAACTGAGCCAAATAGGATTAAGTGACTTGCTCAGAGTCATATAGCTAGTAAGTATATGAGGATAGATTTGAACTCAGCTCCTCCTCATTCCAGGATCAATACTCTATCTATCCACTGAGCTAATATGCTTCAATATCGACTTAAATAATTTTAAAGGAGCCATGAACATCATCCCAACAGTTGTTTCCTTCACAGAGGCAGAAGAAGCTTTTGAAATGCCAATATAGGACTTCCTTAGAATCCCAAGTGTTCAACAGCTGGTCAACTTTTTGACAATGAGCCTCTCCACCCATTGCCATGTTGTATCTTGGTCAACAGAACATAGCCAGTACCACTTAATGTCTTTTCAATCAGTCATTATTAAACATTTATTAAGAGCTTTCTATGTGCCAGGCATTTGCTGATTTCAAAGAAAACAAAGGAAGACACAAGACATTCCCTGCCCTCAAGAAACATATTCTAAAGGAAGAAACTACATGCGAAGAACTATGGACAAAGAAGCTATAGATGGGAAAAACAACACAATATTGAAAGGAGGTGCTAGAATTAAGAACTCAGAAAGACTTCAGTGAAGAAAGGGAGGTTTTAATGATATTTCAAAAGACAGAGAATCCTCTTAGTAGAATTTTGGAGGGAGAGCATTCCAGGCATGGGCCACAGCCAGAGAGAATACCCAGAATTGAAAGATGGAGTATCTTCAGGAAAAAGCCAGGAAGCCAGTGTCACTGCTTCACTGAGTACCTGGTGGTGAGTAAGGTATAAGAAGACTGGACAAGTAGAAGGGGCATGGGTTTTCAAGGACTTTCAATTCAAAAGAGAGTGTTTTCATGCAATATAGAAAATATATTCCTCTTCAATTTCATTGTTTGCCACATGTCCTAAGGCCTGAGTCCTAAGGCACTTTCCCCAAAGAAAAGATTGGTCTGAATTAAAGATTACTTTAGTTTAAATTTAGCCCCACATACTTCTAACCTGTGTGATTTTGTAGAAGTCTCAATCTCATTTACCTCAACTGCAGAAGGAAATAAATGCCTGCTAGGATTGCTGTGAGAATCTATTGAGATAATATTTGTAAAGTGCTTACTTAGCACAGTATCTAGCACACAGTAGGGATGTAGAAAGTGATTATTCCTTTTCTTCCTCTCTTCTCTTCCCTTTTAAAGGCCTCTGTGGAATAACTATCCTCTTTTTCCTAGGGAGGTTGGATAGTTATACAGAAACAGTTTAACCTCTCACCTGTCATTAAAATGCAACATGCCTCTATTGGACACTCAATGAAGGGTACCCCCCGAAATACTAGACCTTGATCACCAAGTTCTTCATGGGAAAGACAGATCCCAGTATCCCTCTTCTACCACCACTCATTCATGAGTAGAGAGACTGAGGATTGACTGGTACTGTGCTGTCAGCAATGTGGAAGGCACCTATCAGTTCCATATTATTGAGAAAAGGGGAGATAATGAGGTTGTTTATGTCACTTCCAAGTACATCAGGCCAAGGGATCCTGCACATCATTAGCCCATGACACTGATGAAGTTAGCAGGGGCAACAAGAGATGGCATAGGGCCCTCTCAGTGGATTTCATCATCCATATAAAGACTTGGGTTCCTGTCATTGTCTTCTTCAAAGGAGAAACTCCAGCAGCCATGCTTCTCCCACTAAGAAAACTAGAAAACCATCTTCATACACCACAAGGTCCATAGACTGATTATAGAACCTAAGCATTCCTGGATATTGTTATCTTCCTCTACTTTATCATTGGGACTTTTAGGTTTTTCCATGAGTTCTATAAGTGAAGAGACCTGTTTTTATTTTCTCCCCACTTTATGTTTGAGTTTCTCAGGAGCACAGACTGTCTAGACCAGCAGTGGAGATCATTTTAGAGCTCATGTACCCAAAATACACCTTCAAGCTACCTTTTGGCCCCCCTCATTACCCCAGATAGTGGATGGAGGAAGTGCTCTCATTAGGCTGATGGTTAGAGGGGCACAGCATGTGAACATTTTCCCCAGGTGTGGTGAAGAAGGGGAACAGAGCAGCCCCCTCCAGCTCACTGGTGCACATGTGCCATGTCTTCAAAACACAGCTCTACCTTTTCTATTTATATAATCAACAAAGTGTTGAGCACATAATACTTCTTTTTTTCTTTTTTAAATGTTTTAAATTAAATTCCATTGTTAGATGAATTAATTTCCACATCAATAAAATTATAGATTTTTGAAGGATTAAGATAAATTATTATTATTATTATTATTACTATTATTATTATTTAGGCTTATTTTTATCTAATGGTCAAGAGTGGAAAGATCAAAGAAGATTTACCATAATGACCCTAAAAAATTTTGGCTTGGGAAAGAAGACCCTGGAACTCCGGATACAAGAAGAGGCCATATATTTCATTGAGGCTATTAGAGAAGAAAAAGGTGAGCATATATCAGAGAGAGATATGTCTTTTTCCCAGTTATATTTTTATTTCTTTATTTCCCAATTACATGTGTTAAAACATTTCCACACAAATTTCTCTAAGTTATATAACTGAACACACCTCCCTCCTCCCTTATCTTTGCCCTCCCAGTCCTGGAACTTGATTATATCTGGGATATACATGTATTATCATGTAAGATATGTATACAATTGTATAAACAATCAAAAATCCTTTGCTTTCAGTTGCATTCCTACTCCAAAAGTTCTTTCTCAGCAGTGGATAGAATTCCTTGTCATAAGTCCCTCAGCATTGTTCGGGATCATTGCATTGCCAATAATAGCCAAGTCCTTCAAAGTTGATCATTCTACAATATTGCTATTCCTGTTTATAGTGTTTTCCTGGGTCTGCTTATTTCACTCTGCTTTAGTCCATGAAGGTCTTTCCAGCTATTTCTGAAATCACTGTGTTCATCATTCCTTATATCACAATACTATTCCATCACTATATTATACTCCAATTTGTTCAATCATTCCCCGATTGTTAGGCATCCCTTTAATTTCCAATTCTTTGCTCTGACAAAAAAAAAAAGTTGTAAATATTTGTATACAAGTAGGTGCCATTTCTGCAGTTTGGGGGCAGCTGGGTAGCTCAGTTGACTAAGAGCTAGGCCTAGAGATGGGAGGTCCTAGGTTCAAATATGGCCTCAGACACTTCCCAGCTGTGTGACCCTGGGCAAGTCACTTAACCCCCATTACCTAACCCTTACCATTCTTCTGCCTTGGAGCCAATATACAGTATTGACTCCAGGACAGAGGGAAAGGGTTTAAAAAAATAAAACAAATACATCTCTGCAATGTACATACCTAGCCATTTTATTACTGGATCAGAGTATGCATTGTTTTATAGACCTTTGGGCATAATTCCAAATTGCCTTCCAGAATGACTGGATCAGTTCACATTCCCCATTTTGCCACATCTCCTCCAACATTCATCATCGTTAATGAATCTATAACTGGGGATGAGGAGAGTAGGAAGAGACAGATCATACTGAGACTAGAGAAAGACAAAATGCCCCAATTTAGAGAAGGTTTTCAGCAACACAGCACATTGATCTAGGAAGAATTAAGGCAGTAAAATTGGAAAGGAATTATGTGAACGTCCATTCTCTTTAATGCCGTTATAGTCATCTATGGGAGCTCACCAACTATTTGATCTCTCATTTCTTAAAATGGCACACATGAAGTTCTACCTTGATTGGTCACTCAAAACTCTGTATAAACACACAAACAAGTACTCATACCCATTCCTCTATACTCTTCTGCTGTGATTTTTAATCTTTTTATTTCTTCTTCCTTTCCACTCAATGATTCATTTCCTGTTCTACATGTCTTCCCTTTTGTTCTTCCCTTTCTACTTTTCTCTTCTACCTTCTTTGCTCTTTTCTTTTTTGGACTATATAGGTACATATTTACATACATATAGTTATATATTCATTCACATAATAAATAGATATATATGTCATGCTATTTTCAATTACTTACTAATTTGTTTTCTTTACTTCTTCTTCTGACTGGAAAATAAAACTCTCATAACAAATACACATACTCAGCAAAATAAATTCTTACATGACCAGAAACATGTGTCTTACTAGCATAAATCGATTACCTTCTAGTTAGGAAGGGAATAACTCACACCATCACAGCCCTCAGCAACTGTGATTGTGATTTTCGTGGAGCAGGTTATTTCATTTTTCCAAGTTATCTTTTCTCACAATGTTGTTGTGGCTATTGTATTTTCTTCTTCATACTTTGCTTCTTCCTTCTCCTTTTCCTCCTTCCCTTCCTCCTCCACTTTGCATTTCTCTGGCTTTTCTGCTATTTCCTCTTATTATCACAGATTTAGAGTAAGAATGAACCTTAAAGAACATCAAGTCCCACCTGCCTTATCCTTGAATAAATGAGTAAACAAAGGAGTAGAGCAATTGAGTCACTTGCTTAAGATCACTTACTGGGTGGGTAAATATTAAGTGCCTACTATATTCAAATTCCTGTACCAAATTATATAAATGTTAAAAAAAGGAAAAAGACTGTGACTGTCCTTGCAAATATCTCAGGGGAAACAACATGCAAATGACCATGTCCAATTAAGATATAGCTGGAAATAACCAACCAAGAGAAGACACTCTAAACAAGATCAACCCTGCCAGTAAATACCTGAGGGAGGTTTAAAATTCAGAACTTCCAAGCTTCAGATCTGGTATTCTACATAATACCTCATATTAGTGCCCTTCCTGTTTTACCTTCTCATAAATCTTCTTTTCATTTCAGTATTTCTAATTATAATATCAGCTCTGTAATGTCTACACTCATGAATGCAAGTTGTCTACAGATCCATATGGTGATGGGTATTTTTTGTGCTCACATATGTGAGTTGAAAGACAGGCACATATTGACTGATAAATATTACACATAGGTGAAAAAATTTTATGAAACTACAGACATGATCTATCAGACACAGAATCCTAGATAGAGATTCTATATCTGACAGACACCTCAGAAGTCTTATGGTCTAGACCTCATTTTGCTGATTAATAAATAGAGGCAAAGAGGGAGAAAGTAACTCATCTAAACTTACACAGGTAACCTAGGTTGAAACAATATAGTCCAAGTAAATCCCAAGCCTTGACAAAAACATTTTAAAATGGGCATGCTCTCTTCTTTTTTCTCAAACTTTTTAAGCAGTCTGTGATTGTTGAAAATAATAACAAAACAGCTATGTGTGGGAGGAAGTGGGTGTGGAGGAAAAATGGTTGAAGAGAAAAAGTTAGAAAGTGATGCAGGGCTCCTCTAACATGCATGAGTGACACAATGAGTGGCCCATTCTTTTTCTATTCCACAGGAAAGCCCTTTAACCCACACTTTCATATCAACAATGCTGTTTCCAACATCATCTGTTCTGTCACTTTTGGGAATCGTTTTGAATACCATGATTCTAAGTTTCAGGAGCTACTGAAGAGCTTGAATCAAGTCTCGGTGCTGCAAACCAGTTGGGAGTGTCAGGTAAATAGACTATCATCCTTACTGAAGAGAGATAAATTGTCTGATGGCTGGTGTCCTCCTTTCACAGGAAAAGAAACAAGCAAGCCTGTGAGAGGCTGGCAAGAGCTGAGACTCTAAGCATAGAAAGGGACTAGCAAAAGAAATGAAGAAAGAAAAGGATGTTTGGAAACAATGATGTGAAAGACCATGCCTGAGGGATCTAAGCATTTCTAGAACACTGTTCAAGTAATGTTTTTCTCACATCCTTTGCTAAATGATCAATTGATTAACATTTATTAAATGCCTAGTCTATATCAGGGACTGTGTGAGGTGATAGAGATATAATAACAAAGGTGAAGTAGATTCTGACCTTGGGGGATTTACATTCTTCTGCTTATGGTGAAAACATGCTCTCAAGTAAGTGTAAATACAAATAAAAATAAGGGAATCATTTTGGTAGAGTAGGAATTGGAAGCCAGAAGGACCAGGAAAGGCTTCATTTAGAAGCTATCACTTAGGCATAGTTTTGAAGGAAACCAGGGTTTTATCCACAGCACTGCAACAGGAGGAGAATGGAGACAGAAGATAGAGAGAGAGAAAAAGAAAGAACAAAGAGGGAGAGAAGAGATACAAAGACTTCTAGAGAAACAGAATGAGAGAGACAGAAAGAAGAGACAGTGAGAGAGAAAGATATTTTCTAAAGTGCTTATATGAAAGATTTGTAAAAAGTTTTACATATATTTTCTCCAAACTTGGAGTCTTTGCACTTGTTCCTCATGACTAGAATTCTTTTCCTTTTCATCTCCACATCTTGGCCAGTGAAAATGGCAGCTAAGTGGCAGCAAATTCTGAAACCACTCTATATTCAAGGTACAAAGACTTCTTTGGTTTATCTTATACAAGAATATTTTTAACCCCAGCTCAAGGTATATTCATAAGCCTCAGATATCCTTTCATACCCTAAAGCTTTATTGTGCCAGATTTCTTCAACTACTTTTGAGGAATGATTTTATCAAAAGTTATTTTTGCAACTTGTAGCCTGAGATGGCCTTGCCCAATCTGAGTCAGACTTGAAAATATGTCCTTTGTGGCTGCTTTCATTAGTGGGTCTAAAATCTCTTATGCCTCTGTCACTAGAGAATATAAAGTATTTGGTAATCTATCTCCCAAAACAAACAGGAATCATATAAACACAATTACAAAACACTTTCCACACTAATAAAACTAGATCTAAACAATTGAAAAAAAACACATTAATTGCTCATGGGTAGGATAAGCTAATGTAATAAAAATGACAGTCCTACTCATATTAATTTACTTATTTGGTGTGATACCTCTCAAATTACCAAAAAATCTTTTTATAGAACTAGAGAAAATAATAAAATTCATTTAGAAGAACAAAATACCAAGTATATTGAGGAAAATAATGAAAAAATATAATAGATTTTGGCGTAGCAGTACCAGATGTTAAACTATACTACAAAGCAGTGATTATCAAATAAGGCAGGTACTGTTAAGATATAGAAGGATAGATCAATAGAAAAGACTAGGAGTAAATGACCTCAGCAATGCCGTGTTTGCTAAAGCCAAAGATCCCAGATTTTAGTGTAAGAATCCACTATTTGACAAAAACTACTGGCTAAATTGGAAACAGCATGGTATAAAATAGGTTTAGATCAATATCTCATACACTCTAGCAAAATAAGTTCAAAATGGGTATAAGACTTAAGCATATAGAATGATATTATAAGTAAATTAGGTGAACATAGAACAATTTACCTGTCAGATCTATAGAGAAGGGAAGAATTTAAGACCAAACAAGATTCAGAGAACATTACGAGATGTAAAATAAATAATTTAATTATATTAAATTAAAAAGCTTATATACAAACAAAACTAATGTAACCAAGATTAGAAGGAAAGCAACAAACTGGAAGAATTTTTTATAAAAAGTTTCTCTGATAAAGGTTTAATTTCTCAAATATATGATTACTAAGTCAAATTTGTAAGGAACCAAGTCATTCCTAAAATGGTCATGGGATATGAATAGGCAGTTTTTACATGAAATATATGTCAATAATCCTATTAAAAATGTTCAAGTCCCTGTAGATTAAACAAATGCACATCAATACAACTATGAGGTACCCCCAAAGAACTTTAAAAGAATGCATGCTTTTTGTTCCAGTAATACCACTATTAGGTCTGTATCAGAAAGAGATGAAAAAATGGAGATGGACCTGTTTGCACAAAAATATTTATAGCTGTGGTTTTGTAGTGGCAAAAAAAAATTGGAAAAAAGGAGGTATCCATTGATTTGGGAATGGCTGAACAAATTGTGACAGCCTATGGTGATGAAATACAATTATTCTATAAAGGAAAGAACTGCGTGATTTATATAAGAACTGAAAAGACCTCCCTGCAGAACCTGGAGAACACTGGACATAGTAACTGAAACACTATGGGATTATCAAATATGATTAACTGCTTTTAAAAGTAATGCGATGTTCCAAGACAATGCATAGGATCTTATAAGAAAGAATGCTATCCACATCCATTGAAAGGATTGTTTGATTTGAAATCTAAAAGAAAACATATGATTTACCATTGGTTTCTTATGGTATATGATTTGGGGTTTTGATTTTATAAGATTACTCTCTTAAATTAATGAATTGTATAAAAATAGATCTTGCGTGATAGATTTCAGTGATAATACATGTGTAGTGGAGTTGCGTGTCAACTCTGGGAGGGGCGAAGGAAAAGGGTTGTTAGTCAATATAAATCATGTAACATTGGAAAAATTATGAGTAAATTTGTAACTTGAATAAAAAAAAGAATCAATTCAAATTTCACCTTCAAATGCAAGATGCATTTCCCAATATCTCTAGTACTTTTTGCCTTCCCCTCTGAAATTCCATTTCAAGTATCCTACATATATCTCACAAGAATCTAGTTATTAACCTGTTGGATTTGCAATTAGAATATGAGCTCATTCCCATCACTATCATTTTGGACAAATCTTATACTGAGACTGGTATTTTTCCCTTCCTTAGCATTTAGCCCAGTGCCTGGCACATAGTCGATGTTACACATACTAAATGATTAATAAATATTTGTAAACTAGCTGATTACTCAACATGCTCACAAAAACCCATTCAGCTACTTGTTCTTATTATCTCCATTTGAAAGAAAAGCAAACAAAGGGAGGAATAAAGCAATGATTTTTCTCACAGTAAATGTGTCTTAAGAGAAATTCTAACTCACATCTTCCTGAATTTTACTCCAGCACACCATCCATTCTGCCTCCCAGTTGATCAGTGAGTAATCCTTTTCAATTAGGTGCATCAATACATGGCCAAGGGGTCTGGTATATGAAAAGCATAATTGGATAAATGCCAAGCTGAAGGTTATGAGTCCAATACTATGGGATATGCAGCAGCAGTTAAAAGGAGGATGAGTTTGGAAGGTTAAATTTGATGGATGACACACTAAAAAAGTAAAATCCCAAGCCAGACTTAGAATAAGAAATTTGAAGGCATAACACAGCTCAAAAGGAAAGGGCACTCATTTCTCCTTTTTCTCTTTTCTTTTATATTTTTTAGTTCTTCAATATCTTTCCTAGGATAATGAAATGCTTGCCAGGAGCTCATAAAAAACTCTTTAGAGAATTCCAGAAACTAGAGTCTTTTGTGGCCCATATGATCAAACAACACAAGGAAGATCAAAACTCTGAGGAAGCCCAGGACTTCATTGATGCTTACCTGAAGGAGCTGTCCAAGGTAATGGAGACAACACAAGAAAACATGCACAATGTGCTGGAAAAAAAATCAAGGCCTTAATGGGGAGGGACAAATAGGTTAATATGTTCAAAATTTACATCTGCCTCATAACTTGAGCATCTTTCCTCCTAGAAAACCTGAGGATGTCCTGAATAGAAATAAAATTTCAATTTTATATAAGTTAAGTGGAGTGTATGTATGGTGGTGGGGTTGTTTGGAATTGTATGTAGGTTGTGGTGGTTCTAGAAAATCCAGTTTTTATTTGGATATCGAAAAGATTCTAGAGCTCATTTAATTCAGCCCTCTGCCTTTATAGATGAATAAACTGAAGAACAAAGTAATTAATCAAATGACCCAGCCCACAAAGCTAATAGGAATCTGAGGTGGGATTTGAACCCAGCTCTTTCTGTTTCCTAAGTAGTACCCTACTCCGATTGAGATTAACTATTGGCCCTGATATTTCAACCCTACTAATTCATCTCTCTGCATATTACTTTACTCATCTATAAAATCCTGTGTGCCCTCAATTCCATAGAGATATTGCGTATATATTCTTTTTTTTTTTGAATTTAAACATTATTTTATTTGATTATTTTCAAACAATATTCCTTGGAAACAAAGATCCTTTTCTTATCTTCCCCTCCTCCCACCTCCCTTCCCCTAGCCAATGCATGATTCCACTGGGTATCACATGTGTCCTTGCTTCAAACCCATTTCCATGTTGTTGGTATTTGTATTAGGGTGTTCATTTAGAGTCTCTCCTCGTTCCTGTACCTTCCACCCCTGTAGTCAAGCAGTTGCTTATCTTCGGTGTTTTTACTCCCACCTTTTGTCCTTTGCTTGTGGATAGTGTTTTTATCTCCTGGATCCCTGCAGAATGTTCAGGGATGTTGTATTGACACTAATGGAGAAGTCCATTACGTTCTCTTGTACCACAGTGTGTCAGTCTCTGTGTACAATGTTTTCCTGGTTCTGGTACTCTTGCTCTGCATCACTTCCTGGAGGTTGCTCCAATCGCCATGGAATTCCTCCACTTTATTATTCCTTTTAGCACAATAGTATTCCATCACCAACATATACCACAATTTGTTCAGTCATTCTCCAATTGAAGGGCATCCCCTCGTTTTCCAATTTTTGGCCACCACAAAGAGAGCAGCTATGAATATTCTTGTACAAGTCTTTTTCTTTACTATCTCTTTGGGGTAAAGACCTAGCAGTGCTATGGCTGGATCATAGGGCAGACATTCTTTTATCGCCCTTTGGGCATAGTTCCAAATTGCCCTCCAGAATAGTTGGATCAATTCACAACTCCACCAGCAATGAATTAATGTCCTGACTTTGCCACATCCCCTCCAGCATTCATTACTTTCTTTTGCTGTCATATTAGCCAATCTGCTAGGTGTGAGATGATACCTCAGAGTTGTTTTGATTTGCATCTCTCTGATTATGAGAGATTTAGAACACTTTTTCATGTGATTATTAATAGTTTTGATTTCTTTGGCTGAAAACTGCCTGTTCATGTCCCTTGCCCACTTATCAATTGGAGAATGACTTGATTTTTTGTACAATTCATTTAGCTCTTTATAAATTTGAGTAATTAGACCTTTGTCAGAGGATTTTGTTATGAAAATTGTTTCCCAATTTGTTACTTCCCTTCTCAATTTGGTTGCATTGGTTTTGCTTGTACAAAACTTTATAATCTGATGTAATCACAATTGTTTATTTTAAATTTTTTGGCTCTTTCTATGTCTTCCTTGGTTTTAAAGTCTTTCCCTTTCCACAGGTCTGACATGTATATTAGACTGTGATTACCTAATTTACTTATAGTTTCCTTCTTTATGTTCAAGTCATTCACCCATTCTGAGTTTATATTGGTGTAGGGTGTAAGGTGTTGATCCAAACCTAATCTCTCCCACACTGTCTCCCATTTTTCCCCGCAGTTTTTATCAAATATTGCATTTTTGTCCCAAAAGCTGGGGTTTTTGGGTTTAATCAGAGACAGTCTTGCTGATGTCACTCACCCCAAGTCTATTCCACTGATCCTCCTTTCTGTCTCTTAGCCAGTACCAAACTCTTTTGATGACCACTGCTTTATAAGAGAGTTTGAGATCTGGGACTGCAAGGCCACCTTCCTTTGCATTTTTTTCCATGATTCCCCTATATATCCTTGAACTTTTGTTCTTCCAAATGAACTTTCTTATGGTTTTTTCTATTGTGTATATATTCTTTGTAAACACTAAAATACCATAAAATAAATTATTGATTATACAGGCTATCAAAATATAATACCTCTGAGAATTTGTGTAGAGATGGAACCAGTATCTGCTGTTAAATTTATGGGACAAATATTCTTTTCACCATCGTATTGGACATTATTAATGTCAAAGTCCCCAAATGTCTAAGAGCTGAATGTTTCCTTAAGCATCTATATATCCACTCTGAAATATTCAGTAGACCACACATGAATTGTGTTCCATTTTGGGACTGGAGAAGATTGAAAGAAGGAAAGCCAGCATGATGGGGGCCTTTCCAATCATGTCCTATGAGGTTTGTGTTAAAGCAAAAGGATATGTTTAGTCTAGATAATAGAAGTCTTCAAGAAACATAGTAGCTATTTTTTCACAACTCAAATCAGTGAGGAGGAAAGATTAGCTGTCTCTTCCTCTTCACAAAAGGCAGAATAAGGTGGAAGAATATTATGAGGCAAAGTTCAGTTGGCAATAATGGAGGAATAACTCTGAGTGGAATTATTTGACACAAAATGTCATGGATTGAAGTCAGGTGAGCAGATGTTGGTACATTTTAGAAGGATTTAACTTCAAGTATCACTTGGATTTGAATCAGAGGTATTAAATATATGGTCAGTGTGTTTGTTGCAAGTGTGTATCATTTGAAATGGAACTTAGGTTGCAGAATGGATAAAGCTCTGGACTTCATCATCTTCCTGAGTTCAAATTTGCCCTCAGACTCTTACTAGCTGTTCATTGAACATTTGATAGAATTCACTAAGGAATCCATCACTCCCTGGGGATTTTTTCTTAGGGAGTTCTTTGATGGCCTGTTTCAATTTCTTTTTCTGATATGGGATTATTTAAGAATTATATTCCTTCTTCTGTTAATCTAGGCAATCTATATTTTTGTAAATATTCATTTATATCACCCAGATTGGCATATATTTATTACCATACAATTGGGGAAAATAGTTTTTAATGATTGCTTTAATTTCCTCTTCATTGGAGGTGAGGTTCCCATTTTCATATATGATACTGTTAATTTGGTTTTCTTCTTTCCTTTCTTAAATTAGATTGACCAGTATTTTGTCTATTTAGTTTGTTTTTTTCAAAATACCAGTTTCAAGTCTTATTTATTAGTTCAATGGTTCTGTCACTTTTGATTTTTATTAAATTCTCCCTTAATTTTTAGGATCACTAATTTGGTTTTCTCCTGGGGGTTTTAAAGATTGTTTCCCAATTTGTTACTTCCATTCTGATTTTAGTTATATTGGTTTTGTTTCTACAAAAAACTATTTAATTTCACATAGTCAAAATTATTGATTTTACATTTTGCTTGATTTAAAAATTTTTCCCTTCCCAAAGGTCTGACATGTATACTATTTTGTATTCAGCTAATTTACTTATACTTTCCTTCTTTATGTTCAAGTCATTCACCCATTCTGAGTTTATCTTGGTGTGGGGTGTAAGGTAATGATTCAAAACTAATCTCTCCCACACTGTCTTTCATTTTTCCCGCAGTTCTTATCAAATATTAGATATTTGTCCCAAAAGTTGGGGTCAGTCCTTGGGTTTATCAGAGACAGTCTTGCTGACATCACTCACCCCAAGTCTATTCCACTGATCCTCCTTTCTGACTCTTAGCCAATACCAAATTGTTTTGATGACCACTGCTTTATAGTATAGTTTGAGATCTGGGACTGCAAGTCCTCCTTCCTTTGCATTTTTTTTCATGATTTCCCTGTATATCCTTGATCTTTTGTTATTCCAAATGAACTTTGTTATGCATTTTCTAATTCAGTAAAGAATTTTTTTGGTAGTTCAATAGGTATGACACTAAATAAGTAAACTAATTTGGGTAGAATTGTCATTTTTAATTTGTTTGCTCGTCCTACCCATGAGCAATCAATGTTTTTCCAATTGTTTAGAACTAGTTTTAACTGTGTGTAAAGTGTTTTGTACTTGTGTTCATATAATTCCTATGTTTGTCTCGACAGATACATTCCTAAGTATTTTATATTGTCTAGGGTGATCTTAAATGGTATTATTTTTTAATTCTTGCTGCTGAAATTCATTAGAGATATATAAAAATGTTGATGACTTATGCAGGTTTATTTTGTATTCTGCAACTTTGCTAAAATTGTTGATTATATCAACTAGCTTTTTGGTTGATTCTCTAGGATTCTTTAAGTAAACCATCATATCATTTGCAAACAGTGATAGCTTGGTCTCCTCGTTGCCAATTTTAATACCTTCAATTTCTTTTTCTTCTCTAATTGCTGCTGATAGTGTTTCTAGTTCAATGTTAAATAATAGGGGTGATAATGGGCATTATTGTTTTACTCCTGATCTTATTGGAAAGGCTTATAGTTTATCCCTATTGCAGATGATGTTTGCTGATGGTTTTATATATATATATATATATATACATATATATATATACATATAAATACTGTTTATTATTTTTAGGACAAGCCCTTCTATTCCTATACTTTCTAGTGTTTTCAGTAGGAATGGGTGTTGTATTTTATCAAAGGCTTTTCCTGCATCTATTGAGATAATCATGTGATGTTTGTTGGTTTGCTTGTTAATATGGTCAATTATGTGGATGGTTTTCCTAAAACTGAACCATCCTTCAAGAGGTTCAGGCTCCCATTAGAGGAAGGTTCACGGCTCCCACTAGTATAGTTTTTCTACCTATTTCATCCTTTAGCTCTTCAAGTTTCTCCTTTAGAAATTTGCATGCTATGCCATTTGGTATGTACATGTTGAGTACAGATATTTCCCCATTGTTTATGCTGCCTTTATCAGGCTGTAATTACCTTCCCTACCTCTTTTAACTAGATTTATTTTATTTTGCCTTTGTCCGATATCATGATTGCAACTCCTACCTTCTCTTTAATAGTTGATGCTCAATAGATTTGGCTCCATCCTCTTACTTTCACCCTATTTTTATCTACCTTCCTCATGTGTGTTTCTTGTAGACAGCATATGGTAGGGTTTTGGATTTTAATCCACTCTGTTATTCGCTTGCATTTTATGGGTGAGTTCATTCCATTCACATTCAGAGTTATGATTACTAGCTGTGTATTTCCCAGCATTTTGATTTCTACTCCTGGTCCTGCCTTTTCTTCTTTCCCGATTTCCTTCTACACCAATGTTTGTTTTTAATCAGTCCCCCTAGTTCCCACCCTTATTTTACTTCCCTTTCTGACCCTCTCCCTTCTTATTGACCCCTCCTTATTTTACCTGTACTCTTCTTAAAATTACCCCTCCCCCCTCCCTCCTTTGTACTGCTTCCCTCCCCGCCAGTCCATTTCTTACCCTTCTATTCCCCTATAGGGCACAAATCTATTCTCTGCCCCAATGGATTGAAAGCATTTAAGAGCTGAGTATTTCCTATCTTCAACCTCTTTACACTTCCAGTGTATTGATGTTCTCCTCCCTCCCATCACAAGCTTCTTTGTGACATCTAAATTTACCCCCATTTGTTTCTTTTCTCATTTCTTTTAGTATTAACCTCTTTTTTAGCTCTAGTTATATATATGTATATATATATACATAACTATAGTTATGTGTATATATATATACATAAACATGTGTATGTATTTATACATACATATATCTATATACCTATTTATGTCTTGTCCTTTCATCCTATACCATTTGTCACTGTTCCCTCTAAGTGTGATACTTTTAGCTGCCCAGGTAATAACAACAGTTTTTAAGAGTTACCAAGGACCTCTTTTCTTATAGGGATACATGTCATTTTAACTTATTGAGTCTCTTAAAAATTTTTTTTCTGTTGTTTTGTTTTGTTTTTCTTTTTTCCCTCTTTTTAATTACCTTTTGATGATTCTCTTCAGTTCTGTGCTTTAACATCAAATTTTCTGTTCAGGTCTGGTCTTTTATTACGAATTCTTTTAATTCTATTGTGTTGAATGACCATACTTTCCCCTGTAAGAATATAGTCAGTTTTGCTGGGTACTTGATTCTTGGTTTTAGACCTAGTTCCCTTATTTTCCAATATATCATATTCTATGCCTTTCAGTCCTTGAGTGTAGATACAGCCAGCTCTTGTGCTATCCTCACCGTGGTTCCATGGTATCTGAATGACTTTTTCTTGGCAGCTTGTAATATATATATTTTTTTGGTCTGACAGTTCTTGAGTTTGGCTATAACATTCCTGGGGGTTGTCAGTTGGGGATTAGTAGAGGAGGTGATCTGTTGATTCTTTCAATCTCCACTTTTCCCTCTACTTCTTGGATATCAGAGCAGCTTTCTTAAATAATTTCCTGTAGTATAATATCCAGGCTTTTTCTTTCACCATGGTCTTCTGGTAGACGAATGATTCTTAAATTGTCTCACTTTGAATGATTTTCTAAATCCTTTGTTTTGTGAACGAGATGCTTCATATTTTCCTCAATTTTTTCATTCTTTTGGTTTTGATTTATATTATCCTTCTGCCTTGTGAGGTCACATAATTCCAGTTGTTTTATTCTTGTTCTTAAAGACTGGATTTAATCCATGGCTTTTTGGTCATCCTTGTCCTTTTGGTCTGATTTTCTTTGGAGGTGATCTTTCATCCTCTTTACCTCATCGTTCATCTCCTTTTTCTCATCTTTCATCTTCTTCACCTCATCTTTGGCTCATTATCCAGCTGTTTGATTTTGGCTTTCAAGACACTATTTTCTGTTTAAAGATGCCTTATCTTAGTTTTTAAAATTTTTCCCAATTGTCTTCAGCCTCACTTAATTGTGTTTTGAATTGCATTTTGAGTTCTTCCAAAGCCTGCATCCAATTTGCTGGGATTTCTGATTTTTCCTTTGCTAATCCTTTCCCCTCTGTTTTGTTCACTCATTGCTCATTACCTGTGCAGAAGCTGTCTATTGTAATTTCTTCTTTTTCTATTGTTTCCTCGAGTTTACCCCTCCTTTGCTCCCCATATTTGTCTGTGCTCTTGCTCCTCTGATTATTTTTTTGCTTTTGGGGCTTTCTGTTAGTCTTCCCTCTTGAAGCTTTTTCAGATTTCTCTGTGCAGCCTCTTGGGGAGGAATGTTGGCTTCCCTGTCCTCTGGAGGCTTTTGTTTAGATTAAGTTCAGTTGGGTTTGGCTGTCTGTGCTCTCAGGCCAAAAACTCCTGGAAGGCTGGAGCTAAATGGAAGCTCTCAGTTGCCACGGCTCTCTCCAGTTCTCTCCAGCTGCTTCCCTGCCACCTGAGTTCCACACTCTGAGCCTGGCACAGCCCTGCCTGCAAGGAACACCCTCTAGACCAGTATCTTTGCCCACCCAGAGGTTCCTGTCCTTGAGGGAGTCCCAGCTCTCTGGGGGGAAGGGGTCCTGACCTCCCTGAGCTCTGAGGGCTCCTGAAGGGATTAAGTTCAACTGGGTTGGTCTGGATGTGCTCCGAGGCAAAATCCTCCTGTAAGACTGGAGCTAAATGGAAGGACCCAGCTGCTGGAGCTTCCAGCTCTTCAATCTCTCTCTGGCTACTTCCCTGCTGCCTGTGTTGGACACTCTGAGCCTAGCACAATCCTACTCACAAGGTACACCCTCCAGACCAGCACCATTGCTTGCCCAGAGGTTCCCTATGCTTCTGGGGGCTCAGAGCTCTGGGTTGGGTGGAAGGGTTCCTCGGACCTTCCTTCTGCCTTTCCCTTAGGACCAATGGTTCTCAGATTCTGGCTGGGGGGAGGGGTGTGTACCTTTTGAATTGAGTCCAGCAGAAGGGTTCCCCTGCTCTGTCTTGTCGTTAGGTTGGATTTTCAGTCCTCTAGGAGCATTTAGTTTGTGATTGTTAATGAAGGCTTTTCAGAGGTCTGAACTATTGCTGCTCCTCAGCCACCATCTTGACTCTGCCTCCAGTGATTTACTTTTAATCAATTCCCTTAATTCCCTCCCTTGATATGCTTCCCCCTCCCTTTTGTTTCCTTCATGTTTTGGGGTCTGTTAATATCCCCCCCTCCTTCCCTCACTTTTTCTACTCCTTCCTCCCTACCCCCCTTAGTTTCCTCTTCTCCCTTACCCTGTAGGATAACATAGAATTCAGGATCCCAATGGATCTAGATGCTCTTCTCTCTCAGAGTTTATTTCACTGAGAGTAAGGCTTAAGTATTACCTATTAGCTCTCTCTTCCTCTCCTTATAAAAGTATTCTTCCCCTTCACTTCCCATGTGTATCTTTGGGTGAAAAAGATTATTCTATTTATTTTATTTCTATTTCTTCATGTATCTCTTAGTACCATCATCAATTCCCCACCACCCTTTTTTTCTTATTTTTTTACATATCATCTTATAGCCCTTAATGCTCCAATCATTCCCTATGAGTGATTCTTCTAATTACTATATTTATGAATACAATTTTTGAGATTTACAATTTTCCCCATGTGTTAATATGCATAATTTGATCTAATTGTAGCCCTTATGGAAGAGAGTTTGAATAAAAAAAAGCATTTTTCTCCTTTTCCATTTCTTCATGTTTAGCTTTTCATGTTATTCTTGCTCTTTGTGTTTCGATAGCAAAGTTTCCACTCAGTTCAAGTTTTTTTCTTTACAAATACTTCAAACTCTTCTATTTTGTTGAATGCCCATACTTTCCTCTGGAAGTATATAGTCAGTTTTGATGGATAGGTGATTCCTGGTTGAAGACCCAGTTCTCTTGCCTTTCTGAATATTGTGTTCCAGGCTTTGCAGTCCTTTAGTGTGGAAGCCACCAGGTCTTGTGTGATCCTGATTGGTGCTCCTTGGTATTTGAATTGTCTCTTTTTGGCTTCTTGTAGAATTTTCCAGTTTAATTGAAAGCTTTGGAATTTGTCAGTTAAATTCCTGGGAGTTGTCTTTTGGGTATTTAGTGTAGAGGGTGTTTGATGTACTCCTTCAATGCCTGTTTTTCCCTTGTTCAAGAAACATCAGGGCATTTTTCTTGGATGATTTCTCATATTATGATGTCAATATTTCTGGTTATTTCTGACTTTACAGGAAGACCAAAGATTCTCAGATTATCTCTCCTTCCACTGTTTTCATGATCTATCACCTTGTCAGTGAGATATTTTATATTTTCTTCTATTTTGTCAGTCTTTTGACTTTGCTTTTTAATTCTTGCTGTTTTGCAAGACCGTTGTCTTCCAGTTGCTTAATTCTGGTCTTTAAAGATGGGTTTTTCTTTTCTGTTTGGTCTACCCTGATTTGGGGGGGCTTCCAGCTGTTTCTCCAATTGGGAGTTCTTTTCCCTTAGATTATTCTATTCTCTTTTCATTATTTCCCATTTTTCATTCCAAGAGGCTTTCTCCTTTGATAACCTCCAATTTAAATTCTTTAAGAGCATGTGGACAATTTCCATTTCTTTTGGAAGGTTTTGGAGCATTTATTTGGGTTTCTCTTCTGCTATTTCCTCTATAGTCTCTATTTTTCCTCCATAAAAATTATCCAAAGTCAACCCCTTCCTCTTGCTTTTCTTGGTGTTGGAAACTTATTCCTGGGCACTGTTTGCCATCTCTATGGTTGTTTTTCTTTTCCTTTCCAGTCAGAAATATGAGTGAGAAGGGCTGGCTCTCTGTCTATGGAATTAAGGAGCAAGTCTTTTGCCTGAGTCAAACACTCGAATGTCCGCAGCTGCACTACCTTCCAATGGGAGCCAATGTTCTGCGCTCCCATGCCTGCAAGTGTTTAGAGTGCTACTACTCTCAGGGGTAGCTCCTTGGTGGTCTTATTCAGCTCCCAAGGCTGAGATGCCCCTAACTCACTACAGAGGTGCACAGTTGTTGATTATGGCACTGTTTCTGAATTCCCAAGATCTGAGCTCACCCACCCGCCTGCCAGAATTTCAAGTATAACTGGTCTCAGGGGTATGTCCTTGGTGGTCTTAGTTAGCTCCCGAGACCTAGAGGTACCCCTTCCTCAGTCCAGAGGTACCCCTCATTCACTTATTGATTCTGGGGGCATTGACTCTAACTATGGCTCCATAGGTGTGGTGGGGGAGGGTAGATCAGCTCAAGTTTAGCTGGGAGATTTTTGCTCCTTTATAGTATGGAAAGGTCCAAATTCCATGTACCTTCAAAGCTGCGCCCTACTGTAGAGTCCCTCCATTCTCATGAGAATAGTTTATTGGGGGTCTTTTGAGGTCATCTATATTGTTGGGTCTGAGGAGGGGAAGCGAGCCATGTCTAGACTGCCACCATGTTTACCCAAAAGTTGGAATAATATCTCTCTCTATGGGTTTTGAGGGAGAAATACTCTGTAATTTTCCCAGCCCAAAAGAAATGGGAACTCTAATTCTTAGGAACACTTACTGTATTCTTGGGAGCTAATGGGAAACATAAATTCTGTCCCCCTCATATTTTATAGTCCTGTATTTGAGGGGTTAGTTACTCATGTTCTAAGAGAGATAGAATTTTTTTAAATTAACCAACTAGCATTTGCCTTTCTATTTAAGGGTAATATCAGCTCTAATTTAAAGGAAAACAATTTAGTCTCATGCACCCTGGACCTCTTCTTTGCTGGAACAGAGTCTACATCAACCACTCTAAGGTGGGCTCTGCTGTATATGGCCTTTTATCCAGAGATTCAAGGTATGGTGATAGTCCCAGGCTATGAAAGTTTCATACATCCTTTTAGGATTCTGCCCAGAAGAAAAGATCTATTCATGTAGAGACATAATATTTGCAAAGTAACTTACGTACATCATCTTGATTCAACTGGCTTTGGAAAAGAGCAGTGATTCCTATCCTTCACAATCATGAGCACCCTTTTTGACACCAAAATTTTTTTCAACCCCCCATCAGATGGTAGTTGCTGGTCAGGACAATAAAGTATAGGATTTGAAGCCAGAAAGATGTGAGTTCAAATCTTGCCTCAAGCACTTACTAATGATGTAATCCTGAGCAAAACCTATAAGTCCATTCAACATCAGTATATTCATTCATAAATAATGATAATAATAGCCCTTCTCTCATATGGGTGCTCTTAAAATCAGACAAGTTAATGTGCTTAAAGCGCTTTTCAAAACATAAAGTACTCCATAAATACTAGAACATCCCAAGATATTGCTAATTGGTCAATATCTAATTAGGAGGTAGCCTATTAACCTGTCCACCACTTTCCATCCTCCAGTGTTGATGAGCCTATAGACAGGAAAAGAATCCTTGTCCACTTCAGTTATTAATCACATTTTGCTAAATAAGAACATCCCTCAGAATAAGTAAGGACAAAGAAATGTAAAAACAGAGTGTCTGATCCAGCTCCCAGATACAAGAAAACACAAACTTCTCTCTAATCCAGACTCTTAAAAAGAAATTAATATATTAAATGAAATGTGTAAATTTTCCCATTAGATTTTTTGTTTTTTTTTTTCAATTATTTTAGTGGCACTATGATTATTTGTTCATCAGAAAGCTATGTGTTGACAAAAATTAACACTTCATAATGTTTGTGTCCTATTAAACATGAAAATTTCCCTTATATTTCAAATAGAAATGCTCAATTGTAGAATGATTTCCATGGTGACAATTTCCAGAAAGTATTCACTGAAAGAAAGATGTCCTTATTTATCTTTAATGTACTACATCTCCACTTTACTTGCCACAGGGTCTTGTACCTTTGGTGAAGTGTCAAGCCAGACTTCCATCCAATCCAATCATGGGTACAAATGTGCTTCTCACACTTGATCAGAGAAAACTGGATGTGGGGAAAGAGAGCCCTGAGTTCCAATCCACTCTCAGATATATCCTAAATGAATAATTGAGAAAGTTACTTAAATTCTGTCCACTTCTTCTCTAAAATGGAGATACTCTGGGGTCAGCTGGGTAGCTCAGTGGATTGAGAGTCAGGCCTAGAGAGGGGAGATTCTAGGTTCAAATCTGGCCTCAGACACCTTCTAGCTATGTGACCCTAGACAAGTCATTTAACACCAATTGCTTAGCCATTTCCAATCTTCTGTCTTGGAACCAATACACAGTATTGATTACAAGACAAAAGGAAAAGAATTAAAAGAAAAAAAATAAAATGGAGTTAATCATTGTATTGATCTCCTGGAATTGTTGTGAGGATTAAATGAGAGAATATTTATAAAATACTTTATAAATTTATACTTATGAGCTATTATTTGACTCTCAAAGAAACTGTCTTCCTCTTTTTCCAGGTAAAATTCAAGCTGAGATTGACAGGGTGGTTGGCCAGTCCCGGCAGCCCACCATGGCTGATAGAGAAAATATGCCCTACACTAATGCGGCCGTCCATGAAGTCCAGAGAATGGGCAATATCATTCCTCTCAATCCACCCAGGGTGGCCACAGTTGATACCACAGTGGCAGGATACCATATGCCAAAGGTAAATGACTTTTTCTCTCAGGAACTTATAGTGGTTCCATGACTTCCACCTGCCTGGAGGTGGGGATAGAAGAAGGTACAAGAAAAAGCATCAACTTTACAAGGGTTCTCACCTTAGCATTCATGAGCCTGGGGTGTGTGTGTGTGTGTGTGTGTGTGTGTGTGTGTTTCTGTGTGTGCGTGCAAATGCACATGTGTGTATAAATCAATGCCATGTAAGTGATTTGCTTTGTAACTTTATTTCACTTGACAAATTTAATTCCATTTTTTGAGGGTTCCCTAAGCTTTACTAGGACGATTTTCAATGCCTTCCTTGGCACACAGAGGAAAAGATCATTGGATTCAAATCTTAGTCATTGATTTCCCCAGTCAGACAAGAAAGAGCCTTGGACTAGGTGTCCAGAGCCTGAGCTTTCAGACATCTACTTGGGTCCCATTTTTTACATTTTGAATGTTCCTCTTTGGGACTCAGTTTACTCTTCTGAAAAGGGGCACTCGATGAATGAGAACTATTATTAGTAATAGTAATAAAACAGAAAATTGGGTGTAGAAAGTGTCCTCAGACATGGACTGCTAGGAAATAGTCTTTCAGTGCTGAGAAGGGCCTTGGAAGAGAGAATGTCAGCAGAGAAGAGTGTTAGAACTCAGAATGTCAGAACTGGGTGAAGAATTCAGGATCATGTCAGTAATGAGAGCAAAGCTGAGGAGAAGGAATGCGCCCCCAGTGCCCAGGCCCACAAGGAGTATCTGCCATAGCCAGTGTTTGACTTGCCCTCTTCCACCATCAAAGCCTGCCTTGCTTCTCTGGGCATCTTTGACACCAACTGAGAACCTAGTGGGGCGATGACCTTCCTGGCTCTGGGACCCAGAATGATACAAGCACAGAGGCTCTACTGGGGCTTTCCCCAGGTTGTCCCAACTAAACAACCAATATCACCTGAGATGGCAATGAGGTCTCTGGCAAGGTGAACAAGTAGACTCAGATGGACACTGACTACAGAAACCTTCAGATTGTGTATCAGGGAACCAACTGGCCACCGGGGCTTGGTCAGTACCTTCTCCTGGGCCATCAGCTCCAACCCAGGCTGCTACTTTTACTGGAGAAACATTAGGCTCTGGAGACTGAATAGAAATCATGTTAATATAACTCGGAGGTTCATAAAGCCTTAGCAGGTCTTATGCATTCCCTTCCATCATCCACACAATTCAATTCCATAAATGATTATTAAGTGCCTTCTGTGTACCAGGTGTTAAACACTACTGAGAATAAAACATGGGTCTTCTGATCTGAGACTCATTTCTTTTTTCATCTACTGAGTTGATAATTATGTGTCAGACACTGTGAGGAACAGAGAACAGAGAAATGATAATAAGCATAGGATGAGCATTTGTAGCCCATAATAAATATCATCTCCATTGTCTTAACAACAACAAGGGTTGGGGGACCTGTAATCACCACATTTACCAAGTAAGGAAATTAAAGCAGGAAGGGAAGGGACTTACCTAGGGTCACATAACCAATTACTATCTAGCCATTAGAAAGCTTTGTGGTCTCTGGACATCCTTTGCTCTCTGACCCTCATTCTCTAGTCTGGAAAATGAGAGGGTGACCAGGACCATTCCAAATCAAAGTTTCTTGGACTCACTCCCTTCTCTTTATTTACAGGGGACCAAAGTGGTGACCAATATGACTTCTTTGCACAGGGACCCCAAGGAGTGGGCTACCCCTGAAACCTTCAACCCAGAACATTTTCTGGAGAATGGTGAATTTAAGAAAAGAGAGTCCTTTCTGCCTTTCTCAGCAGGCGAGTCATACACTGTGCTCTCCCTGGCTCCAGGGGCTTCCCCTCAGTCCAGTTAGATTTGAGCCTTTACCAGATCATTTCCTCCAAATGCAAAGAGGAAGGCAGAGGGAGGGCAGCTGACTTGCCTGCCATGTCTCAGAGGAACCAGGACAGCCTCAGGGATGGGCTCTCAGGGGTGCTGTAAAGTGACAGGACTATTACTTAAGCCATCTTTGCTTTCCATGACACCAAACAGCTGCTGAGACCAGCTCTTGTCATGGCACTGAAGGGGTTGGCACACAGGCTCAGTCTCCTGATGGCTGCACCGGGACATGCTCTCATCAGAAATAATGAGTTTTGGGAGAGCTGGAGGAGTGGGGAGTATTCTTCATGCTCCCCTGGCAGGTGACCAATTGTGCAATTAGCTCCTAGATATCATCCAGGCTGATGTAATAATTAAAATAGTTGAGGCCATAACTTGTAATGATTAAAATAGTGGAAGATATAAATTGTAGTAGATATAAGAGTGGATGAGTAAATTGTGACTGCAGAAAATATGTTTTCACTACATTGTCTTGTTTTTAAATCAATAAATAACGTGGTTGCCAGGGAAAAATTCCCAATTATTCAAATATACCCAAGTCAGCTGGGTTTTATAGAGATTTTAATTAATACAAAAATGGAATTAAAGAAAAGGAGAGAATGAGAGAAAAAGGAAATAATGAGAAAATGACTATACCAGCCTAGGCAGGCATGAGCCAGCCTAGGAAGAGAGGTATCAGTCAGTCTTTTATCACTCACCACAAGATCTGTCCAAGCAAGGATTCAGAGGGACAGAGTCTCTTCAGAGGGAGTTCCAGCCAGAGACAGCCTCTCTCAGACTGTCCTCAAGAGCCTCTCTCAAGAGACTGTTTCTTAATCTCAGATTTTCATCTCCTTATGAAGGGAATTTTCTCCTATGTCACCTCCCCTAAGTTCTCCCATCTACCAATCACAGTAGATGTTTTTCAAAGGACAGACCATTCTTAGTTTACACCTCAGAAGACTAATCTTTTGAGTAATTCAAACCTGTGTAGACTAGAATCTCTGAGTAAGTTCTCACCTCTTTGCTCCTTGTAAGTTCACAAGTTGCCTGACCTTTATTGGTACTTAGCACCCTTTTGTATTAGTCCTAAAAATAGGCACAGCTTAAGAACATTTGCCTTATTATAAGTATGGGTTTAAGTATCTTTCATTGTTCAGCAAAGAGTTTATAACTTTATCTTCCCCTTAGGCATGCTTAAGTATGGTGAAGTAGAGTTCTCACATTCCTGATCTAAGTTACTTCATTGTTTAAAGTGGGGAATGGTCTTAACCCAACCTTATGAAGTAGGGTCTGAGAATTTTTAAGGTTCCCACTGAGTTCCAAGTTAATGGGGTCTGTCCACATTCTGCCTCCTTCTTCCAAAGCCTCCTCCTTCAGTCAAGTCAGTAGTTCAAGTCAAGCTGGCTCTGAGATAGCAGACTCAATGCCATTGCAGTCTTATCTCCCTGGGAAGACCTGCCAAACACAGTATTCTCACAAGGCAGGCTGGTACCTTCTCTGTTTCTTCCAGACCTAAGCAATGGTTTCAAACACCAAGAGGTGGTGACTGTCCAGTATCACACAGTTAGTAAGTGTCAGAGGAAGGAACTCTGCTTCGAGATGCATTATTTCAACTGTTCAGAGTTTGGTGACTGGCTTGGAATTGAGAAGCCTTGGCATCAAATTCCCCCTCTGGCACTTATTAGGTTGTGACTTTGGACAAGTCACTTAAAACCAGTGGTTTCCTGATTGGTCAATGGAGGATGTTGGGCCAGATGACCTTGAAGGTTCTCCTCAGTGCTCTGATTTAGGTGATCTGACTCCCTAATGTGGGCCCTTGAGACAATACCCTGACATACTGTCTGTGCCATGCTTTGGAGGATTCACTGATTCCTAATCTCTTTGCCTTTCAGGGAAGAGGGTCTGCCTGGGAGAAAAGCTGGCTCGGGCTGAGCTCCTGCTTCAGAGATTCACATTCCAGGCTCCCCCAGACACCCAGCTGAGTCTGGACTCCCTACCTGGCCTTACCTTTAATCCTGTCCCCTACAAAATCTGTGCTCTTCCTCGAGAGACACCACCCATGCTTAGCCTGTAGGGGAGACCTGAAATACTTAACTCTTAAATTTTTAAAATCACTATTTGGGCAATCAGAAGGAGTATACGACTATGGGGTTTGTAGTAGTAAATTGACTAGGATACTATTAAATCCAAAACAAAAATTTGAGGGGTATCGTAGGGGTTTATACTGAGAGAAGTGGGAAGGAAGAAATGGAATGTGATAAATTAACTTACCTAAAGATGTGTGAAAAATCTATTTTAGTGGAGAGGAGGATGAGGTTGGTGAAAGGCAGTGTTTAAACCTTGCTATCATCAGAATTGAATCAGAGAGAATAGCAAACCATACTCAGTTCTGGATAGAAACATATCCTTTAGAGAAGAAAGTAAGGAATAGAAAAGTTATGTGTGGGAGAGGATAAAAGGGAAGGTGAACTGGGAAAGGCAGTGGTTAAAAAAATTGTGAGGAGAGACAGAATAAAAGGAAAGAGCAGAATAAAAAGGGAAAATAAGAAAGAGGGGAATACACAATTGGTATTGATAGCTATGAATGTGAATGCAATGAAGCCCCCCCCCAAAAAAAACAGAAGCAGACAAGAGAATGGATTAAAAATCAGAATCTTGTGATATGCTGTTTACAAGAAATGAATGTAAGGGAAGATGACAAAAACACAGTAAAGGTAAGGGGGTGGAGCAAAATGTATTGTGATTCACTAAAGAAAATGTATAGTAAGGGGCCACAAGGCATAAAACCTCTCGGCAAAATGGAGAAAAGCAGAAATAATTCATGGATCATTTTCAGATAATAATACAATAAAAATTAAAATAAATAGTGGCTATGAAAGCCAAATTTAAAATTAAAAAATAATTTAATATTCTAATTCTACAAAAGGGGTTGGTCAAAGAACAAATGATAGAGATGAGTCAGTAATTTCATTAAAGAGAAAGGCAACAATGAGGTCGTATAACAAAATTTGTGAATTGAAACCGAAGCAATACTTGGGGGTAATTTCATATCTCTAATGGATTACATCAACAAAATAGAGAAAAATCAGACCAATCAATTGGATGTACAAATAAAACATTAGGAAAAGAGCAAATCAAACATCTCCAACTAAAAACTAAATGGGAAATATTGAAAGTGAAGAGAGAAATTAATAAAGCTAAAAGTAAGAAAAAGGTTTGAACTAATAAAGAAGAGTAGGAATTTGATTTATAAAAAAATGAAGAAAATAAGGCATTTGTTAATTTCATTTTAAAAAGGAAAGAAAAATAAAATGACTGGTATCAAAAATGAATGGTGTTAATTCACTGTCTAAGCAGAAAAAGGTAAATCGATAAATAAGAACTATTTTGCCTACTTATATGCCAATAAATCTAAGTGAAATGGATAAATATTTGCAAAAACAGAAATTGCTCAGATTAACACAAGAGAAAATGGAATACTTAAATAACCTCATTTTATAAAAAATAAATTAAAAATAACCATCAATGAGACACCTAAGAAAAAATCCTCAGGACCAAAAATGTTTCTACCAAACATGTAAAGAACAACTAATTCCAATACTATATAAAGCACTGAGAAAAATAGGCAAAGAAAGATTCATCCCAAATTGTCTTTATGAAGTAAACAGGATTCTGATATCTAAGCCAGGAAGACCAAAAAGAAAATTATAAACCAATTTACTGAAAGAATATAGATCTAAAATTAAAATACCAGCTGGTAGACTACAGCAATATATCACAAGGATCATTCACTAAGACCAGGGAGGATTTAAACAAAGGATGCATTGCTGGTCCAATATTAGAGAAACTATGAGCATAATTAATCATGCCAGTAACAAAATTAATAGAAATCAAATGATGATTTCAATAGATGTGGAAGTAGCTTTTGTCAAAACACATCACCCAATATGACTGGGGTTTTAGCTTTAAAAGAAAACTCATACAAGTATGAATTTATTCCAAAAATTCCAATTTACTTTTGTTAAATTGGAATTTTATGAGTTATATCCTCTTTCCTGATTATATGACAATTGTATTCTAATTGTGCTCAGATTTCATTTCAATTTTTCTAATTGAATTAGAATTTATTTTAATTATCACCATTTATTCTAATCAGACATTACTTCAATGAAATTATTTGAATAAAGCTGGAATTGTTTACTCCCAGTCGAGTTCATGAAACCCCACGTAGCCCTCACGGGTCCCCCGGCTCCTTCTACCTTAGTTCTCAAGCCTGTTTTCAGAGGCAGCTTGTCCTGGGGAGCAGAAGGCTGCCTTGAAGTCAGCTGAGCTGGGCTCCAACCAGGCTCTGAAACCTACACAGAGTTGGGTGCCCTTGTCAGGTTCCTGATCTGTCTAGACTTTTTCCTCTTCTCTTCTAAAGCAGAGGCTGACTCTCCGGGGTCCTTCCTGCCCCAAAGCTGTGGCTCTGTGATATGGGACCTACTAGAGGGTCCGTTCATGTGTGGGTGCCTCCCCTGGTCACTCCTGCCAAGTAATCTCTCCACTTCCCAGGGGACAAGCCCCGGCTTCCTTTCCTGGGGAGGCTTGTGTTTACTCTCTGGAGGCAAGTCCTGGCTGAGGGCGGCGGGGTGGGGCACGGAAGAGAGGCTCTCACTTCGTGGAGCTCTCACTGGCTGGCTCACAAAACCCCGCCCTCTCAGCAAACCCAGGGAACTGACACAGCTCAGGCTTGATCTCTCCCTGGAACTCTTGGTCCTGGTGGCCCCTCTGCTGCTGCTGTTGCTGCTGCTGTAGAAGAACTCTCTTGGCTGGGCTGGCCTTGGTGCTGGAGCTGGAGGAGGATGCAGCTCCCTCTAGGAAACGTGCTCCCTTCCCTGCAGACCCTCGTCCTCTTCTCTGCCATTCTCCTGATCCTGGCCAGTTATGTGCAGAGGAGGAGGAGGAGGAGGCAGCAGCCTAAATACCCCCCGGGGCCTCTTCGGCTGCCCATATTTGCCAACGTCTTTCAGATAGACATTAAAAAACCCCATATCAGCATCCAGGAGGTAAGGAGTGCGAGGGGAGGGCAAGAATCCACCAGCTGTGAGGGGGCAGAGGAACTGGGTGGCTTACAGCCTGCATGTGATCATCCCTGCTCGACTCTACCTGGAAACAGCCTCTTATGATGGGGGGCGGGGGGGAAACTTCTGGTTTAGAGCGGGGCGCTGGGTTCCCCTCCTTCTTCTGACATTTACCTCCTTTGCGACTCGGAGAAACCCACATGTTCATCACTTCTGGGACAAGTCATTGTGGAGTAATTTTTTCTGTATGGCTCGGATCAGATGGCCATTGAGATCCCTTCTCAACTGTCATCCTGATCAAATGAGATGACATGTAAAAAGTGCTTTGTAACTTTAGAGAAAAAGAGGAATGAGGGTATTTTCTTCATCATCATCACTATGCAAAGTCATTGAACCTCGGCTTTTCTAAGTTTGCTCTTTTGTTCAAAAAGAAGAATCCTAGCACTTCCCTCCCAGTGTCGTGGAGAAGATCAAATGATTTAATCATTTATAGGGCTTAGCACAATGCTTGGAGCACATTAGACATTTGTGGACATGCAGAAGATAGATGAACAGATAGATGGACAGAGAGATGGAATGAAAAAGAGATCTGGATAGGTATGTAGGTTTATATTATAAGTAAGATATTATAATTGTCTATAAAATGAGAGGGGAGCTGCTTGAGAGAAGGGGCTGTCTTATGGCTCTTTCAGTATCCTCAGCACTAGGCATAGTGTGGCACAGAGTAGCCTTTTCAAAAATATTCATTAATTGACTGACAGGCAGAAATCTTAGTATGAAGCCTCTGCAGTTCCTTGAAACATTTGAATCACAGGCTCTAAATCTGGGACCATTGAGCATTTCCTAAAATCTATTTTTATATCTACATTTCAATACATTTGGTTTCCTTTATAATGCTATATATTCTCTTTTATGTATTTGGAAGCTTTCTTCAGAGAAGGGATCCATAGGCTTCCCTAGACCACCAAATGGACAACACCACAAAAAAGTTTAAGAATCAGTGCTCCAGTGGGGGCAGCTGGGTGGCTCAGTGGATTGAGAGACCTAGAGATGGGAGGTCCTGGGTTCAAATCTGCCCTCAGACACTTCCCAGATGTGTGGCCCTGGGCAAGTCATTTAACCCCCATTGCCTAGCCCTTACCACTTTTCTGCCTTGGAACCAATATCCAGTATTGATTCTAAGACAGAAGGTAAGGGTTAAAGAAAAATAATCAGTGCTCCAGGTTTCTGATTTTAGGATTTTGAACAAGTTATTCCAGGTGTCTGCTGATCCCTAGTCTACTTGTTCAACTCTAGCTAATAATATTGGCACTGCCACCTTCCCACAAGTGTTCCTTCACACCAAGGTCATGGTCTTATGAATCAGTGTTCGGTGGGTTAAGCTAAACTCAATGAAATGCAATTGGATCAGACTAAATTGAGTGGACTTCCTTGGAATTGATGTTTCACATTACTAGAATATCTGATAACAGTACAGACAAAAAATAGCCTGAAAGTCAGTGGAAGTTATCAACTCAAAGTAACCTTTTTTCCATCTGTCAGGAAATATGGAAATATTTTCTCCATGGAGCTGCTCAGTGCTCACATGATAGTTGTAACTGGATTGCCACTGATAAAGAAAGCGCAAGTCAACCAAGGCCAGGTGTTTGCTGATCACCCCAGAACTCCTTTGCAATCTTACATCTTTAAAATACATGGAGAGTTCTTTAAATTATGGTAAACATTTTATATCTCCAGTTTTTATTGAAAAGTATCTGACCTCTGACCTTCATCCTATTTGGAGAACTAAAACCCATAATATAAGAAATAGACCTTTCCCCTTTCCTTTCTTCATGTCTAAGAGTGGGGTGAAGGGAGTAGATTAAATGGGAGAGTAACAAGAATTTCAAAGGGTTCAACTTCATCCTTTAAGAAGATCAGTTAAATTCAGTATGTAAAACACATGTAAAACCCAGTGTAATTGCTTGTTGGCTATGGGAGAGGGGTGAGAGGAGGGGAGAGAAAGAACATGAATCATATAACCATGGAAAGAATTCTAAATTAATTAATTAATAAAAGTTTTCAAATAAAAAATGAAACTAAAAAAAAGATCAGTTAAAGAACTCTGAGATTTTCAACTTGAGAACAAAAAGACTCAATGCGAAAGGGTAAAGACATGAGAACTTTCTTCAAAGGTTTAAATGCCTCTTAATAGAAAAGGAATGAGACTTGTTCTCCTCATTACAAATGATAAGAAATAAACCAGCTACAAACGTTGAGGGTTACAGAAGGGTAACAATTGACTGCATATGAGGAAATGCTTCCTAACAATTAAAGATATCCAAAAGTAAAATATTTTTCCTGAAGAGTTTCTAGATCCCCTTATTGGAAGTCTTCAAGCAAAAGCTACTCATTTTGTTGGTCTTCCTTTCTGGGTACAAATTTGACTGCATATTCTCTGAGAATCCTTCCAATTCTGAAAAATCTATCAATTTATGATTCTGCCTTTATGCCTTTTGGCACACATAGTGGTATTGGTGACAGACATCATAGTAACTTCAATAGGGAAGAACTCAATAAAATCAAAGTCCGTTTTAAAAGTCTTGCTTGAGATAGATGGTGACAGGTGACTGACAAAGTGTGGTGGGAGCTGATTGGGGAAAAGGAGCAGGAGTTAACATCAATTTGAGATATCTGTGTTTGTCTTGTTATTCAGAAGAAAGGAGAGTTAATGTTATGACTTGAGGAATTAAGTCATGGAATAGGAAGCCATGGGAGGATTAATCTCTTGAGGCTTGGGCATCTCCCTTAAGTTTGATTTGGTGATGTAAAAATAGACTTGAATCCAGGACTTCAATCCCCAGAAATCCTTGCTCCACTTCCCCAGAATGCCCTCTAACCTCACTGAAATCTCACCTGGGCCGAGAGCGAGATGGGGTATTTAAACCTGGTTGTGAATAGGCTAGGCCTGTTTTCGACTTCCATTTTGGAGCAGACGCGTCTCTTTCATGATGTGAGGTTATCTAGTCTAGGCCTCTCTGGCCTAGGCATGTGCTTTCTTATTCTGTATTTTCTTTCATCTTTAACCTTTAATAAACCTCATAAAATATATACTCCTTGCAGAGAGAAACTAACTTCTATCTTGCCTCAGTCTCCCCTAAATTTTAATCTTTAAAGTTTACAGCTCAAAAATGGAGGAGAGGAAAAAAAAAAGATTTGGAAGTAACTCTCATGGTTTGATAGGGAATCTTTAAGGGTGGAGTATAATTATTAACAAGAGCAGAAAGGGCCCAGTTGAAGGTAGATATTGATAGACTAGATGATCACAATGGTTCCTTCCAGTTTCAATCTTTTGAGTGTTGATTCTTGGACACATAATTGATGGACTTTCGCCCAATCTTTCCATCTTTATCTGTGACAGATCATTTTCTGGTTCTGTACATTTTAGCCAAAGTGTTCCAGTTACTGTTTCCCTCCCCCTCCTTGTTATTATTGGAGAGTGCAGAGTAAGGTCTGCAAAGAAACTTCAAGGCCCTCTGCCATTTTACAAATGATTTAACCAAAGTCAAGTGAATTCTATAAGGTCACATAGCAAGTAAATTTCAGCTGCAGGATTTAAATCTACATCTTCTTAAGTATAAGATCAAAGCTTTATCCTCTAACCAAAATCACCTAATCAATCCATAAATACTCTGATATGAAAGACAATATCCTTTGACCTGCATTTATCCCACTCCAACAGTTCTTTCTCTGGTTTTGGATTGCAATCCCTATCATAGACTTTCAGGATGATCCCAGTCATTGCATTCCTGATAGTAACCAAGTTTTCCCAGTTGATCATTGTATAATATTGCTCTTACTGTGTATGTTCTCCTGGCTCTACTTATTTCACTCTAAGTCAGTTCTAACAGGTACCACAATTTGTTGAGTTATTCCGCATTTTACAGACATCACCTCAATTTCCAATACTTTACTACCACAAAAAAGAGCATCTATAAATATTTTTGTGCAAACAAGTCCTTTCTTCATTTTTATTATCTCTTTGGAACATAGGCCTAATGATTGTATTACAGGATCAAAAGTTGTGCAAAGTTTTATAAACTCTCTAATATAGTTGTAAATTTCTCTTCAAAATGGTTGAATCAGTTCACAATTTCACCAAAATGCATGTGTCCCAATTTTTCCATATCCCTTCCAACATTTGCTATTTTCCTTTACTGTCATATTGGCAAATCTGTTAAGTGTGAGGTGGTATCACAAAGTTGTTTTAATTGGCATTTCTCCAATTGAGAATGATTTAGAACATTTTTATGTCTTCCTTTAACTATTTATCAACTGGGGAATGGTTTCTAATTTTATAAATTTGACTTCATTTCCTATAGATTTGAGATATTAGACCTTTATCAGAGAAATTTGTTGTAAGATTTTCCCAAGTTTGTCATTCCATTTTTACTCTTGGTTATATTAGGGTTTTTTTCTGTTTCTATAAAAGCTTTTAATTTAATATCATTAAAATTATTCATTTTACAACTTATCATGCTCTATCTCATACACGGATATAAATTCTTCCCTTCTCCAAATATCTGCCATGTAAATTATTCTGTGTCCCCCTAACTTATCCCTTCTTATGTCTAAATCATATGCCCATTTTTACTTTGTCTTAGTATAGTGTGTGAGATATTGGTTAACACGTACTTTCTTCCATACTGTTTTTCCATTTGCCTAGCAGCTTTGTTAAAGAGTAATTTCTTATTAAAAATGCTTGGGTTTTGGGTTTATCTAAGTTCATTAACCCTGTATATTGTGTATCTAATCCATTCCATTGCTCTACCATTTTATTTCTTAGCCAAAACCAGACACTTTTGAAGATTACTACTTCACAGTATAGTTTAAGATCTGGTCTGACCAATCCACCATACTTTACATTTTTAAAATTAATTCCCTCAATATTCTTGATCTTTTATTATTCCAGGTGATTTTTTTTTATTTTTGTAATTCTATAAAATAATTTCTTGATAGTTTTATGATACTTAATGAGTAAATTATCTTAGGTAGAATTGTCATTTTTATTATACTAGTGCAACCTACCCATGAGCAATTAATTTTTTTTTTCAAATTGTTTGGATGTGACTTTGTGTGAAAAGTATTTTGTATCTGTGTTCACAAAATTCCTGGACTTGTCTTAGAAGTTACATTCCCAGGTATTTTATATCATCTAGAGTCATTTTTAAAATAATTTCTCTTTCAATCTCTTGCTGCTGAACTTTGTTGGAAATATATAAAAAAGCTGATGATTTGTGTAGATTTACTTTTAATCCTATAATTTTATTAGTTATTAATTTTTTCAACTAGGTTTTTTTAGTTGATTCTTTAGGATTCTTTAAGTATACAATCATATCATCCACAAAGAGTAATAATTTAGTTTTCCTCATAGCCTACTTTAATTCCTTCAATTTCTTTTTCTTTTCTTATTGCTAAAGCTAGGATTTCTAATACAGTATCAAATAATAGAAGTGATAATGGGCATGCTTGCTGTACTCCTAATCTTACTGGGAAGGCTTCTGAACTATCCCCATTGCAGATGATACTTGCTGATGCTTTAGGTAGATACTACTTCTCATTTTTCAGAAATTACAGTTATTGTGATGCTTTCTAGCATTTTAAATACGAATTAATGTATTTTTTCAAAGGTTTTCTGCATCCATTGCAATAATCATGTGATTTCTGTTAGTTTGGTTATTGAAATGGTCGATTTTGCTCATAGTTTCAATTACTTCTATTACTCGTATAAATTCAACTTAGATTGAATGAAATGTGTAATATATTGCTATAGTCTCCTTGATATTTCATTTAATATTTTTGCATCTATATTGATTAAAAAATTGAATTATAATTTTTTTCTGTTTTGTTCTTCCTGGGTTAGGTAACAGTACCATATTTATGTTATAAAAAGAATTTGGCAGAATTCCTTCTCTGCCTATTTTCCCAAATAATTTATGTAGCATTGGGATTAATTGTTCTTTAGATGTTTGATAGAATTCACTTGTGACTACATCTGTCACTGGGTATTTTTCCTCAGAGAGTACATTGATGCTTTATTCAATTCCCTTTTTTCTAATATTTTGATTATTTAAGGATTCTATTTCCTCTTTTGCTAATTTGGGCAATTCATATTTTTGTAAATATTTATCAGTTTCAATTAGCTTGTCAAATATATTGGCATATAATTAAGCAAAATAGCTTCTAATGATTCCTTTAATTTTCTCTTCATTGGTGGTGAAAGGTAGGTTATTTACCCTTTTCATTTTAATTCTGATTTTTTGGTTTTCTTCTTTCCTTTTTTTAAATCAACGTACCAAATAGTTGATTTATTTTATTTGTTTTTTTTTCCATACCATAAGTTCTTAATCTTATTTATTAGGTTAATGATTCTCTAAATTTTAATTTTATTAATTTCTCCTTTTAGTTAAGACTTTCCAATTTAGTCTTCAAGTGGGGATTTTTCATTTGTTCTTTCTCTATTTTTTATCGCATGCCCAATTTCTTGATCTCTTTTTTCTCTATTTAATTGATGAAAGAATTCAGTTATACAAAATCTGCCCTAAATACTCTTTTGGCAGAATCCCATGAATTTCAGTAGGTTGTCTCCTTATTATATTTGTCATTAATGAAATTATTGATTATATCTACAGTTTGTTCTTTGAAACATACCTTTTCCAGCATTCAATTATTTAGTTTCCAATTAAATTTTTATTTCTCTTTTCCTCGACCCTCAAGGTTCATATTTTCTTGTTGTGTGATGATCTGAAAATGATGCTTTTCCTATTTCTGTTCTTTTTAGTTCATTTTGAACTTCTTATGTCTGAATTTAAGGTCAATTTAGTCCCAATTCTTCTAAAATTTCATTCATTTCCTTCATTTCTTTCTGGTTTAGTTTTTGGTTCAATCTATCTAGATCTGAAAGAGGAAAGTTGAGGTCTCTCATTAATACAGTTTTACTTGTAGCTGTCTTCTCCAAAGGAGAAGCTACAGTGGCCATTCTTCTCTCACTAAGGAAACTAGAAACTCATATTCATATACCACAAGGTCCATAGATTGCTTATAGACCCTAAGTATCCCTGGACATTGATATCTTCCACTACTTTATCTTTGAGACTTTCAGGTTTTTCCTCATGCTCTATAAGTGAAGAGGTGTGTTTTCTCTCCACTTAGTGTGTGAGTTTCTTAGGAGCATGGATTGTCTAGCCCAGCAGTGGTGATCATTTTAGAGATCACCTGCCCAAACTGAAACTTCAAGATGCCTGTGAGTCCCCCTCATTACCCCAGATAGTGGAGGGTGGAAGAGCTCACTCTGGGCTACTGGGTAGAGGGGCAGAGCATGTGAACATTTTCCCCAGGTGCAGTGGAGAAGGGGAAGAGAGAAATCCCTTCCAGCACACTGTTGCACACATTCCACGTCTTCACCAACATGGGTCTATCTCTTCTATATATATAACCAACACAGTCATAAGAGTTATTTTCTTTTTAAAGTATTTTAAATTAAATTCCATTGCTGGAAGAAGTAATAACCACACCAGTAAAATTAACGATTTTTGAAGTATTAAGATAAATTATTTTTATTATTTAGACTTATTCCTATCTAATGGTCAAGAGTAGAAAGACAAAAGAAGATTTACCTTAATGACTCTAAGGAATTTTGGCTTGGGAAAGATGACCCTTGAACTTCAGATTCAAGAAGAGGCCATATGTCCATGTGTTAATCCATTTCCAAACAAATTTTCCCAAGTTATATAATTGAACATATATCCTTCCTCCCTTCTCTTTGTCCTTCCAGTGTTAGAAGATGATTATATCTGGTATACACATGTATTATCATATAAGACATAAGATATAAGATATTATCCAAGTTGTTTAAACAATTGAAAAATTGTATGCTTTCAGTTGCATTACTACTCCAACAGTTCTTTCTCAGCAGTGGATTTCATTCTTTGTCATAAATGCCTCAGCATTGTCCTAGATCATTGAATTGCCAATAATAGTTAAGTCTATCAAAGTTGATCACTCTACAATATTGCTGTTACTATTTACAATGTTTTCCTGGTTCTGCTTATTATACTCTGCTTTAGTCCATGAAGGTCTTTCCATCTATTTCTGAAATCATCTTGTTCATCATTCCTGAGAGCACAATACTATCCCATCACCATCATATACCATAATTTGTTCAGCCATTCCCCAACAGATAGGCACCCTTTTAACTTCTAATTATTTGCTATGACAAAAAAGTTATAAATATTTATGTACAGGTAGGTCCTATGCTTTTTTAAATCTCTGTGGTATACATACTTAGTCACTGTATTACTGGATCAGACTATGCATCATTTTATAGACCTTTAGGCATAATTCCATATTTTCATAATTCCATAATTCCAAATTGCCTTCCATAATGGTTGGATCAATTCACAGATCAATCAACAATGCATTAGTGTCCCCATTTTGCCACATCTACTCCAACAGTCATCACTTTCCTTTACTGTAATATTGGCCAATCTTATAGATGAAAGGTGGTACTTCAGAATTGTTTTAATTTGAATTTCTCTAATCAAAAGGAATTAAAACATTTTATATAGTTATGAATAGCTTTAATGTCTTCATCTGAAAACTCCTCAATGATATTTTCAAATGATCATTAAAAATCTGTAACTGGGAGAGGAACTGGAGATGGAGTCAAGATGAAGGATTAGAGGCAGCAAAAGTTCAGACCTCTGAAAGCCCTTCCTCATCAATCAAAAACAAAATGTTTCTAGGGATTGAAAACCAAATATAACATCAGGACAGACCTAAGGAACCCTCCAGCTGGACTCAACATAAAAGACTGCTCTGAGAGCCTTGCTGATCAAGCTCTAGGAGTGAAAACTGCAAAGACTATAGAACACCTTAATAACAAGGTGGGAAGCCAAGTTCCTTTTCAGCTTCTGCTGAGAGATGGAGAAGATCTGACATCAAGACTCAACCTGAACAATCAACATAGCAAAGAAGAACTCCCTTAAGGACAGAAAAGCTCAAACCCACAGATCCAGCACATAATGAGAGGTGCAAGACTGTAGGCACCTACAGGAAGGAAAGAAGGGGAAAATATGAGCAAACAACAGGAAAAGAAAAAAGAAATTACAATCGACAGCTTCTATCCAGGAAATGAACAAAGAGCAAATGAAACAAAGCAGGATGAGGGAACACAAACCAAAAACACAGAAACCCCAGGGAATTGGACACTGGCTTTGGAAGAACTCAAAATACAATTCAAAACAAAATAAAGAAATGCTGAATATATCTGGGAAAAGAACTTTAAAAGCAAGATAAGTCATCTAGAAACAGAGGAACTTGAACTAAAATGAGAAAAATACCTACCATATGCTCACTTGAAAGCCAAAATTAATCAGCTTGAAAATGAGGCAAAGGAGATGAAAGATGAGGCAAAGAAAATGAAAGACATTTTCCAAAGAAAATCAGACCAGAAGGAGAAGGATGACCAAAAAGCTAGGGATGAAACTCAGTCTTTAAAAACTAGAATACAACCATTAGACTCAAATGACTTCACAAGGCAGCAGGAAACTATAAAACAAAATCAAAAGAATGAAAAAATTGAGGAAAATAGGAAACATCTCATCCACAAAACAGAATATTTATAAAACAGGTCCAGGAGAGACAACTTAATACTCATTGGTCTACCAGAAGACCATGACAAAAGAAAAAGTCTGGACATCATTCTACAGGAAATTATCCAAGAAAATTGCCCTGACATTCTAGAGCAAGAAGGAAAATTACACAGAATACCTCCTGTACTTAATCTTCAACTTATAACACCCAGGAATTTTATAGCCAAATTCAAGAACTACCAGACCAAGGAAAAAAAATATTACCAGCTGCTAAGAAGAAATCATTCAGATACCATGGAACTACAGTGAGGATAACACAGGATCTGGCTGCATCTACACTGAAGGACCAAAAGGCATGGAATATGAAGTTCCAGAAAGCAAGGGAAATAGGTCTACAACCAAGAATCATCTACCCAGCAAATCTGACAAAATTCTTTCAGAGGAAAGTGTGGTCATTTAATAAAATAGAAAACTTCCAAGAATGTGTAAAGAAAAGACCAGACCTGAGCTGAAAATGTGATGCCCAAATACAGAACTCAAGAGAATCATCAAAAGGTAATTAAGAAAGGAGGTCAAAACAAAACAAAACAAAACAACTTTTTAGAGGGACCCAATAAGTTATGAATGAGTTAAAATGATATGTATCCCTACAAGAAAAGAGGATATTGGTGACTCTAAAAAATTGTTATTATCACTTGGGTAGCTAGAAGAATTATACTTAGAGGGAACAGTGACAAACTGTATGGGATGAAATGCCAGGACATAAATATGTGTGTGTATACATATGTGTATATATATATATGTATACGCATACATATATATATATGTGTGTGTGTATATATATATATAACTAGAGTTAAAAAAGAGGTTAATACTAGAGAAATGGGAAAAGAAACAAAATGGGGTAAATTTATATGTCATAAAAAGGGCATGGTGGGAATGGGGGAGAACACCAATACACTGGAAGGGTAAAGAGGTCAGAGGTAGGATATACACAATTCTTACATGCATTAAAATTGACTCAAAAGGGAAGAACAATAATTCCATCGTGGCAGACAATCAATTTGTGCCCTTTAGAGAAGTAGAAGGGTAACAAACAGAGTGGTGGAGAGGGAAGCAATACAAGGGAGAGAGAGAGAGAGGATGGTAGGGTAGTTTTAAAAGACCATAAAGAAAATAAGAGGGGAATAAGAATGGAGGGGGGTAGAAAGGGAAGTAAAATAAGGGTGGGAATTGGGGGGGACCAATTAAAAACACATGTAAAAGGAAATAGTGAAAGACGAAAGGACAGGACTAGGAGTGGAAGTCAAAATTCCAGAAATTACATAGCTGGTAATCATGAGTCTGAATGTGAATGGAATGGACTCACCCAAAAAAAGCAAGCAAATAGCAGAGTGAATTAGAAACCAAAACCCTACCATATGCTGTCTATAAGAAAAACACATGAGGTAGGTAAACACACAAAGGGTAAAAGTAAGCAGATGGAGCCAAATCTATTGGACATCAACTGATAAAAAGAAGGCAGGAGTCCCAATCATGATATCTGAAAAAGCAAAAGTAAAAATAGATCTAGTCAAAACAGATGGAAAGGGTAATTACATCATGATAAAAGTCATTATATACAATGAGGAAATATTAGTACTCAACATGTATGCACCAAATGGCATAGAATCCAGATTTCTAAAGGAGAAACTAGTGGACCTCAAGTATGAAATAAATAGAAAAAACTATTCTAGTGGGAGACATGAACCTTCCTCTATCAGAACTAGATAAATCAAAACAAACAAAAAAAACAAATGAGAAAGGGGTACAAAAAGTGAATGAAATCTTAGAAAAATTAGAGTTAGCAGATACGAGGAGAGAAATAAATAGGAACAAAAAGGAATACACTTTCTTTTCAGTAGAACATGGTATATTGACAATGATTGACCATGTACTAGGGCATAAAAGCATTGCACACAAGAGCAAAAGAGCAGAAAAATTAAATGTGACATCAGATGATAATGCAATGAAAATAATAATTAGTAAGTGTACATGGAGAGGCAAATAAAAATTAATTTGAAAATATATATTACAATTCTCCAGAATTGATTAATTAAAGAACAAATCATAGAAACAATTTATAACTTCAGTGAAGAAAATGACAATGATAAGACATCCTTTCAAAATCTGTGGGATGCAGCCAAAGCAGTACTCAAGGGGAAATATATATCCTTGAGTTCATATATTAACAAATTAGGGAGAGCAGAGTTCAATAAATTGGGCATGGAAATTAAAAAAACTAGAAAATGAACAAATTAAAAATCCACAGATGTAAACTAAATTAGAGAGCCTAAAAATCAAAGCAGAAATAAATAACATTGAAACTCAAAGAACTATTGATTTAATAAATAATACCAGAAGCTGATACTGAGGTTGGTTTGCTTGTTGATATGGTAAATTATTTGCATGGTTTTCCTAATATTGAAACAGCCCTGCTTTCCTGATATGAATCCTACTTGATCATAGTGAATGACCCTCCTGATCAATTGCTGAAGTCTTTTTGCTAATATCCTGTTTAAGATTTTTGCATCTATATTCATTAGGGAGATTGGTCTGTAGTTTTCTTTCTCCGTTTTTGACCTGCCTGGCTTTGGAATCAGTACCATTTTGTGTCATAAAAGGAATTTGGTAAAACTCCCTCTTTGCTTATTATGTCAAATAGTTTGTATAGTATTGGGATTAGCTGGTCTTTGAATGTTTGATAGAATTCACTTGTGAATCCATCTGGCCCTGGGGATTTTTTCTTAAGGAGTTCTTTGATGGCCTGTTGGATTTCTTTTTCTGATATGGGATTATTTAAGAATTCTATTTCTTCTTCTGTTAGTCTAAGCAATTTATACTTTTGTAAATATTCTTCCATATCACCTAGATTGGCATATTTATTGCCAAATAGTTTGGCAAAGAAGCTCTTAATGATTGCCTTGATTTGCTCTTCATTGGAGATAAGGTCCCCCTTTTCATCTATGATACTGTGAATTTGCTTTTCTTCTCTCCTTTTTTTCATTAGATTGACCAGTATTTTGTCTATTTTGTTTTTTCAAAGTACCAGGTTCTTGTCTTATTTATTAGTTCAATCGTTCTATCACTTTCAATTTTATTGAGTTCTCCCTTAATTTTTAGGATTTCTAATTTGGTTTCCTTCTGGGGGTTTTAATTTGTTTGCATTCAAGGTTTTTGATTTGCATGTCCAATTCATTGACCTCTGCCCTCACTAATTTGTTGATATATGCACTTAGGGATATGAATTTTCCTCTGAGTACTGCTTTAGCTGCATCCCATAAGGTTTGAAAGGATGTCTAACCATTGTCATTTTCTTCAATGAAATTATTGTTTCTATGATTTCTTCTCTAACTAACCGATTTTGGAGCATCATATTATTTAATTTCCAATTGATTTTATATTTTGCTCTCCATGTATCCTTACTGATTATTATATTTATTGTGTTGTGATCTGAAAAGGTTGCATTAATTATTTCTGCTTTTCTGCATTTGTATGCCATGTTTTTATGACCTAGTACATGGTCAATCTTTGTGAATGTGCCATGTGCTGCTGAAAAGAAGGTGTATTCCTTTTTGTCCCTATTTATTTTTCTCCATATATCTATCAACTCTCATTTTTCTAAGATTTCATTCACTTCTTTTACCTCTTATTCATTCATTTATTTATTTGTTTGTTTGTTTGTTAGTTTATTTGATTTATCTAAATTTGATAGTGGTTGGTTCAGATCTCCCACTAGTATAGTTTTATTATCTATTTCCTCCTTCAATTCTACTAGTTTCTGCATTAGAAATTTGGGTGCTATACCATTTGGTGCATACATGTTGATTAGTGAAATTTCCTCGTTGTATATACTCCCTTTTATCAGGATGTATTTACCTTCCCTATCCCTTTTAATTAGGTCAATTTTGCTTTGGCTTTGTCAGATATCATGTTTGCAACTCCTGCCTTTTTCTGAAAGTTGAGGCACAATAGGTCTTACTCCAAGCTTTAATTCTGACCTTGTGAGTATCTACCCACCTCATGTGTGTTTTCTGAAGACAACATATGGTAGGGTTTTGGATTCTAATCCATTCTGCTATTTGTCTATGTTTTATGGGTGAGTTCGTCCCATTCACGTTCAATGTTATGATTGTTGTTTGTGAATTCCCCAGCATTTTGATATCCTTCCCTTATTCTGACTTTTCTTCTTTTGCTATAAGCTTTTACATCAGTGGTTTACTTTAAATCAATCCCCCTAGTCCCCTCCCTTGTTGAGCTTCCCTTTCTGTCTCCTCCCTTTTTGTTCCCTTCCCCTTCCCTCTCCTTCCCTCCCTTTTTGTGTTCCCTCCCCACCAATCCCCGCTTAGTTTTCCCTTCTCCCTTATCCTGTTGGATAAGATAGAATTCACAATCCCAATGGATCTAGATGCTCTTCCCTCTCAGAGTTGATTTCATTGAGAGTAAGGTTTAAGTAATTCCAATTAGCACACTTTTACTCTCCTTTTTATGAGAGACTTCCTCCTCTCCCCTTCC